>NC_044495.1:62691981-62711981 GCF_902362185.1 Chanos chanos | reverse complement strand
GGGTCTACAGAATAAGGTGGAGAGTTTCATTCACAAGGTCAGTCCTCACAGATACATTTGTGTGTCTGTGTGAGTGAGTGTGTGTGTGTGTGTGTGTGCGTGTGATGTTGCCTTTCTTTCTGTGTCCTCAATATTTTGTCTTTGTATCTGTTCTGCAGCAAGAAAAGAGGATATTCACTAATTTCCACCGTCAGCTGTTCTGTTGGATTGATAAGTGGGTGGAGCTTAGTATGGATGACATTAGAAGAATGGAGGAAGAGACCCAGAGGGAACTGGAGGAGGTATCTCTCTCTCACTCTCTCTCTCTCTCTCTCTCTCTCTCTCTCTCTCTCTCTCTCTCTCTCTCTCTCTCTCTCTCACTCTCTCACTCTCTCACTCTCTCTCTCTCTCTCACTCACACACACACACACACACACACACACACACAGATACATACATACTAGGGCTGTTGATCGATTCAAAAAGAATAACTAATTAATCACACAATTTGCTGTGATCAATCACGATTAATCGTTTTTTTCTGCTTAAGACTGAAGTTTGGTTTATTTAAAATCATGTAATTAATGTAGAATCAATGCAGAGGAAGTATATTTAAAGTCAAATACTATTGTTTAATAGCATATTTTTTACTTTGAACGAGAGCCCAACTGATAAATCGGCATGCCTTGTTATCGGCCGATATGAGCTAATTGCAGATAAATCAGTACTGGCGTTTATAACGGCCAATAAATGACGATTAAAAAGAGACAGAAGATGGATCCTTCAGCCATGTTATGACATTCATGTCAGCCATGCCAGGTTTTGCTGCAGTAACGCGAAATCCGGTACAGTCAGTCAAACATCAACATTGTGTTTAACAATTACAGTTACAATTTGGCATTTCGCAGACACTTTTAACTAAAGCGACTTACAGCGATACAGAAGTTGAGTGGTGCAGACTATGCTGTTGACAAACTTGATTGTAGGTTTATTTATGAAACAGTGTTTATTTATGAAACAGTGTTTATTTATGAAACAGTGTTTGTTTATGAAACAGTGTTTATTTATGAAACAGCGTGGCAGCGCTAGCGAGTAAACAAACAACGGTCCTGTCATTTCTCCCTCGTCTCTTCTAAAACCTTTCTCTGGCGACATCGCTTACAGCGGTTTATAAAACGCTGTCCACTGCTAAATTAGGTTACAGACAAAGCAAGCTAATGGCATGTTTATCAGTGGAAGGCCGCTAACGCTAACGAGCGATAAAACTGTAGCGTTTAACTTGTATCTACGACGTGCGTGTCTGTAGTTACAGTTGCTGCATTAAACCAGAGGGGCCACGTAAATAACCGTGCACTGAAGTATCGAACGTGGCCTGGTAGTCAAAGTTATCTAGCTTCTCTTTCAAACGTGTGAAATTCTAAAGTCCTCAATATGACACAACTACAGTCATGTGGTATTAGACGCATATTCAACAGCAGTGTTTACTCTAGCTCGCTGTATCAGTTTACTGCATTATTTATCAAAACTTTAATACGTTTTGTTGTACCTTTGTACAACACTTTGTACTACTTTATTTTTTCTCATGTTATCTTGGTGAGAGCTCTTACATAACTACACATAACAAATGTTAGGGAAAATCTTTGTTTATGTTATGTGCTTCTGAAAAAAGAAAAAAGAATATCGACCGATGTATCATTTGCGGATTTTTAAATCATCAAATATTGAAACCAGTATCTGTCATAGAAACCAGTATCGGTCATAGAAATCAGTATCGGTCGGGCTCTACTTTGAGCACAGACTCTCTCCTGTGAACTACAGATTTCCAATAAAACCATCAAGGCCATCAGATTGACAGTGCATATAAGAAATATGCATTTCAAGTGCACAAACAGAGATAATAACAAAGCCCAGGCCTATATGTTAAACTGAGTGTTGGCTTGAAAGGCATATTTCTTATATGCACTAACAGAGATAATAACAAAACACATGCACGCACGCACACACATGCATGCACACACACACACACATACATATATACATATACATACATGCGCACACACACACACACACATACATATATACATATACATACATGCACACACACACACTCACGTGTGTGTGCATGTGTGTGCGTGCGTGTGCATATGTGTGTGTGTGCGTGTGCATTTGTGTGTGCGTGTGTGTGATAATTTTGTGTGCGTGTGCGTTTGTGTGTGAGTGTGTGTGTGTGTGTGTGTGTGCATGTTTGTCAGATTTTCAGACTTATTCAAGAGTTTGTCTCTTTTTCTAACAAAGTGTCTCTCCTGTCTCCCTGGGCCCTGCAGCTCCGTAAAAAGGGGGAAGTTCGCGGAACCAGTGCAGCAGACGACTGAGACCAGCAATCCTACAGTCTCCGTCATCATTATCATCGCTATCTTCTTCCACTGTATACCAGTTTGACCATTCCTCTCCCAGTTTACCCATTCCTCTCCCAGTTGAGAGAAAGAGGACTTTGTTACAACTGACTCTACCCCCTTCCCCAAAATTCACACAATCACGGTTGCTATGTCAGCCAAAGGAATGCTTTTAAATTTACTTAAGATTATTTTTCCCCTTTAATCAGAAGGGTCAGCGTTACCAATGCAGTCACACACTCTCAGGAAGGACGTGTCGGGCCAAGCAGACGTCTCCATCTCTCCTGCCGCACATCACATCTTTTCTCACGTTGGCCAGAGCTCCATTGTTCTGGCTCTAACTGTCTGGTTTCTCCCTCTGGCTTTGTTCATTTGACTAGAGGCGATCTCTCTCTCTCTCTCTCTCTCTCTCTCTCTCTCTCTCTCTCCCTCTCTCTCTCTCAGACTGAACTGTGTGTGTGTGTGTGTGTGTGTGTGTGTGAGAGACTCAGCACAAGGCTGAACATGCCTTCCCCCTGCACATAATCCCACTGCACCCATCAGAGAACATACCAGAATGTTATTAACACTGAAATGCACACACACACACACACAAACAGTGTATGTGTAGATGTACTGGTCTCTCTGGCGGGTGTGATCAGCTCTTGTGATGAGTCATGTCGACTCTTTAAGGCAAATCCACACAGGCCTTAGGCTGCTCACACTGTTCCATTTGTTCTCTCTCACACACACACACACACACACACACACACACGCTTTTCACTCGCACCTGCACATACACACTCGCAAATTTGCTGTCTTTGGATTGCACGCTGTATAAATGCCTTAACACGGTTTGGATGGCACGTTGTATGAACGCCTTAACGCAGTATGGAGGGCACATTGTGTAAATGCCTTAACACAGTTTCTGCTGTGGTCTGTGAGTTCTGGGCCATCACTCTGTTTTTCTGTGTGTTTACATCCACTCCCTGTTTATCACACATTACTGAAGTCCTAAAGCACTTACTCAACACATGCACTTACTCAACGCATGCACTTACTCAACGCATGCAGGGTAAAGGTTAAGGGTTAGAGTTGGAGTCGGGGTTTGTTAGACTCGGAGGACTAGATTTCACCATTAGCATCTTGCCTTAATTCACCTATTGCCTTAATCCATCATAAGAATTACTGCTGAGATTTCAGTCACTTTGGATGCCGTGTGTGTGTGTGTGTGTGTGTGTGTGTGTGTGTGTGTGTGTGTGTGTGTGTGTGCTGCTCTTGTTGATCTCATGTGTTACCTGCCTAGTCTTGAAACCTTCCCGCCCAGTCTGACAGTGTGGTGTTGAGTGTGGCGTTGAGTGGTCGTTTAAACCATGCATGTTATTTGCTGACTCTGAATCAGCTCAGTAGTTGCGCAGACGTTGCTCAGCAGCCCTGGAGTAACTGGGCACTGTCTCTTTCGCAGGTTTGTACTGCTGATCCACATTTTCACTTTTTAGTGAGAAATTAAAGGTCATGTTTGTCCATGAGTAGCAGCTGTTACAGTGAGGTCTGCCCCACTTCATTCTGAATGACTGGATGGACCAGACGCCCGTTAAGCTCACAGCTGTAGAGTTGATCTGGCCGGAGTGAACTAAACCTGTCAGAGATCAGACACACTGTGTTCTGTGGCGGTTTTGTGGTGTTCGGGACACAAAGATAGATGCACACACAACACCGCCCCAAACCACGTATACCCCCGCCCCAAACCACGTATACCCCCGCCCCAAAACACATATACCGCCGCATCACACTCAACACCAGTCTAAAACACACTCTGACCAACACTCACAACAAAGACACACTTAACATTGCTCCATCAAACACAGACTGCAAGCAAACAGTCAACTCCACCAAGACACACACCTGCAGGCACTCACACACACTCTCACTCTGTGTGATGTGGACACACATTTGTAGGAATTTGAGTACGAGTGTTAGGTGCAGGCACTCACACACACTCTCACTCCGTGTGATGTGGACACACATTTGTAGGAATTTGAGTACGAGTGTTAAGTGTTTTTGGTTGTGTTGGCTGAAGAAACACATTTTTATGATCTATACGCTGCTGCCTACAGTGGAACCATCGTTTAATTTTCTTCATGTATTCTAATCAGCCTTGGTCTAAATTCTCTCCAATGACTATACGCTTAAATATATATGTGCGTGTGTCAGCAATAATGAGACTGTGGAATAAAGTTATGATTGTATAATTTTCCTTTTGTCTTGTGTATGTTTTCGCAGCCTTTGCTGCAAAAAATGTTCCAGATTTAAAGATGTGTCCAATAAATTTCAATACAAACAGCTCAGGAGTTTGAGTGTCTGTTTCTGAGTGTACGTCTCTTTTTGAGAACACAACACGCTCACTCACTGGGCAGATAATCCATGAAGTGACTGATGGAGGCTGATTCATATCTGACGAGCGGTTCTGCCTGTTAGAAACTGGACCTGAATGTTGAGCTCTTCATTACCCCTGGTCCTCCAGCGGGCTGTGATAAAAGAGCTCTCAGGTGTTGGTGATCATGGTTCGTTGTTTAAATTTTTAAAAATTTAAATATGATGAGGACTCCTTTCAATGCAGCACTTTACTGTCTGTTTCCCAGACGGTCTTCTTTTAGACGCAGGAAGTTTTCACTGAATGGGATTTCGTGTGTGTGTGTGTGCGTGTGCGTGTGCCTGCATGTGAGTGTGTGTGACCTCTGTTCGGTGAGGTCAGGAAGGCAGAAATGCCAGCGGAATCAGCACAAACGGGGCAGGAAGCTAAGTCCTGTCTGCTAGAACAGATATCCTGTTTGCCTCGTCTCTGATTGGCTGGAGAATATTGGTCACATGGTGACAGAGACCTATCTGTCTCAGAGCAGGCGTCAAAGGGTTTCCAAAATACTCTTCCCAAAATGGAGGAACTGGGTGGAGTTCCTCGTTCTTCTGCAGAGAGAACTGACTCTACACACTTTTAGGACTGTGACCTCTGAACCCTGCCCGCCCAGTCAGCTGGAGTTCATGGAGGTTTTGAGTTTACGTCATGTCCTGTGCTTATATTGTGATGTCTCTTTGACTTTATTCAAGGGATTCAACATCATTTGCAGGGAACTGCACATCATAGCCACACTAAAGGTCCATCTGTATTTAGATCTATTTCTCACAGGGATTCGAGAGTCTCTGTGTTTGTTTTTTTCTCACAGGGCTTTGGGGGTTTCTGTGTGAAGAATCAGAGAGAACACTGAGGACACATCACCCTGGACACCCATCTGCCCTGTGAGGACACAGCACGCCAAATGCTCTCTTTCTACAGGTTACACATCTGACACTTCACAATGTGTGTGGAGACAGTGTGTATAGAGACAGTGTGTGTGTAGAGACAGTGTGTGTATAGAGACAGTGTGTGTAGAGACAGTGTGTGTGTAGAGACAGTGTGTGTGTAGAGAGACAGTGTGTGTGTATAGAGACAGTGTGTGTGTGTAGAGACAGTGTGTGTGTATAGAGACAGTGTGTGTATAGAGACAGTGTGTGTGTAGAGACAGTGTAGGGAAGAAGAGAGAGAATACATGATGAATAGGGATGGCTTTGAAATGAAAGAGTGAGGTGAGGGAGTGAGAGATGAGTTTGAAATGAAAGAGTGAGGTGAGGGGTGAGGGATGAGTTTGAAATGAAAGAGTTGGTGAGGGAGTGAGAGATGAGTTTGAAATGAAAGAGTGAAGTGAGGGGTGAGTTGCAGCTCCTGGCCTGGTAAGAGTCAGATTCTTTGACCTTTGACCCTGTGGGGCTGATTATCTTCAGGGCCCCTGGAGCCTGAGTGAAACACAGGTTATTTTTGGTCTCCCACTCTGCTACTCTGTGTGAAACACGCTTCCTGTTCCTCCGGCCAGGGCATTGGTGGGTCCCAGAAAAGCCCCGTGTTCCTTCCTGGATGGTCTGAGTGAAGGGAACAGGGACCCAAATCTGACAAACACGCAAAACGCCCAAAAACATGGGGCGGGGCTCTGAAGGCTCACACAAACAGAGCAGTGAACTGTCTGGGCTGAAAGGGCTTTACAGGCTGGTTTCACACAGTGCAACTCTCATCAGGACCTCTCTACTCAACTCTCACTATCTGACTGAACCATTTTCAAATAGTCAGCACAGCCTGTTTTAAGACTGCTTTACCCCACTCAGGACAGGGGGAATGAGGCTTTTAAGTCAATGCTCCAATCCTCACCCAAACAGAGATATTTGCTAAAATTATAAATTATATTTCATCTCCTCATCGCCAAAGAATATGTGCCCCCCTCCCCCGCACCCCCCCCCCCCCTCTCATTTTCTCTCTCTTTCCTCCTCTCCAGTGCGGCATCTCTTTCCTGTGGATGACAGATGCTGGGTCACCCCTGTGACCCGTGGTTCTGAAACACTGGTGTTTGACTGACAGCTCTGAAAAAGCCTGAGAGAGCCGCATGTGCACTGTTCAGTTCCTGTCCACAGAGGAAGTGGCTCTCTGAACAGGAAGGAAGGAATTGTGGGAGTTTGCCCGTGGGGGCTGATCTTTGGGCGTTAGGATGTTCTGCATCAAAGCTGTAGAGAATTCTGTCCTGGGACAGTGCCCGTGTTAGTCAGACAAATCGCCGTTTAAAGGCAACAGTAACAGAAGGGCGGGTAAACAGCTCTTTAATGTGGATATGTGTTAAGCCTACTTTCCCTTGTCCTCTGATCACAACTGGAACCGGTCAGGACCAAAACAGAACCTCAGAGCAGTTCCACGTGTCTGGGTGAATTTGCGTAGGTCACGTGTGTGTGTGTTTGTGTGTGTGTGTGTGTGTGTGTGGATAGAGGAAGGATGTGATTAGAGTGATTAGTGTGTATGAGCTTTAGTGATGGCCTCTGGGCAAATGCACTGAAAATGTGTCAAACACTAAACATGCCACAGCAAGACCACCAGCCCACAGAAGACGACTCCCGCTCCGCCTGTGAGAGGAGTTAAACACTAAGTGCAGCTTACAACACCCATCTGTCCCCCTTTTCTCTGACTTATTTCTTCAGCTGTATTTTCCACAGAAGGAACGGAGAAAGGAATAGGTTATTGTTATTGGCCTTTGTCCTGCTGCTGTCAACTACATAAGAGTGTTTCCCGTGCTCCACAAAGCAGAGCACTGTCTTTGTGTAGAGTGTGTAGTCTGTGCAACGTGTATGTTTTCTGTGTAGTCTGAGTGGTGCGTGTGTGTGTGTGAGGACGGACTGAATACCTGTTCTTTAAGACAGTGAACACAGACAGGGCACTGAACACAGACAGGAGACTGAACACTGACAGGAGACTGAACACAGACAGGACACTGAACACTGACAGGAGACTGAACACAGACAGAACACTTAACACAACCAGTAGACTGTTTGGATGGTCATGGATCTGACATGAAGCCTCTTAAATGCAAAATGGTTAACTAGACAAACCTGTCATATTACAGTAAAATGGTTAACTAGACAAACCTGTCATATTACAGTAAAATGGTTAACTAGACAAACCTGTCATATTACAGTAAAGACTAACTGGTTTGTGATGGATGTACATGGCAGCAGTGTAGAATGGTAGTACTTTCTATAATGTTCATACTATTTCATTAAAAATGATACAGAATTTTTTTTCTAGGCATACAGACTCTGGATGAATACTTTTTTACTTCCGGATAGATTACTATGATAAAGCTTTTAGACATAAGGTTAATATAAATAACAGCAAATGACATTTATATTGTGTTTGATTCAGTTTCTTCTAGTCCTTCACTGATAGCAGTGTTGGAGACGAAACGTTTTTATCTTAGATCGCAGTCGCTGCCGTTATTTCATTTCCATAACAACAGAAACGGCGCGCACCTGGGCCGATGCTTTGCACGAGTCTTTTCTGATACTGCTGTCTTAACGTTGTCTACCACATAGGAATTTGGCAACAGAGTGAGCAGTGTATTATGTATATTTTATATGTATATATATACATACATATCCAGTCCGTTCTGGAGAAGAAGTCAAAGCAATCATATAACGGGTTGTCAGTCAGCAACACGCCCCACACCCTCGCGATCGCTTCATGACTTCAGCACTAGGGGGCACTGTGTCTTTTTCCATTGAAATTTTACGGCCTTTAAACATTCGACTGCTTCTTTTGATGAGTCTCTCGGGAGCTCGGTTTGATGCTATAACCCACACAGAAATAGTGCCTGCCGAACCGGCTCGTAGTTAGCTGTTCACAGTCTATCCGAACTCTTTGTAGTCACAGTAACTGTTCTAGCGCAGGTTTTTGGTTACACTTGGGGGAAATGTTGCCAGGTAGCTTGATTTGATAGGAATAATCAGTGGTTTCATTTCGTGGGGGACGATTCTTGATCAAATCCTTGAGCAAACGAAAAGAAGACACCCTGTGTTTATTAATTGCGTTCAAACGTTACGTTCATAATTATTCATAACGACCATCAAAGTATTCTGCTCAACCTACATGTGAATAAGTGTTCGCAATCAGGTGAATCAGATTTTAGGCAATGTTCAATTTCATGTATGTGATTTTTTTCATTTTCCAGGGGAAGCCTCTCCGAAATCAGTAAAGGCGGAATTTGCTTGGCAACCAGTCGGAACCTAATCAATATGTAATCACACACCTAAATATATCTGTGCTTTGTGCGTGTGTGTGTGCGTGTGTGTGTGTATGAGAGAGAGAGAGATCGATCTGTATTTCAGAGTCCCGAATCATTTTTATTTGCCTATTAAATTATCCAACTTTAAAACATCGTTAGGCTGTTGTAATTTCCTTGCGCGTTGTGGAGCGGCACACACGCGCACACACAGAGAGAGAGATTCACAAATTACAAGTAGTTATTTTGTGGTCAACACGGCGACAAACGCATTTGTTAAATACTGACCGATTTTAAATCTGGATGAAGGCATCAAGATGGCCGTTATTTTTATACAGTCGATTTATGGTAGAATGTAAAACACACATCATCAGTCTATAATTGCAGCTGATTTTAGTATTTACATTTAAGCAAGTATTTGGTGGGATCCAAATATCTACATTTTTTTCTGATAATATTGACATTTTGATTATTCCAGATGTCCCTCTCGAAACCACACACACAGACATACAAACGATTACAACAGCAAATAGTTTATATATAAAGCTATTTTAGTTTTCCCCTGTAGCTCGACCTGGTTTTACTTTTGAATGCTGGACAGACCATATCCTATTTCAAATCCCACCATCAATGCGGCTCGTATCGCGAGTTATCAAGTTATATTCCGATAAGCGCGCTTGTTGCGCTATCTCCAGTGGCCATCAGCCAATCTGTACCACCGGGATACAGAGAACACGAGTCTACAGATAAATCCTCCACGCAGCGAGGTCCATTCACAAACGTGACAAAAAAAGGAGAACTTAAAAACATCTCCCTACTGTTTTCCTTTTCACATCGGCCCCTGACCGCCCGCGTTTCCTGCTTCCCCCAAGGCCTAATGCTCTTAATTGGATTAATTTATAAGGTAAACAGAGTTATGCTAATGGACCTATTATTTGGAATGGAAATTTGGATGTATTGTTTAGGGTGGATTAACAGTGGCCACGGACCGAGGACATCAGATGAGCTCGTGCGTTTGCTTAAATAAGGGTTTTTGTTAGGCCGTCTCATACTGACGGATTTCCACGTTATTCTGTCAATATTTTTGTCTTTTGGCGAAAAATATGTTTTGAAAATAGCTTCTCATTTTAAGTAAGACATTTTGTCATTTAATGAAATTAAGATTTTAGATCGTTAAATGTCACGGAGAGTACTAAAAATTACGTTTTAAAATGAGGCTTTCAAAGAAAAAAAGTCTGCAATTTACAAGCACTCAAATTAAAATATTAAACGTATAACAGAGCTACAAACATCACACCTGACGTAGTTTAAGAATTCCTTTGTAAACGCAGACAAAAATAAAGTTTTACTCTCTTAAGCCGAATTGGATTTTGAGTCCATTTCCGCTGTGAAGGGTTTAGTGCCGCACCACCTTAAGAGATGAGCCCTCCCTCGGCGGCGCAGCTCCGCTGTCTGCCATTGGCCGTGCTCGTGGATGGAATAGGTTGCAGAAATGCAAAACTTGTTGCAGCTTCTCCGAAACGCGCTCATCGCACGCAGCGCTGAGCGCCAGACATCAGTATGTGATCTATCTGTGAATCGTTTCCAGCTGGAACAGCGCAGAGCACAACCCGCCGGAGAAACGGGTTATTGGAAAGAGACTCTTCCCTGTGTGTGTGTATGTGTGTGCGCGCACGCACGCGGTGTGTAGTCTATAGCAGAGATTTCACGCAGGCTGCGCGATTGCACAGAAAATGAGAAGGACCAAAGACTCTACGGTGCCAGCCAGCTCCGTGGTGGTGGAGTTTGGGTAGAGCTTTCTGCGAAGCGGCTCTCGGAGGCACGGAGACGCGATCGCACACAAGCGTGGTTTTACGGAGCTCACTTTGGAAGACGCAAAACTGGATTTGCTCTCGGCTTGAAGCTACAGAAACTTAACCTACGGAACCTATAGGTGTTGTTCATTTTGGCTGGACAATTTTAAGTGCTATTGAATAACAAAAATAGATCAGGATCACTTATATTACACATGTTAAAGAATGGCAGTTTTGTCGGACGTGGACCTTTGTTTTAGGTTTAAACTGGCATTTTACACCAACCCTCACCGGGATGTGTTTCCTAACGGCATTTTTTAAACAGAAAGTCGATATTGTTCTTGGTTGGGACATTTGACAAGAAACGGAATTATTATTCTCTCTTTTTTCGTCTTTGTGTACATCTTTGTGGCTCGATCGATATGATAGCTGTCATTTCGCTGTTTATTACGGAGTTTTGTCAAGTTTTGCAGAGGGAATACTTCGGAGTGCCGTTTCCCAAACAACGCTTTTAGCGGCGCTTTAAAAAAGATATTTCATGAAAGTATTTTTTACATAAACATTTCCCTGCTAATAAACGAAAAATACGGTGGATTCAGCGAATTTTTTTCCTTCTCATCTCAAAAGTGTAGCATTTTCGAACAATTTTTTTCTTGCATTTTCATAGTCGATTTTTGTAGAAAAAGCGAATAAACTATGTAGTTTGCACTCGGCACAATGCGGACATTGTGGGTGAGTTCTGTTTAATATTCATTTTTATCTTTCTTAGCCTGTAAATAGTCGATGGATTTTTGATCATATTAAAAAAAAAAAAATAAAAAATAAAACTACAGAAGGTCTGTTACTCTTGCTGGTGATATTTTCATATCGCCTCATAAATCTTCCCGTTTTTATTTTTTCCCCACCGTTTTTTGTCTCCGTGAGTGTGCTAAATAACCGGAGAGAGGGAGACGGCAGTCACTGCCTCGAAGCCAGTCAAACTGGCTGTCATGCGGGATTGATCGCGGGAAGTATGTTTGGGCTGGAGCAGTTCGGTCCTCAGATTAATAGTAGGAACGTCACCGAAAAAAACTTCAACCAGCCCAGACTGAGTATGAGCTCCCATTATAAGAGCCAGGGTTTTCACTCAGGAGGCACACCAGGGATGGTGGAACAAGGTCTGGGACCCTTAAACGAACCTGCGATGCTGGGAATGAACATGAACGTAAACGGCGGAGAGCAATACAGTGGATTCCACTCCCGAGGTCACTCAGACATGCACGCCGGAGGCCTGCAACAACAGCAGCCGCAGGCACCTGTCCACGGGTTCTTTAACAACCAGCAACCTCACGCTCACCCTCACAGCCACCAGAATCACCCCCATCAGCATCCACATTTTGGGGGCAATTTTGGAGGTGCGGAACCAGGGTCCTCTTGCCTACATGGGGGTAGAATGGTGGGCTATGGGGGCAGTGGCATGACTCCACAGCAGGGCTTCTCTGACAGCTTTGACCCACTGTCTGAGGGCCAAGGAGGGGAGGGATACCCCCAGCAGCAGGGACAGCAGCAAAGGCCTGGCTCTATGCCTGACTACCAGCATCATGGCACCCCCAGTGGGAACCACCCCGTCCCTGCACCTTGCCTACCTCTTGACCAATCACCCAACCGGGCTTCCTCATTCCACGGCCTCCCCTCCTCCTCCTCATCCTCCTCAGAGAGCCACAGCATGGAGCCCAGGCGTTTGCCCCCTGCGGGTGGTGTTGAGGGTTTAGACTACAGTTACTCCAGTGACACACCGTCAGGACACTTTGACGTTTCTGTGTTTTCTCCTGCTGAGTCAGAGTCCCAGCTCCCCCATTTCGGGCAGCCGGTGAGGCAGGTGACCGCGGGGGCCAATTTTCCTGGAAATCCAGGGCTGTCTCGGGCTGCAGCCATGCAGGGAATCTCCAAAGGACACCCTCAGCCCCCAAGCCAGCAGCAGCACCCGCCAAGCCAGCACGGTGTGTTTTTTGAACGCTTTGGAAATGGTCGTAAGATGTCTTTGGGCCTGGAGCAAAATGTCGGTGCCAGGCATCCCCACACGCAGCAGCAGTCGGCCAGTTTACTCAGCCGACAGAATTCCTGTCCTCCGTCCCTCCCCCGACACTCCCAGCCGGAGACAGGCTCCTCAAACTCCAGCATGCAGGACGGCAGCATCATGATGCCTGGCCAGCATAACCAGTTTGAATATCCCATTCACAGACTGGAGAACAGAGGGATGCATCCCTATGGGGACCCCATGTTCAATATGCAACCACCTCCACCTCCCAGTCAGAGGCTGCAGCATTTTGACTCTCCATATCTAAACGTTGCTAAGAGGCCCAGGTTTGATTTCCCAAATTCTCAAGGAGCTGACGGGTGCGGATCCTGGAGCAGTGGCATGCACAACCCGCCTGGAATGGAAAACCACCTCTCCCCCTCACCCTACTCCGGTCTAACCGGGGAGTTCACGCCTCCAGTGACCGATGCCTTTCCTCCTGGTCCATCGCTCCAGCACGCTGGCCCCGAACCACAGTCACTGCAGCAGCGGCAGAATGCAGCGATGATGATTAAACAGATGGCTTCCCGCAGTCAGCAGCAGAGAATGAGGCAGCCCAACCTGCAGCAGCTTGGTCACCACGGAGATGTGCCCCAGGGCCCCATGGGAATGCCCCAGCCTGGCTTTGATAGAGAGAATGGAGGGAGAATGATAAATTTTGATGGACAGAACCCCCGCATGAACCAAGAGAGCGGCTGGTTTCCAGGACCCCACCCGCCTGCGGAAATGCTGGGGCGATGCATGGCAGGCCAAGGTGGGGATGTCGGGCCGCACGATCTGCAGCAGAATGGTGCAGGTATGATGTTCAGGCCTGGAGTGAATGGCATGGCAATGCAGGAGCCCATGCGGATGGTCGGAGACGGACACATACAGCCCTTACACTCCCCCAGTATCCACCCACAGTTTAACAGTAACATGGGGAACCTCTCACAGATGCAGTCACCTGGTGCAGGTGTGGGGATGCCCAACACACCATCTGAGAGGCGTCCAAATGACTTCTCAGGGTCACCCATAGGTGCACAGCCATCCTTCCCCTATGGCTCTGGTCGCCAGGGAGCACCCCATAATAACCCCCAGGGGGTTAGTACGTCTCCAGGAAACTTTGCCCCCCAGTCAGAATTTCCATCAGGCCAGCGTTCCTCCGTCAGTAAACTGGGAGCTCTGTCTTTGGGTAGTTTCAGTAAAACAAGCAGCAAGGACAGTGTTTTTGGGCAGAGCTGTCTGGCAGCCCTGTCTACAGCCTGTCAGAACATGATCGCCAGCCTCGGAGCCCCCAACCTCAATGTAACATTTAACAAGAAGACACCAGGTGAGGGAAAACGTAAGCTGAGTCAGACAGAGCAGGACATGAACACTGGCGCGACCAGTGGAACTGCTGGTGCCGGGCCAGAATATTTCCCAGCGGGTGGTGTTTCACAGAGTGGGCCAATTCCCAGTACTGGGAACAGCAATGTGAAGACCACCGGTCAAAACCAAACGGTGCAGGGGGAAGCCAGTACCCTCTCCCCAAATTACAACATGGACGCTACCCCGTGCAGTGAGGGGAAAGCGGCAGCAGGGTGTGGGAGAGGGAGAGGGAGGAGAAAAAGAGACAGTGGACATGTGAGTCCCGCTGTGTTTTTCACCTCCGACAACAGCAACCCTGTTGTGAGTCCCACGCAGCAGTCGGCCGCGGTGGCTAGCGCTGCTGAGAGAGGTGGGGGTACGCCTCATGAAAAGCCACTCACCTCTCCCTCCTGGGGGAAAGGGGGAGACCTGATACTGGGTGATCAGGCTGACCTCATGTCGTCCCTGGACAGCGGCATCCAGAGCGGCTCTAAGTCAGACGACTGCTCGCCACATGTTGAATTCACCGACGACATGGGGACGCATTTTGGAAACGAGGATGAAGTCTCGTCCAGTTCGGATGCTCCAGCCTCTTCTGCCAAGGCGGGCCGTAGCCCGCTGACAACCAGAGCCGAGAACGGGCTGCTGAGTGGGCAGAAAGGGCAGGGCTTGGGCCTCGCTAATCACACTACCTCGACACTGTCAGATGGCTACGGAGGAGTGGGTCACCCAGCAACACCTGGACTGGAGCCGGTCCGAACACCCTCCAGCTCTTCTGGACAGGGCCAAGACGAGGTCCACCCTCTGGAGATCCTGCAGGCCCAGATCCAGCTCCAGAGGCAGCAGTTCAGCATCTCTGAGGACCAGCCGGTGGCCATGAAGAACAGTAAGAAAGGCAGCGAGTGCAGCGGGCAGAGTGGAGGAGAGGGGGATCTGGCAGGATGTAGCCCGGACACTGGCAAAACCTCCATGGGCACAATAGACCTGGACACACTGATGGCAGAGCAGCATGCCACCTGGTATGTGCCCAGTGACAAGACTCTGCTGGAGGGGGCAGAGGAGGACAAAACTGTGGCATCATGGGAGAAAAGTAAGGGCCAGAGCATCAGTAAAGAAGGTAAATATAATTTCTTTTCAGTTGTGGAAGAGATTGCATCAGGCCGTTGGCCTCAGGGTTTATACGCTAGTATGCTAATTTCATTGGAAATGGTTTTTTTCTCTCTCTATAGATATATAAATGTGAAGGTTAGGATTAACTAACTCTTCACTGTGTACAGTCTGAGAGACACTGAGAGACGCACACTCACATTCACAGAAATGCACAGAGGCAAACCTGGGCATACAGTCTTTCACTGATGAGATCATAATCATGTAGAATTTGGTGTAAAATCGTTTGCACCTCTCAGCTCCTTCTTAAACTGATGGAAAATAGAGAAGAGCACACACAATATGACACACACACACACACACACACACACACGAATGTAAACTCCCCCTTTCCATTTGTTTCCTTGTATTTTTGGAAAGACAGAGTTCCAGGATGTATTTGTAGGGCATTTGCAGAGTTCATGTTTCTCGGCGATGTAGTTTACACGAGGCCGTGATGACGGTGAATGTATAGTATAATTTATAGATGATTGCTATTAAACAGTTCATATACAGCTATGTCATTAAGCAGGGCCTACATATACTATCGTTTATGACTGCGTTATAAACATTTAGCCACTGCCAGTGTAGTTTTCAAGTGTTTTGGATTTTTGCTGAATTATGATATTCGGGTCAGATAGTATTCCACTGAACGTTGTTTTAAACAGATGAAATGGCATGTGCTGCAGATTAATAAAAGGAAACAAATTGGCAGTCCGTCCTCATATTGTACACATAATAAGTAGCCTACTCAAACCTTGGGACTGCTTAAAGGCCGCAAATCATTTAGGTTTTAAAATTAAGTCATTTGTGAACGAATGGTTCTTAACGGTGAAACAAGTAGCCTAACACTAGTTAAGCATTAATCGAAAGATTTACTCTATTTTATGGGTGTAAAACCGCATGAAACTTCACCAAAGGCTTTCAAAGGAGCAGCCGGAGTAAAGTAAATATTCCCTGCGGTTCTTTATCTGGGTTTTTCCGAGAGAACCGCGACACTTAGAAGATTAATTTTGTTTTGCAAAGACACGTTTTTTTCAGCGACGGGATTTCCCATTTTCCCGATCTGTTTGTTTAAGTTTAGCCGTGGATAATCTTTCTGAAGAACCAGGATTAAATCTAGACAAAGCACGAGAAAGTTTTATTGCCGTTAAAGCGATATTTTAATGTAACTACATTGTCAACTATTACAAAACATTAGGATTTATAACAACAAGAATAATATTCATATATAATATTAATAATTACAACGTGTCGATATTATTAGGCCTATTATTATTATTATTATTATTATTATTATTATTATTATTATTATCATTATTATTATTATTATTATTACGAATTTACAGATTGTGTCATATACTATTTTGTCTTGCATGTCTACACCATAAAATGTTTCTCATCAGAAAGAGCCTTTGTAGACGTATTTGCCGTGAAAGACTGAGGAATCTTTAGTTAAACACATCGCAAATGAGCATTATTAATCCATATTCAGCTCCGTCTGCAATGTTTTTTTGTTTTACTTTTTGAACAGCCCGTCCAAACCCGTATTCAGCCACATTAGAGGGGACGCAGTCTTATTTGTGCTTGTAATTTTTTGGCGCTCGCGAATCCAACTTTTACTGTAGCCGTTGAATTAAGAACTGAAAAATTTAAACGGTCACAGAGCAGCGGGTATAATGCATTACTTAGGCCTATGTCACCGAACTACATTTAAATATACATGAGCATTATTTGGATAACAAACATAAGAGGCCGTATAATAATAATAATGATAATAATAATAATAATAATAATAATAATAATAATAATAATAAAAAAACACAACCACAAAACAACAACAACAACAACAACAAAAATAATAATAATGATAATAATAATAATAATAGGCTGTTATTATTCTTTTCGCATTTTTTAGTTTCATGTACTAAGTTCAGTGGTATACTTTCACATTTGTGTTAGTGTGTGTGTGTGTATGTGTGTGTGTGTGTGCGCGTGTTGTTCTGTCTATGAAACGGTAACTGTCTTCACTGAAAAAGGGCGGCGGGATGGACACGCATAATTTAATCACCCACGGACGGAGACACTTTCAGGCACGTGAATAGGTGGCCCGGTGTGCATTCTGTGTCCCTTTGTTCGCGCTGACTGCAGGAGTGAGGGAAGGCGGGGGGGTGTTGAGGAAGCGGTGAGGAGGTTGGTTCATGGGGGTTGACCGGGGTAGGGAACCTCCAGTCAGGGCGCATTGTTTAACGTTCAGCGCAGTCAACCGCACCATCATCGGCCCCGCTCGCTTATTTTACGTTACGGCCAAGTGAACGAGTCCAAGACGTAACCAAATGGATTGGTCTCGCATCTGCCTGTGCGTCCGCTACAAAGCAAAGGCAAAAACATTATATTTCTATGTGCTTGTTTCTCATTTCTCTCTCTCCTCTACTGCCAGCACGCCCCTTTCACTCACCCCCTCTCCCCTCAGTCATTCACTCACTCCTTTTTTTCTCTTTCTATCCTGCTCGTTTTCACTCCCCCCACCTCTCTCTCCCTCGCCTCTCTCTCTCTCTCTCTCTCTCTCTCTTCAGGAGCTCTAAACGCAAGTCACTCGGGTGCGATCGATAGCTAGTTAGCACAAATCACAGTCTTTGACAGGTTTTCATTTGAGTGCGGCAGACAGGGGAGATGAGGAGCGAGCTGCCTCGGGTTTGTAGCGGTTGAGATAGCATCGGATGGTTACACGCACTTTCAAACCGAGCTCCAAATAGTATTTTACTGGTTTGACCAGGAAACGGATTGTCCCATTCTAAAAGTTATATTTTATTTATGTTTATGAGACACAGAAAGAATTTCATTGTCTCAGCTGATATGAAATTGGTATAACCGGTTAAAGATTCTCAAAGCGGAGAGTTAAAATGTTCGTTAATTAGCATCACTCACTCAGCACCACTGGCTCATTAAGTTTAAGTTTAAGTTTAAGTTTAAGTTTAAGATTGGACTTTTAAAAAAGGTGCCAGTTCTGCTGAAGAGTTAATGACAACAGCCACTAAACGGTGCCCCAGTGTAACAGCCCATATTAGCACAATAGTAATTTATTTAAAACATATTAAACTCATGAATAATGACAGAAAATTTTTGGACAGTACTGTAGGGCTGGAAAAAAGTGAGGTGTTTGAAACGATTTGATTACGGCCAGAAATGCAACTATTGACCCAGTTTAGTCTCATTCAGTCCGTTAGAAGAAAAGCCAAATAGGATACAAGTGAACTGGTATACCCACCCCATGCCTCACCTAGTCCAAAATCCACCCGACACAAATCCTGCTCTCAGAGAAACCAGCACTGCTGTTTTTCCTCTCCCTGGTGACAACTCTTGAGGGTTTAATACATTTCTTTCAAATGTTATGACATTAGTTCTGTCTTTAATAATTGTGATTGTAATTTAATTTTGGAAAATTAAATCATGGTTTCCTTGAAAATATGTGGAGAAATACAAAATTAACTGAGAGCTTCGGTCTGTTTAGATGTAATTTATTTGAAAAGGTACATGTAATACAGAGAAGTACTGAGATTTAACAATATAAATGAATAAGAATATTGTGCTAAACATTTAGAGGATTTAACAAAACCTCTCAGACCAAGTGTCATTTAATGTTACATAATACTGTCCCAGAACACACACACACACACACACACACGCACGCATGCACACGCACGCAGACACGCACGCACGCACGCACACACACACGCACGCACGCACGCACACACACACACGCACGCACGCACACACACACACGTACACACACACACATACACACGCACATACACACACACGCACACGCACACTTACACACACACACACACACACGCACACACACACACACGCACACGCACACGCACACGCACACATACACACACAGGGCTGGTGGAGCAGGGTTAATGATGTGGCAGGCTTATGTGATGTTGCTAATTGGGGTTTTTATAGACGGTGCTCAGTGTTTTATGGGTAATGTAGTTTGATCAGTTTAACGGCCCAGTCAGTGTGGTTTTGTGGTTTTGATCTTGCTCCTGAGGTCACAGTGCATGTGAGTGCCTGACTCAGCTCCTGAATGCAGCTCCAGTGCTGAGGCGGATGTGTGTGTACTGGGTTTGTTCTGAGGCTGATGTGTGTGTGTACTGGGTTTATTCTGAAGCTGATGTGTGTGTGTGTACTGGGTTTATTCTGAGGCTGATGTGTGTGTGTGCACTGGTTTGTTCTGAGGTTGATGTGTGTGTGTACTGGGTTTATTCTGAGGCTGATGTGTGTGTGTGTACTGGGTTTGTTCAGAGGCTGATGTGTGTGTGTACTGGGTTTATTCTGAGGCTGATGTGTGTGTGTGTACTGGATTTATTCTGAGGCTGATGTGTGTGTGTGTACTGGGTTTATTCTGAGACTGTTGTGTGTGTGTGTGTGTACTGGGTTTGTTCTGAGGTTGATGTGTGTGTGTGTGTACTGGGTTTGTTCAGAGGCTGATGTGTGTGCACTGGTTTATTCTGAGGCTGATGTGTGTGTGTACTGGGTTTTTTCTGGGGCTGATGTGTGTGTGTGCTGGTTTGTTCTGAGGCTGATGTGTGTGTGTACTGGGTTTATTCTGAGGCTGATGTGTGTGTGTGTGCTGGTTTGTTCTGAAGCTGATGTGTGTGTGTACTGGGTTTATTCTGAGGCTGATGTGTGT
>NC_044495.1:62679481-62684481 GCF_902362185.1 Chanos chanos | reverse complement strand
ACACAGACACTGTCCTCACTACACACCACACAGACACTGTCCTCACTACACACCACACAGGACACTGTCCTCACTACACACCACACAGACACTGTCCTCACTACACACCACACAGACACTGTCCTCACTAACCACCACACAGACACTGTCCTCACTACACACCACACAGACACTGTCCTCACTAACCACCACACAGACACTGTCCTCACTACACACCACACAGACACTGTCCTCACTACACACCACACAGACACTGTCCTCACTACACACCACACAGACACTGTCCTCACTAACCACCACACAGACACTGTCCTCACTACACACCACACAGACACTGTCCTCACTACACACCACACAGACACTGTCCTCACTACACACCACACAGACACTGTCCTCACTAACCACCACACAGACACTGTCCTCACTACACACCACACAGACACTGTCCTCACTACACACCACACAGACACTGTCCTCACCTCTGCCTCCATTTTCATTAAAACTCATTATACTGTCCAGTCTGTTTTTTTCCTGTTTAGTCTCTCTCTCTCTCTCCCTCTCTCTCTCTCTCTCTCTCTCTCTCTCTCTCTCTCTTTATTCTTTTTAAGAGAAGACAGATGAATAGAGGTTGATTGAATCTGAAAAGAAAAAGACTTATTGGTATTGCACATGTAATATAAGAGAATTTTTGCTGTGTGTTAGGCAATCCTATAATCTGTAAACAAATTAAAAACGAACAAAAAACAAACAAAAAAAAGTTTTCTTGACGTTGGACTTCAGAGAAATGGTAGATGGAGGACAAAATGGCCGCCTCTGACAGCGCTTTTTTTTTTTTTTTTTTTGATAATTTGTTAAAGTGCAGTGGTCTGTTTGTCCTGCATATTGTATATATCTGTATATGTTTTATTGAGTAACTAAATAACAATAAATATGATGTTAAAGGTGATGGACAGTGTGTTCAAAAATGTGTTTTTATTTGTCAATTTTCCATTTGCTCACAGAAAATAAAAACCTGCTGTGACTGACACTCATGACTGATGAAAATGATTTTAAAATTAAATTCAAGTTAAAGTTAAAATAAAATTCAAGTTAAAGTTAAAATAAAATTCAAGTTTAAGTTAAAATAAAATTCAATTGGCCTTAGAGCTTTGAGTTAGGACAGAGAAAGAGATGTCTGAAAGATGTTTGAAAGATGATAGATATTTGATAATATTAGATGGATGAAAAATAATTGATAGATGTTTCAAAGATATTTGATAAATATTTGGAAAATATAGATATTTGAAAGATTTTTGATAGATATTTCAGAAAATGTTTGATAGTTGTTTGATGTTTGATAGTTGTTTGGCATTTTAAATGTGAAAATAATATGGATGTGGAACAATACTTAATTTATATTGATTCACACGGTTTTTTTTTTAGAAATGTATTTTGGTATTTTTAAAACATACTATAGTCTGTTGGAAGGTTATATAGTAACTATAGTCTGTTTGAAGGTTATATAGTAACTATAGTCTGATGGTTATATAGTAACTATAGTATGTTTGAAGGTTATATAGTAACTATAGTCTGTTTGAAGGTTATATAGTAACTATAGTTTTTTTGATGGTTATATAGTAACTATAGTATGTTTGAAGGTTATATAATAAATATAGTCCGATGGTTATATAGTAACTATAGTCTGTTTGAAGGTTATATAGTAACTATAGTTTTTTTGATGGTTATATAGTAACTATAGTATGTTTGAAGGTTATATAGTAAATATAGTCCGATGGTTATATAGTAACTATAGTATGTTTGAAGGTTATATAGTAACTATAGTCTGTTTGATGGTTTTATAGTAACTATAGTATGTTTGAAGGTTGTATAGTAAATATAGTCTGTTTGAAGGTTATATAGTAACTGTAGTCTGTTTGAAGGTTGTATAGTAACTATAGTATGTTTGAAGGTTATATAGTAACTATAGTCTGTTTGATGGTTTTATAGTAACTATAGTATGTTTGAAGGTTATATAGTAAATATAGTCTGATGGTTATATAGTAACTATAGTCTGTTTGAAGGTTATATGTAACTATAGTCTGTTTGATGGTTTTATAGTAACTATAGTATGTTTGAAGGTTCTATAGTAACTATAGTCTGAAGGTTATATAGTAACTATAGTCTGTTTGAAGGTTATATAGTAACTATAGTCTGTTTGAAGGTTATATAGTAACTATAGTCTGTTTGAAGGTTATATAGTAACTATATTCTGAAGGTTATATAGTAACTATAGTCTGTTTGATGGTTTTATAGTAACTATAGTGTGTTTGAAGGTTCTATAGTAACTATAGTCTGAAGGTTCTATAGTAACTGTAGTCTGTTTGAAGGTTATATAGTAACTATAGTCTGTTTGAAGGTTATATAGTAACTATAGTCTGTTTGAAGGTTTTATAGTAACTATAGTATGTTTGAAGGTTCTATAGTAACTATAGTCTGAAGGTTCTATAGTAACTGTAGTCTGTTTGAAGGTTATATAGTAACTATAGTCTGTTTGAAGGTTATATAGTAACTATAGTATGTTTGAAGGTTATATAGTAAATATAGTCTGATGGTTTTATAGTAACTATAGTCTGTTTGAAGGTTATATAGTAACTACAGTATGTTTGAAGGTTATATAGTAACTATAGGCTAAAGGTTCTATAGTAACTATAGTCTGTTTGAAGGTTATATAGTAACTATAGTATGTTTGAAGGTTATATAGTAAATATAGTCTGATGGTTATATAGTAACTATAGTCTGTTTGAAGGTTATATAGTAACTATAGTCTCTTTGATGGTTTTATAGTAACTATAGTATGTTTGAAGGTTCTATAGTAACTATAGTCTGAAGGTTCTATAGTAAATATAGTCTGTTTGAAGGTTATATAGTAACTATATTCTGAAGGTTATATAGTAACTATAGTATGTTTGAAGGTTATATAGTAAATATAGTCTGATGGTTTTATAGTAACTATAGTCTGTTTGAAGGTTATATAGTAACTATAGTCTGTTTGAATGTTATATAGTAACTATATTCTGAAGGTTATATAGTAACTATAGTCTGTTTGAAGGTTATATAGTAACTATAGTCTGTTTGAAGGTTATATAGTACCTATATTCTGTTTGAAGGTTTTATAGTAACTATAGTCTGTTTGAAGGTTATATAGTAACTATAGTTTGTTTGAAGGTTCTATAGTAACTATAGTCTGAAGGTTGTGTATTAATTGTAGTCTGTTTGTAGGTTGTACAGTAATTATAGTCTGTTTGAAGATAGTATAGTTGATATTAAGGGGTTTTTGGTTGTTTTCTTTTTTTGGCTGTGTCTTAATCCAATTTCTCCAAAAAGCAGCTTTCCTGGTTTCTCATGGCAGTAAGATCTCACGCACATATTGTAGACTAAATGCCACACACAGACACATGCTTTTCTGTAGACTACATACACACACGGACATACACATTCAAAAGATGTTTGTTATATTTATGTTAGATTTAGAAATTACAGAACCGATGAAAACTTTGTATTCTGGGGGAATTTTTAAGTTGTATTTGTGATGTGCAGTGAGGCTGAAGTAAAACGCATGGTGTCAGAGATGGGGACGCCTCTCTGAGGAGTTGGGAGCTGGGTGCTGGGTGCTCTCTAAGTGCTGGTCCCCACAGTACAGCTTAAGGACACAGGTTAGGTTTAAACATCTCCACAGTAGTTCACTTAAGCCTGTCCTTTTTCAGAACATGTGGACGTGGGCTGACTGCTAGCTAGCGAATGCAAAGCCCTGTTATTAAAACCAATATGTGCATGTTAACATGTTAAACTACTTAGCAAAACGGTTATGTGGATCATGCTCTTGGGTCACCACCAGAGATCTAACAGGAACCAACAGGGGTAAGTTAAATCAGCAACGGTTAAAAACTCTCATTTATCAAAAGACGGTTTTGTTTGAGCATACTAAACATGATACAGCATGTCTTAATTTCATGTCTCTCACTGCTGCTTCACAAGCTAACTCAGTGTCAGCGCCTACATCAAATGGAACTGCACACACAATGCCAGCTGACAGACTCCAAAGGAGAGTCTAAGTGTGAATAATATTTGTGTGCGTGCGTACCTGTGTGTGTGCGTGTGTGCATATGTGTGTGTGTGTGTGTGTGTGTGTGTGCATGTGTGTGTGCGTGCGTGTGTGTGTGTATGTGTCTGCATGTGGTTTTTTAATGCTGTTTTGACCACTGGGACAGATGTTTAATGGTGAGTAAATTGTCTATGGGTAAGATTCTGATAATCAGAGAGATCAGTATGACATCCAGGAATAAGGCAGTTGTCACTTGGCAATTTCAGATCAACAGACTAAAATTACTGATTCATTTTAGATGAATGCTATGCTTAAGCTAACCCCAGAGAGAGAGAGAGTCAGAGAGAAAGAGAGAGAGTCAGAGAGAAAGAGAGCGAGAAAGAGAGAGAGTCAGAGATATAAAGGCCTTTGGGCTGAGAGGAAGGTAGTAATTCAGACATCTCTCTCTCTCTCTCTCTCTCTCTCTCACTCTCTCTTCCTCTCTCTCTCTCTCTCTCTCTCACTCTCTCTTCCTCTCTCTCACTCACTCTCTTTCTCTGTGTGTGTGTGCGTGTGTGTGTGTGTTTGTGCGTGTTCAGGTAGGATCAAATAACACAGACAGTGAGTGAGAGTTTAACTTGATCCTTAACTGGGTGGGACAAAGAGGGTGTGGCCAAAACAGAACAATGTAAACTATTGTTCTCTCTCTCTCTCTCTCTCTCACTCACTCTCTTCCTCTCTCTCTCTCTCTCACCCCCCCCCCCTCTATCTCTCTCTCTCACACACATACACACACACACACACACACACACACCCTAGGGTGAGGAACGGGGAGACCAGGCTCACTCAGTGCAGTGTGTGGAAGCCTCTTCAAATTCTGTTTTCCATTTTCCATTTTCCATTTTCTATTTTAGTTTACAGACCTGTATTGGAAATACAA
>NC_044495.1:62646981-62649481 GCF_902362185.1 Chanos chanos | reverse complement strand
GACCTTTGGAGCTTTGAGCATAAATTTTGAGAATCTGAAAACATTTTGGGGAAAAAAACCAACCACAATGCCTAAATTTTACTCAAACTTAATTCCTTAACTTAATCAGCTTAAACAACTTAATTAACTTCATCAAATTAATTTCTCTCAGTATGATTTTACTTTTTCAAACCTCACACACAAATATTTAACCAATATTTAACAAATATTAAACCCATGTTCAACACAAAAACAACTTCTATGAAAAGACAAACAAAAACAAACAAGCAATCAAAAAACTAACAAAAAAAAGAGGGGGGTCAGTGCTTCACTCAGTGCCCTAAACAATAATTCCCTAAAATAACTGTCTGAACAGTCACATCAGTGACATCACTGTCTGATCAGTCACATCAGTAACATCACTGTCTGATCAGTCACATCAGTGACATCACTGTCTGATCAGTCACATCAGTGACATCACTGTCTGATCAATCACATCAGTGACATCACTGTCTGATCAGTCACATCAGTGACATCACTGTCTGATCAATCACATCACTGACATCACTGTCTGATCAGTCACATCAGTGACATCACTGTCTGATCAGTCACATCACTGACATCACTGTCTGATCAGTCACATCAGTGACATCACTGTCTGATCAGTCACATCAGTGACATCACTGTCTGATCAGTCACATCAGTGACATCACTGTCTGATCAATCACATCAGTGACATCACTGTCTGATCAATCACATCAGTGACATCACTGTCTGATCAGTCACATCAGTGACATCACTGTCTGATCAGTCACATCAGTGACATCACTCTATCATAAAGACTCATTAAAACGACTCCACGTCTTCAAAAGCTTCATATTCATCCTTTACTGTATTAGTTCTCTTTTCCAGTGACATGTTTAATGCCATTTCCCAGATCTCAGCTTGTTATTGTCTTTTCAGGTAGAGCAATACTTTAAATACTTTAAAACTTTATACACTTCTCCCAACTTTTACACTATCTTGATGCCCAGATATGTAAAGCCATTCTGTAATATAAAATATATCTGTAATATAGAATATATCTGTAATATAGAATATATCTGTAATATAGAATATATCTGTCACAACCCCACTGTCCCCCTGGTGATTCAGTCTATCACTGTTCGTCTGTTAACCACCAGCCGACTCAGTTACGTGTTGAAACTGTTTTCTGTTTGTGTTACTTTTGTTCTCCAGAGTATAAATACCTCTGTTTGTTCCTTGTTCTGTTATGTCTTTCATCTGTATTACATGACTCAGCCCTTGTCATCGTTGTTAAAAACTTCTGTGTATTCTAGTTCCTCTAGTTTCTGTTTGTCTAATTATTGTACATTTATTTATCTAATTGTGGTACAATTATTTGGCTGGTTGCCGAAACCCACCATTAAATGAAGGCGTACTCGGCATCTGCATTCAGCTTTCCCATTTATTCCTAGCACAACACTTAACTCGCCAATGGACGCAGTGAGTAAACCCAGCACAACCACCGCTGAAGGAGCCTCTGCCACCCCAACTTTCTAACCTGTGTTGGCTGAACCGTGTCGCCTGGTGAGCGAAAATCGCCAGGAACTTGCCAGGTTAGGCGCTGTCCTCAGTGACATTGCCTGCAGGCTGCAACAGGGTTCCTCCACAGTCGTATCACCCCCACTGCCTCCAGCACCTCCTTCAACAGCACCTCCTCCTTCCAATCTGCCTAACTCCCCTTCCCTATATGAGAGGTTTGATGGCACTGCCTCCAAGTCCCATGGTTTCCCACACTCCTTCAGTGTGAATTGCACTTCACTCCTTGTTCAGGAATCCCAGTCTCAGATGCTTCCGATGCCGCCGCCGTCATTTTGTTATTGACTAGAGTGGGCCACTGCTGTCTGGGAATGGGGAGATAAGGAACTTTAATCCTGTGACAGATATATTGCTCCGCTCCAAACAGTATTCCACCATCCTTCAGGTGGCAAGGAGGAAGGAGAGCACTTGTCGACCAGTCAACCGGCTGCCCACTACGCCTTGGCCTTCTGTACCATAACTATACCAAGTGGTTGAAAAGAGGCAGCACTTTGCACAGTCTTCCATAGGGGTTTAGGGGAAGAGGTTCAAACCAACCTGGCATGCCGTGACAACAACCTGACGCAGGATTCCTTGATTCAGGTGGCTATGAGGATAGGCAGCCTCCTACGTGGGCAAAGACGTCCTCCTTTGGTTCACTAAGTACCTGATCCAGAACCCATGCAGCTCGGTGTTACTCACTTGACCTCTGCCAAACGAGACTGACGGTGCCTGTAGGGACTGTGTCTATTCAGCAGTGAGAGTCAGGGACATCATATCATGCAGTGTCCAGTGAGACCAGACAGAGGGGAGGAGAGGAGGACATTCACCTCCTCTGCTGGGATTAGTGTGTCGCTAAATGTCCTTTCCTAAAAATGACTCACTGTTCCCTGTGTACCTGCCGTGATCACCTGTCCGCCCTCTCTCAGCTCTCGTAGAT
>NC_044495.1:62629481-62636981 GCF_902362185.1 Chanos chanos | reverse complement strand
AATATAATGTAATATGAATGTAATATAAATGTAATGTAATATGAATGTAATATAATGTAATATGAATGTAATGTAATGTAATATGAATGTAATATAATGTAATATGAATGTAATATAATGTAATATGAATGTAATATAAATGTAATGTAATATGAATGTAATATAATGTAATATGAATGTAATATAATGTAATATGAATGTAATATAAATGTAATGTAATATTTTTAGTGTTTTTAAGCCAGTGCTTGCACTTACCCAAGAATCAAGGAGATGGAGAATCAGATGCACAAGGGAAAGCCATGTGTGTGTGTGAATGTGTGTGAGTGTGTGTGTGAATGTGAGTGTGTGTGTAGGTCAAAGAGGTCCCTCAGTATGTGTGTTTCCAGCCTTGACCTTTGCCCTTTAGAATCCCACAGATATATCTTAGGTCCAGAGGTCAGAGGTCAGAGAGTTTGGAGAAAAGAGTAGAGTGGTTCCAGTCTAGTATGTTCATATTTGGTGTGAAGAGACCATAGACGTGTGTGTGTGTGTGTGTGTGTGTGTGTGTGTGTGTGTGTGTGTGTGAGTGTGTGTGTGTGTGTGTGTGTGTATAGCATGTGTGACAGCATGTGTTAGTTCTGTGTGTGTGGGTGTGTGTGTGGGTGTAGCATGTGTAACTGCGTGTGTTAGTCTTCTGTGTGTGTGTGTGTGTGTGTGTGTGTAGCATGTGTGTGTGTAGCATGTGTGTTTGTGTATGTGTGTGTGCGTGTGTGTGTGTGTGTGTGTGTGTATGTGTGTGTGTGTGTGTTTGTGCGTGCGTGCGTGCGTGTGTGTGTGTGTGTGTGTGTGTGTGTGTGTGAGTGTGTGTGTGTGTGTGTGTGTGTGTATAGCATGTGTGACAGCATGTGTTAGTTCTGTGTGTGTGGGTGTGGGTGTAGCATGTGTAACTGCGTGTGTTAGTCTTCTGTGTGTGTGTGTAGCATGTGTGTGTGTAGCATGTGTGTATGTGTATGTGTGTGTGTGTGGGTGTGTAGCGTGTGTAACTGCGTGTGTTAGTCTTCTGTGTGTGTGTGTGTGTGTGTGTGTGTGTGTGTAGCATGTGTGTGTGTGTGTGTAGCGTGTGTGACTGCATGTGTTAGTTGTCTGTGTGTGTGTGTAGTGTGTGTGACTGTGTGTGTATGTGAATGTGTGTGTGTGTGGGTGTGGTGTGTGCAGCTGGTGTGTGTTAGTTGTGTGTGTGTGTGGGTGTATTGTGTGTGACTGTGTGTGTTAGTTGTGTGTGTGTGTGGCTGTATTGTGTGTGACTGTGTGTGTTAGTTGTCTGTGTGTGTGTGTGACTGTGTAGAGGTTGAGAGAGAGTGTTGTAGTTTTGCTAAGTGTTTTTGGCTGTAGTTTTTGGGCTGTCCGTGTGCCTGTATCCCAGTGTGGAGCTGCCCTCTGGCCCTGCCGTGTGCCCTCGGTGTTGGAACTGCTTTCCAGTCTGAAGGTCCCCAGACGGCTTCACTCTGATGACAAACTGCTCTCATGATGAACCAGCTCTCCTGTCCTGTCATTAGCTGTGTTTACTACACCACTCATGGGTCCTTGGTCTATGGTGTAATCTCAGGTCTGTTGCTGTCTGTATGTTGACTGATATTGTACACAGATTGAGAGAGTTTCGGGAGGGGGGTTGAGGGGGGGCACTGTTATAATTAAAGAAGCCAGATGTGTTTACTGTGCTCTTTTATTATGAAGCTGATGGTGGTTTCAGGTCAGACTACGTAGTGAGACTAGTGGCTACTTGGCTACTTCTCTCACACCTGTTTGGAATTTTTTTTGCCGGGGGGGGGGGGGGGGGGGGGGGGTTGGGGCTTCTGCACTACACTGTGATTCTGACCCCACCTTGGTCTCTCCAAACACGCCGGGCTCTGTTGTCCCCTCTGCCCTTACGCACAGTGTGCATGTGAAACTCCACAATGCACTTCTCTCCACTGTGCAGCTTGGTTTTCTCGTTTCTCATTCTGAATGTGAATAAGCGTCTTCAGTTTATTACACGGCAAGCATGATTCTCGGAGCGTGACCACAGAACTGTCACGTCTTATGGGTTATTAGATTATTACTGTGTTAAGGATAAACATCTTCATTGCAATTGTTCTGTGGGTTTTTACTGTATGATTCATCACTGCTCTGTGGTCCTAGTCAGTTCAGACAGGATGAGGCAGATGACACACCCACACACACACACAAAATACACACACACGACACACACACACAAAACACACACACTTACCCATACACCCTTCATTGATTTCCCTTCATCAACACTCATTACATCCTATCTTTTCACCTTATTTTTCTTATCTAATCTAATCTAATCTAATCTAATCTAAAATAATCTAAAATAATCTCACTGTGGTTGAAAACAGTAAGGAGGCTGTGACTCCTCTCTTCAGACCTCTACTCTGTATGCTTGGTTATATCCCAGAAACCGCTCAACCAGTCCAGTCAAGACCAGTCCAGACCAGTCCAGACCAGGTCGGGAAGTGGGCACACACCTTGGCATTTCACCACAGGCACGAGTCAGTGTGTGTGTGTGTGTGGGGTATGTGTGTGTGTGTGAGTGTGTGTGTGAGTGTGTGTGTGTGTGTGTGTGTTATGAGACAGGGAGATGATAGCTCATCCATCATGTTCTCACACACACAAACACACACACACGCACACGCACGCGCACACGCACACACACACACACACACACACACACTCACACAGAGAGAGAGTCACAGTACACTAATACCACTCAGACTTCTGTGCGACCCTGAGAAAGAGTTGCGTCTGAATGATGGAAAATCTATTTTACCACTCTCTCTCTCTCTCTCTCTCTCTCTCTCTCTCTCTCCCTCTCTCTCTCCCTATCTATCTATTTCTCCCTCTCTCTCAGAGACAGGGTTCTAACTAAGACACACAATTTTACACTCAGACGCACATACAAATAACACCATATTGATCTAGACTAGAGCAGATTTCTGCCTGAAACCCTCACCCTCAATACATCAGTCACACTGCCCTGACTCTTTCTTTCATTCTCTCTCTCTCTCTCTCACTCTCTCTCTCACTCACTCTCTCTCTCTCTCTCTCTCCCTCTCTCTCTGTCTCCTCTCTCTCTCTCACTCTCTCTCGGTCACATTCAGCCTCCTTCGCTATGTCACTTTTCAAATAATTCCACATTCCTGCTCCCTCTGTGTGTGTGTGTGTGTGTGCGTGCTAGCGTTGTGTGTGCATTTGTGTGTGTGTGTGTGCATACACTCATACACCCACACACACACACACACACACACACACACACACACACACACTCGCACAAACACAAACAAACAATCAAAATAACACACACACACACAAACGCACACACACACCATTTTTATTTGTCACAAATGAGTGAGCAGAATGGATGTGTGTGTGGGGCCACACACTGTAACGCACACTGTAACACACATCGTAACACACACTGTAACATACACTATAAGACACATCGTAACACACACTGTAGCACACATCGTAACACACACTGTAGCACACACTGTAACACACACCGTAACACACACCGTAACACACACCGTAACACACACTGTAACACACACTGTAACACACACCGTAACACACACTGTAACACACACCGTAACACACACTGTAACACACACCGTAACACACACTGTAACACACACTGTAACACACACCGTAACACACACCGTAACATACACTGTAACACACACTGTAACACACACTGTAACACACACCGTAACACACACCGTAACACACACTGTAACACACACCGTAACACACACTGTAACACACACTGTAACACACACCGTAAGACACACCGTAACACACATCGTAACACACACCGTAACACACACTGTAACACAGAGCCCAGTCTTCCACTGACTGCTCAAACAGCAGCCTTCTGGAGAAATGACAGAGATATAATCCAAAAAAAGGCCCTGGTCAAACCGCAGAATGAAACACACATAGAGAGAAACACACAAAGGCTAGATAGAGAAACAGTCATGGCTCAGTCCACGGGAAACTGCTATATCATAGAACATAATACATGAGTCATGGTACTGAGAGACTTTACACAGTGAAGGAAAACCAGAAAACATGGTCAGAGAGAAATCAGGTATCTGAACGTGTTGACGTACTGAAGGTCAGAGAGAAATCAGGTATCTGAACGCGTTGACGAACTGAAGGTCAGAGAGAAATCAGGTATCTGAACGCAGTGACATAGTGAAGGTCAGAGAGAAATCAGGTATCTGAACGCGTTGACGAACTGAAGGTCAGAGAGAAATCAGGTATCTGAACGTGTTGACGTACTGAAGGTCAGAGAGAAATCAGGTATCTGAACGCGTTGACGTACTTAAGGTCAGAGAGAAATCAGGTATCTGAACGCGGTGACATAGTGAAGGTCAGAGAGAAATCAGGTATCCGAACGCGTTGACGAACTGAAGGTCAGAGAGAAATCAGGTATCTGAACGCAGTGAGGTACTGAAGGTCAGAGAGAAATCAGGTATCTGAACGCGTTGACGTACTGAAGGTCAGAGAGAAATCAGGTATCTGAACGCAGTGACATAGTGAAGGTCAGAGAGAAATCAGGTGTCTGAACGCAGTGACGTACTGAAGGTCAGAGAGAAATCAGGTATCTGAACGCGGTGACTTAGTGAAGGTCAGAGAGAAATCAGGTGTCTGAACGCAGTGACGTACTGAAGGTCAGAGAGAAATCAGGTGTCAGTGATGTGTGAATCATGAGTGTCAGGGTTAGAGTGTCAGTAGAACGACAGACTCTACAGCAGTGTGAGACTCTCTTACTGTACGAGATGTGTGTGTGTGTGTGTGTGTGTGTCTGTGTGTGTGTGTGTGTCTGTGTGTGTGTGTGCGTGTGTGTGTGTGTGTGTGTGCGTGTGTGCGCGCGTGTGTGTGCGTGTGTGTGCGCGCGCGTGTGTGTGTGTGTGTGTGCGTGTGTGCGTGTGTGTGTGTGTGTGTGCGCGTGTGTGTGTGCGTGTGTGTGTGCGTGTGTGTGTGCGTGTGTGTGTGTGCGTGTGTGTTTGGCCTTGAGATTCTACCGAAATTTGCAGAAATCTTTTCATGGCTCAGACACATTCCTGCTAATATTATATTGTGGCAACCACAGCCAGTGGAGTTCATCCAAACCCAGATGTTTTAATAAGGTGATCATTAAAGAATGAAAATGCAGGGACTTTTCCTTTAACTCCGTGGCTCTTCACACCCCTGTGTTTCTCTGACACTGTGGAGGGGCATTCTGTGTAGCCTGGGTCTTGTTTGATTGACAGCTGCCCAGAGGAGCGGGTGGAGGGACAGGGTTTAACATGTGCATGCAAAAGGCCGTGCGCTGTCACCGTGTCAGTCAAAGAGCCAATCCACTTCACCTCCTGCCACTGAATGGCCAATGGCATGCGGAGATGCCGTGATGGTGAGGAATGTGATTGGCGATTGTTGCATGGAGGTCTCCTGTCTGAGAGAGGAAGACTTGGAATGTAGTGTCTAACACAGCTTTTCAAACATCAAGTCTGCGTGCATGTGTGCGCGTGCGTGTGAGTGTGTGTGTGTCTGTGTGTTCGCGCGTGCATGCATGTGTGTGTGTGTGTGTGTGTGTGTGTGTGTTTGTGTGTGTGTGAGCGGAGGAATATGGAAGAAAACAACAGCTGTTCTGTAAACAGTCAGATATTTAATTTTATTCACCTGCTGTATTACTCTCTTCAAACAGTGAGGGCAACCACTGCATGACCACACTGGGCCGACAGACCACAACATGACCGCACTGGGCCAACAGACCACAACATGACCGCACTGGGCCAACAGACCACAGCATGACCGCACTGGGCCAACAGACCACAGCATGACCACACTGGGCCAGCAGACCACAACATGACCGCACTGGGCCAACAGACCATAACATGACCACACTGGGCCAGCAGACCACAACATGACCGCACTGGTCCGACAGACCACAGCATGGCTCCTCTATGTGGCAGGACATTTTTTTCTTCCTCATTATGAAATCTCTCCGTGACAGTTTACATGTTTACCCTGGATTTTCATGATTTATATTTTGATTACTTTACTCCTGCCTCTCTCTCTCTCTCTTTCTCTCTCTCTCTCTCTCACCCATTAAAATCATTTACCTAATTGGATAAAACGACTCCTGGATACAAGCCAAGGCTGCTTTATGATGTGTGTCTGTGTGTGTGTGTGTGTGAGTGTTGGTGTGTGTGTGTGTGTGTGTGTGTGTGTGTGTGAGTGTGTGTGTTTTCAGATTTTTTTACATTTTTGGTGGGATATGTTCTAATCCATCTCTGTCTCCTAAATGGCGATTACCATAACCTTCATTAAAATCACCTTTGACCCCCCCCCCCCCCCCCCCCCCCCCCGCCCTGGCTTCCTGAGATATCCTGAGATATGAATGGACATACAGGTTTACTCAGGGAAACCCACTCAAGCACACCCCACAGCACTGACCCTCTGTCCCAGTTTGCCCAGTATAATTAGCCCTAATCCCAGTTAATGAACTAAGAAGAAGTGAGCCATTCCCAGCTGCCCCTCCTCTGGCTGAGTTGCTGTGAGAGTGAGTGGCTTTAGATGCTGCTTGGTTCCTAATGATCACAGGTTTTTTCCTACTCTGTATCTTCACTTTTATTGGCATAAGCATAAAAAGCATAATTCTCAAAGTGATTCAACTGATTCCACCAAAGCTCGATGGTCATAGAGACTGTGAAAGAACTGAACTGACTGCACATCGCACCACACACACACACACACACACTCACACCATTGTCATTTCCTTTATTCCTTTATTATCATCTGTGCCAAAGTAGCTCATCTTCAAATTCACAAGATGAGCGATAAGAGAGACAGAGCGAGAGACGGCGAGAGAGAGAGAGAAAGAGAAAGAGAGAGAGGAGGAGTGAGGGAGAGAGACAGAGGGAGAGAGAAATAGAGAGAGAGAGGAAAGCTGAAGATCTTCACACTACCAAGAATCTGAACGTGTCTTTGTACTTTGCAGAGGAGGTGTGTGTGTGTGTGTGTGCGTGTGTGTGTGTGTATTGGATGAAGGCATGGGGGTTGGGCGGCTGTCATATTTTCTGACAGATATTGAGGATAATTGTTTGCTCTCTCTCTCTCCCTCTCTATCTCTCTCTCTCTCTCTCCCTCTCTCTCTCTCTCTCTCTCTCTCTCTCTATAAGTCTCTCTCCCTCTCTCTCTCTCTCTCTCTCTCTCTCTCTCTCTTTTCTCCCTCTCGCTCTCTCCCTCTCTCTCGCTCTCTCTCTCTCTCTCTCTCTCTTTTCTCCCTCTCGCTCTCTTTTCTCTCTCTCTCTCTCTCTCTCTCTTTCTCTCCATCTCCCTTTCTCTCTTTTCTCTCTCTCCCTCTCTCTCTCTCTCTCTTTCTCTCTCCCTCTCTCTCTCTCTCTCTCTCTGTCTCTCACCTGTGTAAGTCTTCCAAATACAGCCACACAATATTCACCTGGCCAG
>NC_044495.1:62616981-62624481 GCF_902362185.1 Chanos chanos | reverse complement strand
CTCTCTCTCTCTCTCTCTCTCTCCCTGTCTCTCTCTCTCTCTCTCTCTCCCTCCCTGTCTCTCTCTCACTCTCGTGCTCTATCTGTTTATCCCATATAGTCTTTCAGAAGTTTCTGTAATTTTCTCAGCAGTCCCCAAACTCAGCAGTGTATTTAATCCACTCATTTTATCATCACAGTAACTAAGTGTTTAACCCAATCATTTTATCATTGCAGTAGTTATTTATGTAATCTATTCTGTTTTTAGCATCGCAATAATTATGTATTTAGTTCATTAATTTTATCATCACGGTAATTATATATTTAACTCATTTTTTCATTACAGTACTTACGTATTTAATTTATTAATTTTATAATTACTGCAATTATGTATTTAAATCATTCATTTTATCATCACAGAAATTATGTATTTCATCCAATTGTTCTCTCAGCACAGTAATTAGATACTTGACCCATTCTTTTCACAGCTACAGTAACTATATAAGCCATCTCCAACCTATTCTCATGACTGAGGCCATGTGTGGGAGAATTCATTTATTATTTATTGATTGAATTATTTATCATTATGATTTATCCCCCAGAATGAAAACATCCTGCACTGACGCTCCCACTGTGGACAGTCTCTTATGCCCCATCCCAACACACACCTGCCTCACGTAACAACTCATCCCAACACACGTCTGCCTCACATAACTACTCATCCCAACACACACCTGCCTCACGTAACCACTCATCCCAACACACACCTGCCTCACGTAACCACTCATCCCAACACATGCCTGCCTTACATAACAACTCATCCCAACACACACCTGCCTCACATAACCACTCATCCCAACACACACCTGCCTCACATAACCACTCATCCCAACACACACCTGCCTCACGTAACCACTCATCCCAACACACACCTGCTTCACATAACGACTCATCCCAACACACACCTGCCTCACATAACCACTCATCCCAACACACACCTGCCTCACGTAACCACTCATCCCAACACACACCTGCTTCACATAACGACTCATCCCAACACACACCTGCCTCACACAACCACTCATCCCAACACACACCTGCCTCACATACCGAATCACCCCAACACACACCTGCCTCACATAACGACTCACCCCAACACACACTTGCTTCACATAATGACTCACCCCAACACACACCTTCCTCACATAACGACCTATCCCAACACACACCTGCCTCACACAACCACTCATCCCAACACACACCTGCCTTCACACAACCACTCATCCCAACACACACTTGCCTCACATACCGAATCACCCCAACACACACCTGCCTCACACAACCACTCATCCCAACACACACCTGCCTCACATAACAACTCATCCCAACACACACCTGCCTCACATACTGAATCACCCCAACACACACCTGCCTCACATACCGAATCACCCCAACACGCACCTGCTTCACATAATGACTCATCCCAACACAAACCTGCCTCACATAACAACCTATCCCAACACACACCTGCCTCACATAATGACCTATCCCAACACACGCCTGCCTCACATAACCACTCATCCCAACACACACCTGCCTCACACAACAACCTATCCCTACACATGCCTGCCTCACATAGCCACTCATCCCAACACACACCTGCCCCACATAACAACTCACCCCAACATATGCCTGCCTCACATGCTGACTTTTGGGTTCCACAGGGATCAAATTAAGAATCTGACATGGTTATTGTCACACACAGCGGTTCTCTCAGGTTTGAGTACAGGAGTCTTTCTTTGTGAGAGTTTAATTTTGAAATGAGGAATGTCTTTTTAGCCCATAATGTGTTTTTACTGGTTAGACTGGGCATTGTCCTCATTCCAGGTTAAAGTGTGAGATTGTGTGTCATAGTAAATAGTAAATTTATGACTTTATGTGTGCAAAGTATGTGAAGAACAGGATAAACTGTATCCACCTTTTATTCGTTTTCTTGCTTTGAGCAAGTCATGCCAAGACCCACTGATACTGAATCAGCCACACCAGGACCCACTGATGTTGAATCAGCCAGCCATGCCAAGACCCACTGATCCTGAATCAGCCACACCAAGACCCACTGATCATGAGTCAGCCACGTCATGTTGGGCTAATACAGGGCCTTGTGCTTTCTGGACTGAAGAGGGAGTGTTTCTTTAACAGTCGTGATGGAATCTGGGTCATACCAGTTCAGACACAAAAAACTCCAAGAAGTCGAGTCAGTCATTTTCCTATATCTTTTTTTGGCAGATGACAATTCTCCATTGTCGCTGATGCTGAAAGAAAGAAAAAGGGTGGATGCATAGGAGAAAACCGAGAAGGAAAATAAACACAGGATGTGGTAACCTGACACAGGAAACCTAGTGAATGCTGGGAATGAGAAACTTCCTGTAAGACAGCACAATAGTGCGTGGCAGAGGACAGGGCAAAAACACACCCACCAGACTTCAGATTTGATAAGAGAATTCCTTAACACACACTCTCTTACTCTCTCTCTCTCTTTCTCACTCTCCTACTCTCTCTCCCCCTCTCTTTCTCTCTCTCTCTGTGTCTCTTCTCTCCATCCATCTGTCTGGCCTGATTTTATGCTTGTATGCCCCTGTGCAGGTGACAGGATTAGACTCCATATTGCCAACACATGCACAAACTATGTATGTAATAATAGAATGAAATCCTATGGGTGGAACAATATGGTCCTACAGGTTGTTACTCATGCAGATATTGTTACACAGGGGGTAGTCATGCAGGCATTCGCATACACGTTTTCTTACATAAGCAAAAGCATAGCAATGATGGTATAGTGACACAGGTGTAGTACTATGGGCACTGTTATATAGGTGTAGTTACACAGGTGTAGTACTATGGGCACTGTTATATAGGTGTAGTGACACAGGTGTAGTACTATGGGCACTGTTATATAGGTGTAGTGATACAGGTGTAGTACTATTGGCACTGTTATATAGGTGTAGTGATACAGGTGTAGTACTATGGGCACTGTTATATAGGTGTAGTGATACAGGTGTAGTACTATGGGCACTGTTATATAGGTGTAGTTACACAGGTGTAGTACTATGGGCACTGTTATATAGGTGTAGTGATACAGGTGTAGTACTATGGGCACTGTTATATAGGTGTAGTGACACAGGTGTAGTACTATGGGCACTGTTATATAGGTGTAGTTACACATGTGTAGTACTATGGGCACTGTTATATAGGTGTAGTTACACAGGTGTAGTACTATGGGCACTGTTATATAGGTGTAGTTACACAGGTGTAGTACTATGGGCACTGTTATACAGGTGTAGTTACACAGGTGTAGTACTATGGGCACTGTTATATAGGTGTAGTTACACAGGTGTAGTACTATGGGCACTGTTATATAGGTGTAGTGATACAGGTGTAGTACTATGGGCACTGTTATATAGGTGTAGTGATACAGGTGTAGTACTATGGGCACTGTTATACAGGTGTAGTTACACAGGTGTAGTACTATGGGCACTGTTATATAGGTGTAGTTACACAGGTGTAGTACTATGGGCACTGTTATATAGGTGTAGTTACACAGGTGTAGTACTATGGGCACTGTTATACAGGTGTAGTTACACAGGTGTAGTACTATGGGCACTGTTATATAGGTGTAGTGATACAGGTGTAGTACTATGGGCACTGTTATATAGGTGTAGTTACACAGGTGTAGTACTATGGGCACTGTTATATAGGTGTAGTTACACAGGTGTAGTACTATGGGCACTGTTATATAGGTGTAGTTACACAGGTGTAGTACTATGGGCACTGTTATATAGGTGTAGTTACACAGGTGTAGTACTATGGGCACTGTTATACAGGTGTAGTTACACAGGTGTAGTACTATGGGCACTGTTATATAGGTGTAGTTACACAGGTGTAGTACTATGGGCACTGTTATACAGGTGCAGTGACACGGGTGTAGTACTATGGGCACTGTTATACAGGTGCAGTGACACGGGTGTAGTACTATGGGCACTGTTATATAGGTGTAGTTACACAGGTGTAGTACTATGGGCACTGTTATATAGGTGTAGTTACACAGGTGTAGTACTATGGGCACTGTTATATAGGTGTAGTTACACAGGTGTAGTACTATGGGCACTGTTATATAGGTGTAGTGATACAGGTGTAGTACTATGGGCACTGTTATATAGGTGTAGTGACACAGGTGTAGTACTATGGGCACTGTTATATAGGTGTAGTTACACAGGTGTAGTACTATGGGCACTGTTATACAGGTGTAGTTACACAGGTGTAGTACTATGGGCACTGTTATACAGGTGTAGTTACACAGGTGTAGTACTATGGGCACTGTTATATAGGTGTAGTTACACAGGTGTAGTACTATGGGCACTGTTATACAGGTGCAGTGACACGGGTGTGGTGACAGAGGTGCTGCTATAAACCTGTGGTGATATAGATGTTGTTATATATGTCTGGTTATTTATATGTGGTGATATAGATGTTGTTATATATGTCTGGTTATGTACATGTGGTGATATAGATGTTGTTATATATGTCTGGTTATACGGGGGTTGTTGTATGGGTGTAGTGATAAATTGAATCATTTTATAATTTGTTCATTTCCTAATGCTAATTAGGGCCGCGGGGCATGCTGGAGCCTAGCGCAAGAGGTGGGGAAACCCCTGGACAGGTCGCCAGTCCTTTGCAGGGCAGAAACACAGACACATTCATGCTCACATTCACACCTAGGGGCAATTTAGTGTCTCCAGTTCGTCTGACTTACATATCTTTGGAAACTGGAGCTCCCGGAGGAAGCCCACACAGGCTCGGGGAGAACATGCAAACTTCACACAGAAAGGACCCCGGCCGACCAGCTGGGAATCAACATGGAGTCATATAGATGATGTTATATAGGTGTCATTGTATGGGTGTAGTCATATAGATGATGTTATATAGGTGTCATTGTATGGGTGTAGTCATATAGATGTCGTTATATAGGTGTCATTGTATGGGTGTAGAGATATAGATGTCATTATATAGGTGTTATTGTATGGGTGTAGTCATATAGATGATGTTATATAGGTGTCATTGTATGGGTGTAGAGATATAGATGTCATTATATAGGCGTTATTGTATGGGTGTAGTCATATAGATGATGTTATATAGGTGTCATTGTATGGGAGTAGAGATATAGATGTCATTATATAGGCGTTATTGTATGGGTGTAGTCATATAGATGATGTTATATAGGTGTCATTGTATGGGTGTGGCGATATAGATGTCATTATATAGGTGTCATTGTATGGGTGTAGTCATATAGATGTCGTTATATAGGTGTCATTGTATGGGTGTAGTCATATAGATGTCGTTATATAGGTGTCATTGTATGGGTGTAGTCATATAGATATCATTATATAGGTGTTACTGAATGGGTGTAGTCATATAGATGTTGTTATATAGGTGTGGTTATATGGGTGTAGTGGTAGAGATGTTGATATATAGGTGTGGTTATATGGGTGTAGTCATATACATGTTGTTATATAGGTGTGGTTATATGGGTGTAGTGGTATAGATGTTGATATATAGGTGTTATTGAATGGGTGTAGTCATATAGATGTTGTTATATAGGTGCTATTGTATAGGTGTAGTAATATAGATGTTGATAAATAGGTGTTATTGTATAGGTGTAGTCATATACATGTCGTTATATAGGTGTTATTGTATAGGTGTAATCATATACATGTCGTTATATAGGTGTGGTTATATGGGTGTAGTGGTACAGATGTTGATATATAGGTGTCATTGTATAGGTGTAGTCATATACATGTCGTTATATAGGTGTGGTTATATGGGTGTAGTCATATACATGTCATTATATAGGTGTGGTTATATGGGTGTAGTCATATACATGTCGTTATATAGGTGAGGTTATATGGGTGTAGTGATATACATGTCGTTATATAGGTGTGGTTATATGGGTGTAGTGATATACATGTCGTTATATAGGTGTGGTTATATGGGTGTAGTGATATACATGTTGTTATATAGGTGTGGTTATATGGGTGTAGTGGTATAGATGTTGTTATATAGGTGCTATTGTATAGGTGTAGTGATATACATGTCGTTATATAGGTGTCATTGTATAGGTGTAGTGATATACATGTCGTTATATAGGTGTTATTGAATGGGTGTAGTCATATACATGTCGTTATATAGGTGTGGTTATATGGGTGTAGTGATATACATGTCGTTATATAGGTGTCATTGTATAGGTGTATTCATCGTGATGTTGTTTTATGGGTGTGGTCATATAAGCGTTGTTTTATATATGTGTTGACGTATGTCTATATTTTCCATTTTTTTCCTGATTATGACATACTTATTTTGTGTTGAGAGAAATCAGTCAATTTTTTACCTCTTAGTATGAGTATTCGGAGCAGGGACAGTTTGATTGTTTTGTTATCGTAGCCTTGGTCACAGCTCCATGTTGACTGAGTATAATGTTCTAACAAGTGCTACACACACAATATTAAAGAAGAACTCACCTTCACCTGAAAGCACTTCACACAGCAAGAGGAGAAACTGACAGAAATGAACCTTTTTTTTCTCTCTGACATAATTACTGTATTTATTCTGCTTTAATTCTCTTCTCTTCTGACTCAATGGGAAAAAAACTCACCAGATATCACCAAAAAATTCATATTGGCTGAAAAATGTTCCTTAGAGTGGGTATATAATATTTCTGTTTGTTTAATGCTTATGTCTGTGTAATGTTCTAACATCATTACACACTCTCAGATAGTATAATCACTGTGTTTTTCTGCCTCAGACACAGAAAACTAAAAGCCAAGTTATTAGCTGCAATGTTTTCAGGCTGTGTGTGTGTGTGTGTGTGTGTGTGTGTGTGTGTGTGTGGTGCCATTCATTTCCATTATCTCTGGTGCTCCATACAGACATGAGTGGCCCATACACTTCCTCTACGGAAGGAAATGCATGTTAGGAACATGGACGGACTTCTCTCTTTCTCTCTCCCTCTCAGACACAGTCCGTCTCATGCACACACACGCACACACACACACACACACACACACACACAGATACACATACACACACACACACACACGCACACACAGACAAACACACACAGACACACATACACACACACACACACACACACAGACACACACACACAGACACACAGATACACATACACACGCACACACACAGACACACACACACAGACAAACATATACACACACACACGCACACACACATACACACACACACACACACACTTTTTTCTCACAATTACCCTTTATGTCTCTCTTCGCATACACACATATGATACATACTGACAAATGGAAAAAATGCAACTTGCTTACAAAAAAATAAAAAATATCTAACATAATAGACTGGATTAGACTCTCTCTCTCTCTCTCTCTCTCTCTCTCTCTCTCCTCCCGTTCCTGTGATTGGCAGTGACCTGCATTTGCTC
>NC_044495.1:62559481-62564481 GCF_902362185.1 Chanos chanos | reverse complement strand
GTAGTTGGGTGTTTTATGTAGTAGGGTATTTTATGTTGTAGGGTGTTTTAGATGCTGTGTAGTTGGGTGTTTTATGTAGCAGGGTGTTTTAGTTGCTGTGTTTAAAGGATTTCATGTTTCTATTATTTTTCTGTTTACCTCTAAAAATCTTAGATAGAACATTCTGAGAAGAACATTGTAATTAATGAGTATAAATGAATACATGCAAAAATGCAATTTATTTTCAGTTGTAAAGAAAGTGTGAGCTTTTTAGTATCTCACACTCTAGTTTCACACACATTGTGGAGAACACACACACACCTCATACACTTAAGTACACACACATACGTACACAACCTTTTAGAGGAGAGCTTTGGCATTTCATCCAGAGAAAATAGAATCTCTTATTTCAGAACTGAGAACATAGCTGGAAAACTGGGCTCGCGCTGCCCCCCCCCCTCTCCTGGAAGGATAAATGGAAACAGTGCTCTCAGTGGAGCATAAACACACACACACACAGTCTTTTTTAACATTTACTCCATTCTGTGATTGTTGGAGACCTTTTTGACCCTTTGCAGTAATTTGAATTGAGCACTTTTAAACCACCATGTCTCCCCATCCTCACTGTCACTGTGTGTGTGTGTGTGTGTACTTATACAGCTATTCTTGTGAGGACCAGCCTGAGTTTTAGACCTTGGGAGTGAGGACATTTTGGGAAAGTGAGGACATTTTGGCTGGTCCTCATTTCTTCAAAGGGCTGTTTGAGGGTTAAGACTTGGTTTTAGGGTTCAGGTTAGAATTAGGTTTAGGTCAGGGTTAGAGTAAGGGTTGGGGTTAGGCATTTGGTTGTGATGGTTGAGGTTAGGGTAAGGGGCCAGAGAATGCATTATGTCAATGAGTGTCCTCACAAAGATAGAAGCACAAGTATGTGTGTGTGTGTGTGTGTGTGTGTGTGTGTGTGTGTGTGTGTGTGTGTGTGTGTGTGTGTATGTAAGACTTTGAAAGAAGCATTCAAATATGTTAACAGGGCTCAAAACACCCTGCTGTACACACACACAAACACACACGCACGCGCGCACCCGCACACACTCACACACACACACACACACACACACATATACAAACACACACAAAACGGCTCATTCACTCGCTGGGTTATCATATCTCTCCATGACTCTGCTGAAAGTCGGGTCCATACCAGGCCTTTCTGCTCAGCGTTTTTGGAGGTTCCACCCTCCCAGCTGTATAAATGTTTTTGGTCTCTGAGCAACAAGCGTCTGGTCTTCTCTCTTTCCCCCTCAGTCTTCCATTCTTTTTTCACTGTCTTTTTTGAAGAGGTGCCAAAAACAGCGGGTCCGGGTTGTTCTTGGCAGCCGCAGGGGCAGAGGAATGTCAGCATGACTTTTAAAAATATTACGCATTTGTAATCGGGGCCGGAGCGAAAGCCGAGACGCTGGTACATTCTGTGATGGTCTAATTATGCCCCGCCCCCCCTACACACACACACACACACACACACACCGCCTTTCTGCTTTTCACCCCACTCCCCAGTCACCAGCTCAGGAATCAAATTCCTCCCAACGGTCAGTGTGAGGGTTTAGTAGTGGTTTTATCTGAGATGGTTATGGGAGTGTGAGGGTTTAGTAGTGGTTTTATCTGAGATGGTTATGGGAGTGCGGGTTTAGTAGTGGTTTTATCTGAGATGGTTATGGGAGTGTGAGGGTTTAGTAGTGGTTTTATCTGAGGTGGTTATGGGAGTGTGAGGGTTTAGTAGTGGTTTTATCTGAGATGGTTATGGGAGTGTGAGGGTTTAGTAGTGGTTTTATCTGAGATGGTTATAGTAGTGTGAGGGTTTAGTAGTGATTTTATCTGAGATGGTTATGGGAGTGTGAGGGTTTAGTAGTGGTTTTATCTGAGATGGTTATGGGAACGTGAGGGTTTAGTAGTGGTTTTATCTGAGGTGGTTATGGGAGTGTGAGGGTTTAGTAGTGGTTTTATCTGAGATGGTTATGGGAGCGTGAGGGTTTAGTAGTGGTTTTATCTGAGATGGTTATGGGAGTGTGAGGGTTTAGTAGTGGTTTTATCTGAGATGGTTATGGGAGCGTGAGGGTTTAGTAGCGGTTTTATCTGAGATGGTTATGGGAGTGTGAGGGTTTAGTAGTGGTTTTATCTGAGATGGTTATGGGAGTGTGAGGGTTTAGTAGTGGTTTTATCTGAGATGGTTATGGGAGTGAGGGTTTAGTAGTGGTTTTATCTGAGATGGTTATGGGAGTGTGAGGGTTTAGTAGTGGTTTTATCTGAGATGGTTATGGGAGTGTGAGGGTTTAGTAGTGGTTTTATCTGAGATGGTTATGGGAGTGAGGGTTTAGTAGTGGTTTTATCTGAGATGGTTATGGGAGTGTGAGGGTTTAGTAGTGGTTTTATCTGAGATGGCTACGGATGCATCAGGGTTTGGTGGCGGTTTTATCTGAGATGGAAACATGATTATCTGAGCCCCCACGGAGCAACTCCAATAACAGACACGTAAGGAAACAGACACACCAGTCAAAGAAGGGCAACATTTTTACAGCCCAAATCTGTTGAGGGTCAACACACAGAAAGACCATCTTTATTGCCAGTTACATTGTCCTTTATCTATTTACACATGTTCATTCAGAGAATACTCCAGCGGAACAACAACAATACAACTATTACTATTATTAGAATTACTTGTATAACAACGTCACTACTACTACTACTACTACTACTACCAATATTATTATTATTATTATCATTATTATTATTATTATCATCATTACAGTTTTTTATGATTGGTTACACACTAAAATGAAAAATAACGCGCAGTAACCTGACACTCCAGGAGTAAAACCTCAGCCCAGATCTGCACGACTATAAGCACATTCTCAGCCTCACGCTTTTTACACAACACTAAACACACTCCTCTACACTAGACACAGAAATCTAACATGATGTCACCTCTTTGCCATTTCACGGCACTGCCTTTCAAAGTACCACACTTATGAGCCAGCTGATCAAACACAGCCGTCAGGTGTACAGACTCTTAGGTGCTTAACTGTAAACTCACCAGTCAGACGTAAGCACTGTAAAAAAGACAACAGGTGAGTTTACCTGTCCTCAACTAAAATGGAGGGCAACGTTACTGTAAGAGGAGGAGGGAGAGGGAGAGTGAGGATGAGAGGGGGAGCCCACGGAGGAAGAAGAGTAGGGAGAGGAAGAGGAATAGGTAGACCTGAAAGAGGATGTGGACAAAGAAGTCAAGGACCAAATTTATCAGATGAGATTCGAGCACCATTGGTTGACCATGTTGTAAACCATGGGTTGACACTGAGAGAGGTGAGAGAGGACATAGCCTGTGATGTGTTTCAGATTGAGCACAGCAGTGTGTAACTGGTTCAGACAGAATCAGATCGTATGAACCATGTGTGTGCTATACGATAACAAAATTGGGTTTTTATAAATTACTGTATGGTTTTGAATGAAATGTTTCATTTTGTAAAAGTTCTGAGGTGTTCTGCTACTTGTGTGTGTGGTTGTGTGAATTATGTGTAGTGTTTTGACAAAATGTGCCCTGTTTTCAAAATCGTGCTTAAGCAATCGTAAAAAAATATATATAAATATTATTATTGTTGTTATTATTATTACGTTATTATTATTGTTGTTTTTGTTACTGTTGTTGTTGTTGTTGTTACTGTTGTGTATGTGTGTGTGTGTGCGTGTGAGTGTGCGTGTGTGTGTGTGTATGTGTGTGTGTATGTGTGTGTGTGTGTGTGCGTGTGCATGTGCGTGTATGTGTGTGTGTGGGGGGGGGGTTGCTGGCCTGAAGCAGGAGGACGGTGAGATGATTGTTCTCTTAATTTCTCCCACACAAGTCGAGCTGCAGAGCCAGCCTGCTCTGCCAGCCTGGGGCTCAAGCGTAAGATGTGTCAAATATTTAACAAATGAATGAGTTTTTAATCGGATGCACAGGGGAAAAGGCAGCGCGGTGATAAGCCTGTCTCTCTCTCTCTCCGTTTTTCTTTTTGTTTTCTCTTCATTAGCATAATTTCTCTGGAGTGTATGTGCCGCTTTGTTCCGAATCCCTCCTGCAATCTGAAATAGAGTCACTGAACAAAAGATAGCAAAGAAAAAAAACAAAACCAATAGTAAGACTAACTCTTTTAAATACCTCAAACCTTGGTGTCACCAGAACCAAGAACACGCAACGAAGCACTTGGCTAACTGGAAACCCCCCCAGCCCACCCTCACTTTAGGTCTAATTAACTAATTAACTTAATTCACTTACCTGATAACTTCAGTGGAAATGTGGTGAGTATTTATGTGTGTGTGTGTGTGTGTGTGTGTGTGTGCGCGTGTGTGCGCGCGTGTGTGTGCGTGTGGGTGCGTGCATACGTGCGTGATAGCGTGTGTGTGTGTGCGTGCGTGCTAGCGTGTGCGTGCTAGCGTGTGTGTGCGTGCGTGCGTGTGTGCATGTGTTTGTGTGTGTGTGTGTGTGCATGTGTGCGTGTGCGTGTGTGTGTGTGTGCGTGTGTTTGTGTTTGTGCGTGTGTTTGTGTGTGTGTGTGCGTGTGTGTGTGTGTGTGCGTGTGTGTGTGTGTGGATGTGTTATAGTTTGCTGCAGTCATAAGTCTCTCTAAACAATATAGTACATAACCTGTATTCTCACAGCATTGATTCATTTAAAGAAAATGAAAGATCATATTAAAGATCATATTAAAGATCATATTAAAGATCAGTTTTCCCTGTGTCAGCAGGGAAACATGGACTCATTTTTCGCTGGAAAATTAACAAATGTGTTTGAAAACACACCATAATAATAAAAATAAATAAATAAAAATGTTGTTGCAATGATTAGTTTGGCAGCAGTCCGAGACATTGTTCAGAAAGAACTGGTGAGATCGCGAAAGTCAGTCAGTTTGAAGTTAACTGGGTCGAATCAAATGTTATTATATGAGTTATTGAGTTGATGAGTAATAATTTTATTGTTATAGTAATTATAATGT
>NC_044495.1:62549481-62551981 GCF_902362185.1 Chanos chanos | reverse complement strand
CAAGACGCATTTTAAAACCAAGTGTAAACAGGGCCAAAGTGTTTCCATTTGATTCCAAAGTGTTTCTACTTGATTCTGAATTGTAAATGTTTGTGAAATAGTTGGTGGTCAGCTGGAGTAGGGCTCATCCCACAGTAGTGAGACCCCATGTATATACACAGTGCTGGAAAACTGAAGTGACCAATCAGAAAGCAGGAATTTACCCATTTTGATTCTATAAACTGAGCTGTAAAGTGAATAGCCCTGAAGCTGTCTCCATGCTGGGTTCATTTGATTTGCACATGGGTGTTTTGAAAGAAGAGAAAACCATAAATGTGAGGGCCCGTGGAGAGCAGTCTGGGGGGGGTCATGGCACCTGTGCAGCGCTGTCTTTGTAATAGTTTCACATGTGAAAGGGATGTTAGTGCGGAGGCTGTAGGTGAAGTCTGTGTGTCTGCAGCTCAGAGCTGGGTGAAGGGAAGTCAGAGAGCTGGCACGGCTCCCTGAAATAAAGTGTGGTTTCTGCAAATAACCACACCCTGAAAAAAAAGACAACATATCACACATATGCTCTCAATGTACTCTTACAAATCGTTCAGGATTCTCCTGTTTACAGGCCAAAATGGAGACAGCGTCGCTTCATGTTTGTTAAAAACATCTTTATTAGTCAGTAATAAATTATCTCGCTTCTTCTTGCTCAAAAAGAAATAAAGGTCAGAAGGTGAGGGGGGATTTTTTTCTCTGACTGTGAATGTAGTGAGTCTGAGGTCTCACAGGACGGCACTGTGAATGTAGTGAGTCTCAGGTCTCACAGGACGGCGCTGTGAATGCAGTGAGTCTCGGGTCTCACAGGACGGCGCTGTGAATGCAGTGAGTCTCGGGTCTCACAGGACGGCGCTGTGAATGCAGTGAGTCTGAGGTCTCACAGGACGGTGCTGTGAATGCAGTGAGTCTCGGGTCTCACAGGACGGCGCTGTGAATGCAGTGAGTCTCGGGTCTCACAGGACGGCACTGTGAATGTAGTGAGTCTCAGGTCTCACAGGACGGCGCTGTGAATGCAGTGAGTCTCGGGTCTCACAGGACGGCGCTGTGAATGCAGTGAGTCTCAGGTCTCACAGGACGGCGCTGTGAATGCAGTGAGTCTCGGGTCTCACAGGACGGCACTGTGAATGTAGTGAGTCTCGGGTCTCACAGGATGGCGCTGTGAATGCAGTGAGTCTCGGGTCTCACAGGACGGCGCTGTGAATGTAGTGAGTCTCAGGTCTCACAGGACGGCGCTGTGAATGTAGTGAGTCTCGGGTCTCACAGGACGGCGCTGTGAATGTAGTGAGTCTCAGGTCTCACAGGACGGCGCTGTGAATGCAGTGAGTCTCAGGTCTCACAGGACGGCGCTGTGAATGCAGTGAGTCTCAGGTCTCACAGGACGGCGCTGTGAATGTAGTGAGTCTAGGGTCTCACAGGACGGCGCTGTGAATGCAGTGAGTCTGAGGTCTCACAGGACGGCACTGTGAATGTAGTGAGTCTCAGGTCTCACAGGACGGCGCTGTGAATGTAGTGAGTCTCGGGTCTCACAGGACGGCGCTGTGAATGTAGTGAGTCTCGGGTCTCACAGGACGGCGCTGTGAATGTAGTGAGTCTGAGGTCTCACAGGACGGCGCTGTGAATGTAGTGAGTCTCAGGTCTCACAGGACGGCGCTGTGAATGCAGTGAGTCTCGGGTCTCACAGGACGGCGCTGTGAATGCAGTGAGTCTCGGGTCTCACAGGACGGCGCTGTGAATGCAGTGAGTCTCGGGTCTCACAGGACGGCACTGTGTCGGTTTTACATTGTACCTCCATCATTAGCCCAGTAGAGAACACTGACCTTCTTAAAGTATGAAAACACCATGCACCAGGTTATCATGTCAAACTGTTTTTTATACAGTGCATCGTTCCTGGTCTTACTCAGGTCCTCCTTTCTTCACCCAGATGCTTATCAAGCTTTTTAAAGGCATCGTTTACCTCTTGTATCAGCCAACAGTCTCCCTCCATACAAATGCCATCAGTTTTATTCAGAGTAACACCAGGCCTGCACAGGCTCCTAGCCCAGCCTACGACACAAACAATTTACCCTTCTACTCATCCCTCCGTTCCTCTCCCGCGCTCACGCCAGAGTGGAGAAATGAGGGCGGGAATGGGGTCGGGTGTGAAGGACGGGGAGAGAGAGAGAGAGAGAGAGAGAGAGAGGGAGAGAGAGAGAGAGAGAGGGAGAGAGAGAGGGAGAGAGAGAGAGGGAGAGAGAGAGAGAGAGAGAGAGAGAGGGGGAGAGAGAGGGAAAGAGAGAGAGAGAGAGAGAGGGAGAGGGAGGGGAGAGAGAGGGAGAGGGAGAGGGAGAGGGAGAAAGAGAGAGAGGTGGGGGGGGGGGGGGGGGGGGGGGTACTGAGAATCTTCACAGACACTTAAGACTGAGAAGCAGCCAATAGCACAGCCCAGCACACCTGAGAGTGACGTTTCATCATGACAGGACTTTCACTCATTAAGACG
>NC_044495.1:62531981-62541981 GCF_902362185.1 Chanos chanos | reverse complement strand
AGTATGTCTGACAGAGTCACACTCCATCAGAGTCAGAGTAAGGCAGAGAAATCCACCAGCCTTTTGAAATATTTGGGAGAAAAGGTTTTTTGGGAGGCGTCTGAGTGGAGAGATTTGGAAAAGAGTGAGAGTTTAACCAGAGATGAGCCGTTTGGGGAGGCAGAAATCCAGACTAACACAAAACAGCAGGGGAGCGTTTTTGGTGCGCTGGGTGGCAGGCGGATTGGAGCTGGAACGGGTCCAGCTGGCTACGAAAGAACTGGCTGGAAGATTGAACTGAACTGAATTCACCAGTGAATGAAAGAAAAGGGTTTTGGCCAGGCTGAGGCAGAGAGAGAGAGAGACATTTGGCGAGAGAGGGGGATTGTGAGACAGGAGCTATGTGTGTGCACTGTGGCAACACGGCCACGGTGAATAAGAGAGTGAAGTTATTTTTGGAACTCAATTGAAATGCCAGAGAAACACGACCGACAGCCAGGATCTGAACCAAGAGACAATGAGCCAGAGAGAGAGAGAGAGAGAGAGAGAGATGGAGGGAGGAAAGAGGAAGGTGATTGGAGGGGGTGTGGTGGGGGGGGGGGGGGGGTGAAAAACAAAGACAAAGAGATTTGTGGGGAAATACAACATCAGAATGTAAGGGAGGGGTGGAGAGAATTATGGGATGTGGGGTTTGGATTGGAGGCACTGGGTTGGGCGGGGGTTGGGATGGGGGGGTTGGGACTTGTGGGTCAGTGGGATGTGTGTGTGTGTGTGTGTGTGTGTGTGTGTGTGTGTGTGTTTGTGTGTCTGTGTGTGGGGGGGGGGCATTGCTTGATCGATACGTATGACAGACAGACTTGAAAAACTCGAGCCAGTTTCTCTCTGTTTTCTTTCAAAAATCTGAGATAAGAGGCTAAATAACGCATCCATAAACAAAGCCACATCATCTGCTTAATACGCTACATTACCAAGCGTAAATCTGAATGTATATTCTAATCAGGGTTTAGGGGATGACAAACACACTGACTATGACTATGCCAATCCACAGACCCAGGCTCTGTCTGTGTAAGACTGATTCTCCATTGGTCCATCTGGCTTCTCTAATACTAATACTGGCTGATATGGATATACAAATTTAGTTCATTAAGAGTTTAATTAAACGGCTTTGTTAATTAGTTGAGTTTTGTTAACACTGACTTGCTATCTACACGCGTCAGATAGCAACTTTTTAAAAAACAGAAAAATACTCCAGTATATTGGAATGAATTCACCCTCTCTCTCTTTCATAAAATGTGGTGTAAATGTTCTATTATTGTTTTGTAATATGATTTTAAAATGTGTCATTTTTGCTTTTAACACTCTGAAACTCTGCATAGTGAAGCTGATCTTCAGTACAGAATCTCTGATCTGTTACAGTAGAGTATCTCTGATCTGTTACAGTACAGGGTCTCTGATCTGTTACAGTACAGGGTCTCTGATCTGTTACAGTACAGGATCTTTGATCTGTTACAGTAGAGGATCTCTGATCTGTTACAGTACAGGGTCTCTGATCTGTTACAGTAGAGGATCTCTGATCTGTTACAGTAGAGGATCTTTGATCTGTTACAGTATAGGGTCTCTGATCTGTTACAGTACAGGATCTGTGATCTGTTACAGTACAGGATCTCTGATCTGTTACAGTACAGGGTCTCTGATCTGTTACGGTACAGGGTCTCTGATCTGTTACAGTACAGGGTCTCTGATCTGTTACAGTACAGTATCTCTGATCTGTTACAGTAGAGGGTCTCTGATCTGTTACAGTAGAGGATCTGTGATCTGTTACAGTAGAGGATCTGTGATCTGTTACAGTACAGGATCTCTGATCTGTTACAGTAGAGGATCTGTGATCTGTTAGAGAGCTATTACTGAGCTGATCTCTGGCTGAGCAGGTCTTAGCTCTGCACTTTAGTGGAGTCCATAACTGTTTGTTTGTGTGTGTGTGTGTGTGCGTGTGTGTCTGTATTGTGTGTCTAGGTTTAGAACCTGTGTGTGTGTGTGTATTGTGTATCTAGGTTTAGAGTCTTCCAGACTCTGCCATATCAGCCCGATCCATTACTGTTTAATAGCTGTGCTCTGTTCAGATTCCCATCCCGATCCAAACCCAACAAACTGAACTATGATTATCCTACATCAATCTCTGTGTCAGAGCCAGTGCTAGTCAGGGGAAAGACTGGCAGAAAAAAATCAAACAGTTCAAGTCATCATTTGTTATGTTAGGACACACAGAATGAAAGGAATGCTAACCGAGAGAATATGGGATTTTATTCATTTAGTTAAATTGCTGTGGTTTATGGGAGACACAGCTGTGTTTTTGTGTTAGACTGTGTTTTTGCGTTAGACTGTGTTTTGCTGTTAGACTGTGTTTTAGTGTTAGACTGTGTTTAGCTGTTAGACCGTGTTTTTGCGTTAGACTGTGTTTTTGCGTTAGACTGTGTTTTCATATTAGACTGTGTTTTGCTGTTAGACTGTGTTTTAGTGTTAGACTGTGTTTTGCTGTTAGACTGTGTTTTGCTGTTAGACTTTGTTTTTGCATTAGACTGTGTTTTCGTATTAGACTGTGTTTTGGTGTTAGACTGTGTTTTAGTGTTAGACTGTGTTTTAGTGTTAGACTGTGTTTTTGCGTTAGACTGTGTTTTTGCTGTTAGACTGTGTTTTGATGTTTGACTGTGTTTTTGTGTTAGCCTGTGTTTTGCATTAGACTGTGTTTTGCATTAGACTGTTTTTGCGTTAGACTGTGTTTTTGCATTAGACTGTGTTTCGGTGTTAGACCGTGTTTTGCTGTTAGACTGTGTTTTGGTGTTAGACTGTGTTTTGGTGTTAGACTGTTTTTGCGTTAGACTGTGTTTTAGTGTTAGACTGTGTTTTGCTGGTAGACTGTGATTTTGCTTTAGACTGTGTTTTAGTGTTAGACTGTGTTTTAGTGTTAGACTGTGTTTTGCATTAGACTGTGTTTTACTGTTAGACTGTGTTTTTGCGTTAGACTGTGTTTTGCTGTTAGATTGTTTTTGCGTTAGACTGTGTTTTAGTGTTAGACTGTGTTTTGCTGTTAGACTGTGTTTTGCTGTTAGACTGTTTTTGCGTTAGACTGTGTTTTAGTGTTAGACTGTGTTTTAGTGTTAGACTGTGTTTTGCTGTTAGACTGTGTTTTGCATTAGACTGTGTTTTGCATTAGACTGTTTTTGCGTTAGACTGTTTTTGCGTTAGACTGTGTTTTAGTGTTAGACTGTGTTTTACTGTTAGACTGTGTTTTTGCTTTAGACTGTGTTTTTGCTGTTAGACTGTGTTTTGCATTAGACTGTTTTTGCATTAGACTGTGTTTTGGTGTTAGACTGTGTTTTACTGTTAGCCTGTGTTTTGCTGTTAGACTGTGTTTTGCATTAGACTGTTTTTGCGTTAGACTGTGTTTTTGCTTTAGACTGTGTTTTTGCTGTTAGACTGTGTTTTTGCTTTAGACTGTGTTTTTGCTGTTAGACTGTTTTTGCGTTAGACTGTGTTTTGCATTAGACTGTGATTTTGCGTTAGACTGTTTTTGCGTTAGACTGTGTTTTAGTGTTAGACTGTGTTTTGGTGTTAGACTGTTTTTGCGTTAGACTGTGTTTTTGCGTTAGACTGTGTTTTAGTGTTAGACTGTGTTTTACTGTTAGACTGTGTTTTTGCTTTAGACTGTGTTTTGCTGTTAGACTGTTTTGTGTTAGACTGTGTTTTAGTGTTAGACTGTGTTTTACTGTTAGCCTGTGTTTTGCTGTTAGACTGTGTTTTAGTGTTAGACTGTTTTTGCGTTAGACTGTGTTTTTGCGTTAGACTGTGTTTTAATGTTAGACTGTGTTTTACTGTTAGACTGTGTTTTGCATTAGACTGTGTTTTCTCCCTGTCTGTCTTTCTTGTTCCCCTGTCTGTCTTTCTCCTTCTCCCTCTCTGTCTTTCTTTTTCTCCCTGTCTGTCTTTCTCCTTCTCCCTGTCCGTCTTTCTTGTTCCCCGTCTGTCTTTCTCCTTCTCCCTGTCTGTCTTTCTCCTTCTCCCTATCTGTCTTTCTTTTTCTCTCTGTCTCTGTCTCTGTGACAAAAGCAAGTCCAAAATTCTCACTGGTATCCAGTGCCCCCCCACACACACACACACACACACAAACACACACACACACACACACACACACACATGCGCATACATGCACACATGCACACACGCACACACTCTTTCCTGAGTCTCTAGGGAGATTGTGCCTGTTGAATATGCTAATCTCTTTCCACATTAGTTTAACGAGACACAGCAAACACACATGCTCTTAATGTTACACACACACACACACACACACATGCATGTATACACATGCGTGCGTGTATGGTGTGTGTGTGTGTGTGTGTGTTTCTGTGATATGACAGCAGGGGAGAGGCGATTAGCATGCACATCCAGGGGGTCGCCAGAGAGGATGCTGGGAAATTCCATCAGTTGGTGGGTGAAACTGTCGCTGGGTGATGGAACGACAGTCCCCTGTAGACACACACACACACACACACACACACACACACGCACACACACACACATACATACACACACAACCCTGAATGAACTGAGGATTCAGGTATAGATGTGTGTGTGTGTGTGTGTGTGTGTGTGTGTGTGTGTGTGTGTGTGTGTGTGTGTGTGTGTAAAAGCATACACTCTTTTCTTAACAAATTAGACTGAGTTTGTTTTGAAACTGGCCACAATAGTCCACTGTCAGTGCAGATTTTCATCCCATTTTCATCCCAAAAATTCATCACCATTTACCCGACTGCTTTTTTTTTTTTTTTCGGTTTCTGACACAACCGTCTGAAGTGGTGCCACAGTTCAGCGTGTTGGCAACGGGAACATCAGCACTGAACTATGGCTAAGGAAACTTCAAGAACATCAGCCTGTCCTCCTGAACCCAGCTTGGGTCATTTCCCTGGACTCTGATCCACTGCTCCTCCACAGAGGAGCATTTCTGCAGTGGGTAAAGTGAACTGGGGGGAGGACTCACACCCTGTTGTTTTTCACTGACTGTCTGTGGCACTCACAGCCTTTGACACAGAGACACACTTTGCTCCTCTCTCCTCTCTCAGACTCTGTCCTTCATGCACGGCTGGCATTAGATTTAAACTTTTCTCTTGTTTTTCTGTGAAGATGCATGAGGAGACAAAGCTTTGTTTCCTGAGAAACAGAGAGGCAAGACCAAACTTCTGTAAAAGTCCTGAGAAACAGAGGCAAGACCAAATGTCTGTAAAAGTCCTGAGAAACAGAGAGGCGAGACCAAACCTCTGTAAAAGTCCTGAGAAACAGAGGCGAGAACATAACCTCTGTAAAAGTCCTGAGAAACAGAGAGGCGAGACCAAACGTCTGTAAAAGTCCTGAGAAACAGAGAGGCGAGACCAAACGTCTGTAAAAGTCCTGAGAAACAGAGGCGAGACCAAACGTCTGTAAAAGTCCTGAGAAACAGAGAGGCGAGACCAAACCTCTGTAAAAGTCCTGAGAAACAGAGAGGCGAGACCAAACGTCTGTAAAAGTCCTGAGAAACAGAGAGGCGAGACCAAACGTCTGTAAAAGTCCTGAGAAACAGAGAGGCAAGACCAAACGTCTGTAAAAGTCCTGAGAAACAGAGGCGAGAACATAACCTCTGTAAAAGTTCTGCTTTATTTGTGGAGAGAGGGATGCAGATTTGATGCATACCAGCAGCCGCAGATCTGAGTGAAAAATATTACCATTGTGCTATTTATTTTCATGCAGATCAGTGTCTCCCTTCATCTAACTTTCTGATGCTGATCTATTCTCAGGACCTAAAGATCTTAACAGCTTCAGTGTGACTGCCAGTTTAATCAGATATTCACCTGTTTCACTGTCACAAACCAATCAGGATCTCCATGACAACCAACCTCCCTGACAACCAAACAGCATCTCAGGATGTTTTTTCTCTATTTTTGGACCTCGGTTTGGATTGGTCTGTTGTCACTTGTTTTGGGTTGGGTTGGGGTGGGCTTGCTTTTTCTTGGTTTGGTTTGAATCTGGGTTCGGATTTTGTTTGTGCTTGTTTAGTTTTTGTTGGTTTGGTTTGGTTTTAGTTTTTGTTGGTTTGGATTGTGTGTACAGTGTGACAACAGCCTGAAAATTCACAACGAATATTTCAATAAATTCCTCATGACACAGTTCATCAAATCTTACTATGTTTTACCACCCCATACCACTGAGAGAAAACGAAATCGCAACACATCCCAAACACTCTGACCACAGCAACTCTGTGTGTGTGTGTGTCTGTATCTGTGTGTGTGTGTGTGTGTGTACGCGTATGAGTGTGTGTGTGTGTGTATGTGTGTGTGTGTGTGTGTGTGTGTGCCTGTTTTGAGACATTTATGACTCATTAGGAGAGAACTTATCTCTTTTAAGCTCTTTCATGTATAAATCATGTATTAATCATGTATAAATCATGTGTGTTTGGGTTTGAAGCTTTCACTTCATCAATGAAGCTCTCCACTCTAATCAATTAGTAATTGGAGTGAAGCTTTTTAATAATGCATTTATTATCCGCTGTGATGTGTTTAACGGACACCCCTTGCCGTGAAAACACATCTGTGCACGTAATGAGGCCTTTATTGGCCATCGGAGGGAAACAAACAGCACTTTTCATTCTATTACACAGACGAGGATACGCCTTGTTTACATTCTGACAACTCGCTCCCCCCTAAAAAAAAAAAAAAAGCCTCTTGTAGTAGTAGTTGTTATCAGAGATGTTTGGTTCGCCTGCATGTTATCACAGTGTGATGTGTGTGAGTTTTGTTTTCCTGTATGTATGTTATCACAGTGTGATGTGTGTGAGTTTTGTTTGCCTGCATGTTGTCACAGTGTGATGTGTGTGAGTTTTGTTTGCCTGTATGTTATCACAGTGTGATGTGTGTGAGTTTTGTTTGCCTGTATGTTATCACAGTGTGATGTGTGTCAACTAATACTGACACTCTCTCTCTGCCCTGTTAGAGAAACACATTTCTGTTAGTGTAACACATTTCTGTTCGAGTAACACGTTTCTGTTAGAGTAACACATTTCTGTTAGAGTAACACATTTCTGTTAGTGTAACACATTTCTGTTAGAGTAGCATGTTAATGTTAGAGTAATACATTTCTGTTAGAGTAACACATTTCTGTTAGTGTAACACATTTCTGTTAGAGTAACATGTTAATGTTAGAGTAACACATTTCTGTTAGAGTAATACATTTCTGTTAGTGTAACACATTTCTGTTAGAGTAGCATGTTAATGTTAGAGTAATACATTTCTGTTAGAGTAACACATTTCTGTTAGTGTAACACATTTCTGTTAGAGTAACATGTTAATGTTAGAGTAACACATTTCTGTTAGAGTAATACATTTCTGTTAGTGTAACACATTTCTGTTAGTGTAACATGTTAATGTTAGAGTAATACATTTCTGTTAGTATAACACATTTCTGTTAGAGTAACATGTTAATGTTAGAGTAATACATTTCTGTTAGCGTAACACATTTCTGTTCGAGTAACATGTTAATGTTAGAGTAATACATTTCTGTTAGAGTAACACATTTCTGTTAGTGTAACACATTTCTGTTAGAGTAACATGTTAATGTTAGAGTAATACATTTCTGTTAGAGTAATACATTTCTGTTAGAGTAACACATTTCTGTTAGTGTAACACATTCCTGTTAGAGTAACATGTTAATGTTAGAGTAATACATTTCTTTTAGAGTAACACATTTCTGTTAGAGTAAGACATTTCTGTTCGAGTAACATGTTAATGTTAGAGTAATACATTTCTTTTAGAGTAACACATTTCTGTTAGAGTAAGACATTTCTGTTAGAGTAACATGTTTCTGTTAGTGTAACACGTTTCTGTTAGAGTAACACATTTATGTTGGAGTAATTTGTTTCTGTTAGAGTAACGTGTTTCTGTTAGAGTAACGCCTTCCTATTAAGACAGAGATGTGATTTACTCCTGTGGGGTTGTGGACTTATAGAGGCAGGACGTGTCTAGCACCTGTTAGCCTTTCTCATGAGAATACAGATTTTAATGAATATGAGTGCAGAGCAGGGCAACAGCTAACGCTACTACAACCTTTAGATAACATGTCTGTCAGCCCACTGGGGTGAAGCACACAGGACACACACAACACTTCATCCATCATCAGCCTGACAGCCACACACACTGAGAGAGAGAGAGTGTGTGTGTGTGCGTGCGTGTGTGTGTGTGTGTGTGTGTGTGAGGAGGAGGACGGGAGAGAGAGAGAGACAGAGAGAGAGTGAAAGATGTGTGTGTGAGAGAGAGAGAAAGTAAGAGAGGTGTATGTGTGACATTATGTGACAGCACATTGAGAAACCCTAGTTAAAGAGGGATTACAGTTGTTCCCTGTTCAACAACAGGATCAAAACGACCTAACACTGGCTAGCTCAGAAAACAGGTTGATTAGCAAGTTAGTTAGATAGTTTGTCGTGTGAAACAATAGTTTGACCTGACAGAGCTAGCCGGCATCTATGTCATGCTGAAAAATGCAAAATGTAAACATTATAGTGTGTATTATTTGTCTGAACATGCAGTAATTCAGTGCTGATACATCACTGTTAATTAAGTTTGCAGTTGTGTTGTTGTGTGGTTGTGTTTTCATTCATTGTGTTGTGAGGCTGTGTTTGGTTATTCATTGTGTTATGAGGTTGTGTTTTAATTCACTGACGTAAAATCTTGTTTTGTCATTCATTGTGCTGTTTGACTGAGTTTTCATTCACTGTGTCATGAGGTTGTGTTTTCATTCACTGTGTCGTGAGATCGTGTTTTCATTCACTGTGTCGTGAGGTTGTGTTTTCATTCACTGTGTCGTGAGGTTGTGTTTTCATTCACTGTGTCATGAGGTGGTGTTTTCATTCCTGCTATTTTGAGGTTGTGTTTTCATTCACTGTGTCGTGAGGTCGTGTTTTCAATCCTGCTATTTTGAAGTTGTGTTTTCATTCACTGTGTCGTGAGGTCGTGTTTTCAATCCTGCTATTTTGAAGTTGTGTTTTCATTCACTGTGTCGTGAGGTCATGTCTCCATACACTGTGTCATGAGGTTGTGTTTTCATTCCTGCTATTTTGAGGTTGTGTTTTCATTCACTGTGTCATGAGGTTGAGTTTTCATTCCTGCTATTTTGAGGTTGTGTTTTCATTCACTGTGTTGTGAGGTTGTGTTTTCATTCACTGTGTCGTGAGGTTGAGGTGAGGTCTGAGTATGAGGTCTGTCCTGATGCGTCTGTTTTCTAATGCTGGGGGTTTGTTTCTCTTTCACAGTGAGTCTGCAGTCACCACACACGTCTCACCATCCCTCCTCTCTGCTCAGAGCTAAAAGGATAAGTATTCTTCTCACCCCATCATCCTCATCAACGTCTCTTTAAGATCTTGCCTTTTTTTTTTCCTTTTTCCCTCAGTGGATTCCTTTCCCCCCTTCCCCTAGGCATCCAGATGTTTGACTAACCTCTGCCCTGGAGAGACGAGTGTGAATGAGGAAGAGCCCTGGAGTGATGAACGTAAACAGCAGCACCGTAACCCGAGCCCTCTCTCATTTGCATGTTCGTGTGGCTTAATTTGAAGGGGGGGATATGCAAATGTATGCAAAACGAAAGCCTTCCCTTCACGACACAAGTCGATTAAACAATTTTTCTGCTTAAAGATTCAGTTTAATGAAATCAAAACGAGCCCAGAACTTGCCACAAATTTGCCTCACTGAGAAAAAATGAAATGAAGGCAGATCAGACAGACTGACGGAGAAATGAAACAGTGGCACAGAGAGAGGGATTGAAAGAGTCTGTGAAGGTCTGTGTCTGTCTTCAGTGGCATTTCTGGCCGTTCCGGCGACATAGGTGAGACATCCGCCCCCCCCCCCCCCCCCCCCCCCCCCCATCCCCCGGCACCCCCCACATATAAGCGCCATCTTCAGGGGAAATGACACTTTTTAATTTTACTATTAAAAACACAAAATACATA
>NC_044495.1:62521981-62524481 GCF_902362185.1 Chanos chanos | reverse complement strand
AACACAGTTATCGGTCTGATGTGTAATCAGTGACACAGTTATCGGTCTGATGTGTAATCAGTAACACAGTTATCGGTCTGATGTGCAATCTGTAACACAGTTATCGGTCTGATGTGTAATCAGTAACACAGTTATCGGTCTGATGTGTAATCAGTAACACAGTTATCAGTCTGATGTGTAATCTGTAACACAGTTATTGGTCTGATGTGTAATCAGTGACACAGTTATCGGTCTGATGTGTAATCAGTGACACAGTTATCGGTCTGATGTGTAATCAGTGACACAGTTATCGGTCTGATGTGTAATCTGTGACACAGTTATCGGTCTGATGTGTAATCAGTGACACAGTTATCGGTCTGACTACCATCGCTCTCTGTGTTCTGCCAACTCTCTGTTTACTGGAGCCACTGGTGATTTGATCCTCCCAGTCTGACCAGCCTCACAGTCACCCACAAACCGATCGTTACAGGCCAGTAAAGTGTCCGCTGAGGAAATACCCCTCCCTTTCTGTCACCCCACACTTCTCGTTTTCCTCTCGTCCCACCGTTCCGCTCCTTCCCGTCTCGTTTCTCAGAGTTCCTGGAGAGCTGTGAGCAGAGCCAGAGGAACCCAGTGGACAAGAGACTGAGATTCAGTTAAACTGGGAGAACAGCCCAAATCATTATTGTTGAAAGGTACATCCATCTCTTCTTTGGCAGAAACCTCTCTCTCTCTCGCTCTCTCGCTCTCCCCCCGCTCCCCCTCCTCCTCCCCCCCCCCCACATCTCTCTCTCTTGCTCTCATCACCCTTGTTTAAGATACTCACCTTTAGATGATGATTAAAGTGATGATGAGGGAAGTAATGATGGATTTAAACTGAGATCATACTGGAGACTTTTAAACATTTTTGTCCAGAAATTCTCTTCACTGTTTTCACAGATATAAAATAAACCCCAGACAGCCCAAAAGTGTTAGATGCCCCTCCTAAGGGGGTTCTGTATGGTGCACATTTCATCCCCCTCACCAACTCATCATTCATGTTACAAAATAAAAGTCTTTAATGGTCTCTGCTTTCCCTCTGAATGTCTGAGACACAGAGGAGACTACATTGCTGCTGGTTTGGGTTTGACATGAACAGGTGTGAATGTCACTCGGGAGCTCTGATGTCTGGGTGAGCTCTGAAGAGGAAGAGGGTTACATACTCTTCATCAGAAAAAAAAAAAAAAACATCGCTGTTTTGCATCCCTGCTCTTGTTTCTCTCTGCGTACGTTTGCTCATATTTTCATTCAAAGAACTCTTAATCTCCTCGTAAAGGTCAGATTAGCATAAAATCCTACAGACTGGGGCCTGGATTAGTCAATCTGGACAGTATGTTTAGCACATCAAGCAGAGTCTGGAAGACTGCAGTTGTCTTTCCCAGCACAGAGCGAAAGTTAATCAACTTCCCAGTCCCCTTTGTGGTGTAAGTAAGGAGATAGGCAGAGACGGGGGGCGAGCCGTGGATCAGATATTTGTGGATACGGTTTCTGTCGGGTCTGATTTCTGCCTTTATTCGTGCAGACAGGCTCTAGATGTGTAATACCAAAGAGGCGTCTGGTAACGATAGCCATCATTAATTCTAAAAGGGAGAAATTGAGTTCTTTTAACAGTTGCACTCAGCACCGCTCCACACATTAAGAGGAATCATAATTGAGAATTTTCAAAGACTTCCTGCTGAAGATTCTAGTCCAGTCTCCAGTCGCAGGGAAGTACAGATGGTGTCCCCAAAACTGATATGGAAATCAGTGTAATCTAATATTACACTCATATGAGTTCATGACTTGTCCTATCTCTGTCTGCTCACCTATGTGAGTCTTACACCGTCTGTTGATTTTAAAACCTGGCAGGCCTAACACACACCTTATCACGTCTGATCCTGGATCTGTTCTTGGCCATGTCAGACATGTCCCCTCACCCTCAGGGCCTCAGCTCCTACTGTTATATGAAGTCAAACACTGACCAGTCAGCATCCCAGTCTGACCAGTCAGCACCCCAGTCTGATCAGTAAATATCCAAGTCTGACCAGTCAACACCCCAGTCTGACCAGTAAATATCCCAGTTGCCTTCTTCCTGTAAAACATTTGCTGTATTAAATCCTGTCAGTGTTTACCCTTGTGTTGTTTATAAGTGTGTTCCTGCTGCCCTGTCCTGTGGTTTTCTCACACATACATCTGTGTGTTATTGTAAAATAGTATCTCTTGAGTCTAACTGCTGCTCGTACACTGATACAGTCCTTTACACTGGTCAACCTTTCCAACCTACACTAGCTCTCTCTCTCTCTCTCTCTCTCTGTCTCTCTCTCTCTCCTCCTCCTCCTCCTCCTCCACTCTCTCTCCCCCCCCCCTCTCTCTCTCTCTCTGCCCTCTCCCTCTCTCCCCCTCTCTCTTTTTCTCCTCACTCCTCAGCCAGGGAAGAGAGAGCTGCTTTTCCACTCCTCCAGAGTCATCTCCACGGTAACGGGATCATTCCCAGCACAGAGAG
>NC_044495.1:62499481-62504481 GCF_902362185.1 Chanos chanos | reverse complement strand
TCTGATATTTGAAACTGGTAGTGTAATGTTCAGGGTCACTAACTTTCAAACATTCTAACTTCTTAATGACATCTCACACAGACACACACACACACACACACACACACACACACACACACACACTGAGAACACCTTTTTTCTAACCCTGCCAGCATCTGCTTGTTCCTTCTCTGATTAAAAAAGTTGACTGCGTTTCATTACAACTGATTTGCATAGTAATGATGCGCATATTAATGAGCTGCTTCAGAGGGTGGGCGGGCTAATGAATGCTACAGTTGCCACTGTTTTAACTCAATTTTGTCTCATACATATTCACACACACACACACACACACACACAGGAAAACTAATTCAGAGTTGTGGGAGACAGCACCCTGTACCAGGCCTTTTTTCTCCATTAATTCAATTAATTGCCTCATTGATATGCATCTACTTGGACCAACCAGCTGTCAGCTTGGCTGTGAACTGGCACTGAGGCAGACTGGGTGGCGCTGATACAGACTGGGTGGTGCTGATACAGACTGGGTGGTGCTGATGTAGACTGTGACTGGGTGGTGCTGATGTAGACTGCGTGGTACTGATGTAGACTGTGACTGGGTGGTGCTGATGTAGACTGGGTGGTGCTGATACAGACTGGGTGGTGCTGCTGTAGACTGGGTGATGCTAAAGTAGACTGGGTGGTGCTGATGTAGACTGGGTGGTGCTGATGCAGACTGGGTGGTGCTGATGTAGACTGTGACTGGGTGGTGCTGATGCAAACTGGGTGGTACTAATACAGACAGGGTGGTGTTGATGTAGACTGGGTGGCGTTGATGCAGACTGTGACTGGGTGGTGCTGATACAGATTGGGTGGTGCTGATGCAGATTGGGTGGTGCTAATGTAGACTGGGTGGTGCTGATGTAGACTGTGACTGGGTGGTGTTGGTGCAGACTGTGACTGGGTGGTGCTGATACAGATTGGGTGGTGCTGATGCAGATTGGGTGGTGCTAATGTAGATTGGGTGGTGCTGATGTAGACTGTGACTGGGTGGTGTTGATGCAGACTGTGACTGGGTGGTGCTGATGCAAACTGGGTGGTGCTGATGTAGACTGGGTGGTGCTGATACAGGCTGTGACTGGGTGGTGTTGATGCAGACTGTGACTGGGTGGTGCTGATGCAAACTGGGTGGTGCTGATGTAGACTGGGTGGTGCTGATACAGGCTGTGACTGGGTGGTGCTGATGTAGACTGTGACTGGGTGGTGCTGATACAGACTGGGTGGTGCTAATGCAGACTGGGTGGTGTTGATGCAGACTGTGACTGGGTGGTGCTGATGTAGACTGGGTGGTGCTGATACAGGCTGTGACTGGGTGGTGCTGATACAGACTGGGTGGTGCTAATGCAGACTGGGTGGTGTTGATGCAGACTGTGACTGGGTGGTGCTGATGCAAACTGGGTGGTGCTGATGTAGACTGGGTGGTGCTGATACAGGCTGTGACTGGGTGGTGCTGATACAGGCTGTGACTGGGTGGTGCTGAATTGAGTTCATTTCATGTTGTCAGGGCAAATTCCAACCTTGTGAGAACTAACTCAATGGAGGCTAGCCCCATCTTACTTTATGACCAATCACAATTCAGCTTCACTGTTCTGACTTAAATTGTGTAGCCTTCTAAAGCTAGTTCAAAGCAACACCAAACATATACATAATTCTTCAATACCTCCTTGCCACTAAATATTGGAAATTCAAATTTGAACACCAGCTACAAATAAAAAATAACAGAAGATCAAAACTGAACATAATCCAGGGGACTGCAGCCGCAGGATGAGGCTAATTCGATGTGGAATGTGTTTAGGAGTAGAATGGTGGAGCACTAGGAAAACTATTTCGTTGGCCATTCATTTTGTGTGACGAAGCAGCATCGTACAAGTAACTGGTGAGTCAGAATGGTTTTTCCCCCATCACGTTGGCTTACCATAGACTGATGCATCAGACTTTTCAGTCTTTCATATGTTCAGATTGTAATGCTGAGTTTAATGGCCGATGCTTTTGTTACGATCCGTAATTTTATGCTTGTCTTTGTTTGTCGGGTATTTCTGGCTTTAATTGACTATGGAATCCTGGGCTTAGAGGCCAGAGGATATTTGTGCTGTGTCTGCAGGTGAGACTTGAGCAAGTATTGCTTTGAACAAGTGGGCCATTTTCCTTAGGTCAGCTGATTGACCTTTCACTCATTTTGATCCTGTAGTGGGATGCACTTAGAAGAACTAGACTGTGTGTGTGTGTGTGTGTGTGTGTGGGCACATGCATGTTGCGTTGCCTGCCTCCTCAGTGAAATTAGCCACCAGCTGCTGCTGACCAGGTGAGGTGTCCACGTCTCACGTGAAATCCTCACGACAGTTTATCACGATTTTACCACTTCATGACGATTTTTCGGTGAAAACTTTTTTGATGGACTGAAAAACGAAAAATAACTTGACTTTAAGGAGAGAAAGACTCCTCTCCAATTCACCTTTTTCTAGATGAAATTTTAATGGAATCCAATTTAAGAGTAGAACCAGCCAGTCAATATCCTATAATATCAGCGTTTTGGTGTTTAAAACTTTGAGTAACCCAGTATGGCTCCATTCCTGGTTTACCACATTATTCCCTAAATGTTTGCCAGTAAGATGATGACCTGGTCTGTAACTGAAAGAGGCAGCATCAGAAACCTGGTGATACCAGACAGGCCTATCGTCCCTAATGCAGCGGTCAGGTTTGGTCCCCATGCATAAACTACTCACCACTCAATCCATCTTGGCCAAATTACTTTAATCTTTTACAAAAGGTTTTGAGGAAACTCTGCTTTATGAATATAGAACTGTGTTTGGTCTAATTATTTAAGCGTGAATTAGGATATAGTTTTGCTCATAGAAGCTGTGATCCATAATGAGAAGCTCTCTTGTTCCTGTGGCTCGACTGGTAGACCAAGGTGCTAACAACACCAAGACCATGGGTTCAATCCCCAGGGAAGACACATACTGACGAAAGTGTATATCTGTAAGTCACTTTGAATAAAAGTATCTGCTCTGTGACTTGACGTAAATGTAATCAATCAGATTTCAGAGAAACCCACCACAAAGTCCACTGCTGAAACACCTGACCCCTGAGGTCTGTCAGACACTTCTCACTGTCCATCTATACATCACACAGAGGCTTCAGCTGTGACTGTTCTATCACTCAGCAAACGAAGGAAAACACTGCAGTATTGTGCAGTAATTAGTGATGCTGCGATCAGAGGCCTTTGGGACTGGGTGGGGTTTTTTGGCATGGTCATAAACTCTTTTTATTTCCTCTCTGAACATCAGACCTGAGTCTCAAAACTTTTCACTTTTCAAAAAACACTTCACAAAAGTTCTTCCAACTACACAGTCAAATTCACTCAACACAGCACCGTCTGATACAAATACACAGACTTAAAGGTTCCAATTCTCTCTACGGACCAAAAAGAGGAGAGTGTGAGGGCAGTTTGAATGGAAAATGTGATATTCTTTTTATTTCATTATACTCTGGAGATGCCACTGTGGTCTCTGCACGAGGCCAAATCTTGAGGGCCAGCAGTGAGGCGAGAATCTCCGCAGTAAAAAAGCAGAACAGAGGCTCCGTAGATTCCCCGCACCATGTCAGAGGAGCAGAGCGCGTTTCTGAAGGGCCGCGAAGGGAAAAGAAGGACTTGCCTGGTGGATGCTCAGCGTCGTGTGACAGAGTGGTATCGTGAGCGGCTGCGTTCCCAGGCTGATCCAGCTCATCGGAGATATTAAATTAAGCAGTCGTGGAGGGGAAGAGTAATTCAGTTTTCTGCTTCACTGACCAAATGCTCGCAAAATGAAGGGAAGAGGAGGAGAGGGGACACACTCCCCCCCTCTCTCCCTCTATCTCTCTGTCTCTCTCTCTCTCTCCCTCTCTCTTTCTCTCTCCCTCTCTCTCTCTATCTCCCCCCCGCTCTCTCTCTCTCTCTCTCCCTCTCTCTCTCTATCTCCCCCCCGCTCTCTCTCTCTCTCTCTCTCTCTCCCCACTCTCTCTCTCTCTCTCTCTCTCACTCTCTCTCTTTCTCTCTCTCTCCCTCTCCTCTCTCTCTCTCTCTCTTCCCCCCCCCCCCCCCCTCTCTCGTGTCCCACTATCTCTCCATCTCTCTCCGTGTTAACAAGTCTTTGACCTTAAGGCAACATTCTGGAGCTTGTTTGACATAGTAACCTTTGAACCACACAGGAAGGCAAGTTCAACCATCGTAATCAAACAGCCATGTAGCCACTCTCACACTTTCATTACATTTATGACGTACACATGCACAGGGGACAAGCAGACATGTTAACATCAACAATGGCCAGTAATGATCCCACCGCAGGATGAGTGATACTGCCTAGTTACAACTTTCTTGACTTTTCTAGAGCCTTTAATGGCCAGACATCAGTGTTCTAGACCAGGGGTTCCCAAGACTGTGATAGAAATTAAATTCACTTAGTTACAATTTCAAGGAGGTGCTTGAGGAAAATAATTTGGGTTGAAGGGGTTCGGCTGACAAAAACATTGGGAAGCCCCATTCTAGACAATGATGTCGTTCATCAGTGAGGCCTTTTCTCGGAGAGACTGCTGTTTCCGATTTGGTGTGAGTTTACACGCTGCTGAAAGATCTTCACATCTCCAAATGGACAGCAGCTTTCAGACAGGAAGAAAAAATCACTCAGTGTGAAATTGCATGTTGAGAAACTCAGCTTTGCTTACATCTCTCACACGCTCTCAAATGAACCCAGAGCCAAAAAAACAAAACCTTCTCTGAAATATCTCAGCGTTTATCCGAAGGCCAGGATAGATGTGTTTAACAGCATCAACTCCCTTTAAATTCAGACATTGTTTTGCTCTTCAACACACAATAAGATCCACAGACAAAGCCCCTCAGTTCCTGCGTTAGGAGAGAAACAGTCGTCCTATAGGGTTTGAGGGACGCGTTTGTTTTTGCCTAAGGATGCATTTATGGTTAAGACTGT
>NC_044495.1:62481981-62489481 GCF_902362185.1 Chanos chanos | reverse complement strand
TAGACGTCTGTTGTCAGGACTGCGTGTGAGGAGCAGGGGCCCAGGTAAAATGCTGCAGCAGTGTACAGGGGGATGATCACCTTTCAAACACGCATAACATTTCATTCTCTCCACTCACAGGTCTCAACGGCAAAACTTATCACAGAAAACACTGATAAAGAAACGAGTAAAAGAGAGAGAATGAGAAAGTGAGAAAGAGACAGACAGAGAGAGAGAAGGAGAGAGACAGACAGGTTAACAAGTAATGCAAATGAGAAAGAGGGTAGAGTTTTTCTTTTCGAGAAGAACAGTGAAGACTGTGTGTGTGTGTGTGTGTGTGTGCGTGTGTGTGTGTATGTATATGTGTGATGTGTGATGTGTGATGTGTGTGTGTGTGTGTGTGTGTGTGTGTGTGTGTATGAGTGTGTGTGTGTGTGTTCAGTAGTGTCTGCGTGTGGGGGACGTCTGTAATTCCCACCTCTGTGTGTCTGTGTGTCTGGACTCAGTCAGACAGAGAAAGAGAAAAAACATCTGCAGGTTCATTCTCTTTTCCCTCTTTTCTGCAGAAAGACAACGAACAGAGTTGGGAGGGTGACAGACAGATTTAGGGAAGGAAAGAGAGGAGAGTGGAGGGGGGGGTTTATTATCTATTCTGACACTGAGAGATGTGATGGAGGACAGGGTTTAGGGTTTTAGGGTTTTAGGGTTTTGACACTGAGAGATCTGATGGAGGACAGGGTTAGAGTTTTAGGGTTTTAGGGTTTTGACACTGAGAGATGTGATGGAGGACAGGGTTTAGGGTTTTAGGGTTTTGACACTGAGAGATCTGATGGAGGACAGGGTTAGAGTTTTAGGGTTTTAGGGTTTTGACACTGAGAGATGTGATCGGGGACAGGGTTAGAGTTTTAGGGTTTTAGGGTTTTGAGATGTGATGCACAGAGGGGCTGGACTGAGAGTGTACTAGTGCATTTCAGTAGGATGGTGTTTTGGGGGTTTTTTTTGAGGGGGGGGGGTGTTGATAAAACACCTCTGTTGGGTGGGGGGCACTGTTATGCCTCTGAACTGTTGTGTCGGTTGACGCTGACATGGAAATTTAGATTAAATATTATTTTAGATTAAATAGGATTTCATGCAACAGTACATTATAGATACTGAATCAGTGTGTTTATAGGTTAAATACTGAATTATTTACCAAATGTTTATTCTGACCCCAAGATTTAACAGTTGATGGATTATGCATATGTTTACACTTAAGGCATTTTCAATAATATAGTCTGTTTGCTTTGGGCCTTGTCAGGGAAATGATTCTGAAGTTGTTTTGATAGAGTTCTCTACTGGTCCGATCATGTTTCATACAGAAAACTCTCAGAATGTATCCATAAAAACCTTGTGGACGTTGTCATAGATGTCTTCCATTGATCGGAAATTTTGAGAATTTTTGAAGGCAGAAAGTATAATAATTTATAGCATTTATAATAATAATTTGGTTTGTTTACCAAACACAGTTTGTTTGTTTTTATACTTTCACACTGAAAGGTTCGACGGTCCAATGAACCCTCTCCTTCAGGCAATCAATGAACATTTTAAAGATTTCAGTCAAACAACTGAACAAACGGGATGCGCTTGTGTCGGTCTACACTACAGCACAGCTCATACCTGCCCTCACACCCCAAACGGAGGAGGAACTCACAGCCCAAAACCAAACAGGTCTGAATGCATCCCTAGATTCCTGTGATTACCCAGGCTCTATATCTCAAAGTATACCTGTGAAACATGTGATGACGTTACACACACACACACACACACACACAAACACACGGGGCAGAGGCACACATGTTATTATTGTTTTCAGCTGTGAGAAATATTGATCTAAAATATTAACATGTTTAACCCAACTGTATATGACCCTGAAATTATGTCAGTTAACACTGTGTGTCTGCTCTGCGATGGACTGGTGACCTGTCCAGGGTGTCTCCCCGCCTTTCGCCCTATGAGTGCTGGGATAGGCTCCAGCACCCCCCGCGACCCTAATCAGGATAAACGGCTTAGATAATGAGTGAGAGAGAACACTGTGTGTGTGTGTGTGTGTGTGTGTGTGTGTGTGTAACATGAGGAGTTTATACTTGCAAGGAGAATTCATGCAGTCTTATTGTGCTATTGTAATTACTCTGGTGTCAGCTGTAATTAGTATAAAACTGTCCCCTGGACACTTGTTCAGTGTTGGAGCAGGGCTGGTTTGACAGTGGTTTTGAAACAGAGTGCAGATGCTGTTGCCTCCAATGTTATGAATTAGCCATATTCTATCATCTTCATCATTATCATCATCGGCGTGGTCGTCCGTTCGTACCTTCCTCAGTATCGTGTCTCTTCGTGGCCCTGCTGTGGGAGACTGGATGACATGTTCAGTGAAGACATCTTCATCTGACTTTGCCGTGTCGGTAAAGCGAGGTTTTTTTCCACAGGCCTGATGCTGATGGAGAAGGAGAGACTGAGGTGAGTGTGTGGATTGGGCATGAATGGGAGGGAATTTGCAGGTTAGCATATTGCTCTATAGAGACTAAATTACCTCACAGCAAACACAGCAGCTCAAACGCAGCCAAGCGAGAATGAGAAAGAGGCTAAAACAAAACGACAAAACAATTAAAATGCTAATTGAAGCATCCAATAGCCGTGAGCAGAGAAAGTGTCCCTGAGAGAGCGAGAGAGAGAGAAAGAGAGACAGAGAGAGAGACAGAGAGAGAGACAGAGACAGAGAGAGAAGTCAGTGTGTGCAATAGAGAGACACATGGAGACAGAGACAGAGACAGAACGAGAGAGAGAGAGAGACAGAGACAGAGAGAGAGACAGAGACAGAGAGAGGAGTCAATGTGTGCAATAGAAAGACACATGGAGACAGAGACAGAGCGAGAGAGAGAGAGAGAGAGAGAGAGAGAGAGACAGAGACAGAGAGAGAGAGAGAGACAGAGACAGAGAGAGAGACAGAGACAGAGAGAGAGAGAGAGAGAGAGAGAGACAGAGACAGAGAGAGAGACAGAGAAAGAGAGAGGAGTCAATGTGTGCAATAGAGAGACACATGGAGACAGAGACAGAGAGAGAGACAGAGAGCGAGAGAGAGAGAGAGAGACAGAGACAGAGAGAGAGACAGAGACAGAGAGAGAGACAGAGACAGAGAGAGAGAGAGAGAGAGAGACAGAGACAGAGAGAGAGACAGAGAAAGAGAGAGGAGTCAATGTGTGCAATAGAGAGACACATGGAGACAGAGACAGAGAGAGAGACAGAGAGCGAGAGAGAGAGACAGAGACAGAGAGAGAGACAGAGACAGAGAGAGGAGTCAATGTGTGCAATAGAGAGACACATGGAGACAGAGACAGAGACAGAGCGAGAGCGAGAGACAGAGAGAGAGACAGAGAGAGGAGTCAATGTGTGCAATAGAGAGACACATGGAGACAGAGACAGAGAGAGAGACAGAGAGAGCGAGAGACAGAGACAGAGACAGAGCGAGAGAGAGAGACAGAGACAGAGAGAGAGACAGAGACAGAGAGAGGAGTCAATGTGTGCAATAGAGAGACACATGGAGACAGAGACAGAGACAGAGCGAGAGCGAGAGACAGAGAGAGAGACAGAGAGAGGAGTCAATGTGTGCAATAGAGAGACACATGGAGACAGAGACAGAGAGAGAGACAGAGAGAGCGAGAGACAGAGACAGAGACAGAGCGAGAGAGAGAGACAGAGACAGAGAGAGAGACAGAGACAGAGAGAGGAGTCAATGTGTGCAATAGAGAGACACATGGAGACAGAGAGGTTGCATCTGATGTCAAGTACCAGTGACTGTGTGGGATTTCCATATGCATTTTCATAAAATTTTTACCACACCAACAATCTCTCCAACAACAACGACAACAATGATAAAACCCACTGTTCATGTGACCATGCCTGGGTTCTGCACTGTCTCTGAGCTGGAGTACGAGGTCAGAGATCTAATGTCCAGTATAGGACTGCCCCCCCCCCCACACACACACACACACACATTAATTACTACCCCATCCCCCATCACTATTGTTATGCCAACCACTCCTCCCCCCGTGCCCTCACCCCCCCACACACACACGCTAAGCATGCATTGATTCAGCTTTCCCCACCTTATAAATACAGTATTGATCCACTGACAGATCAATATCCCTATTCATATGCATATGAACACACTCATATCTTCTCTCTGGTCTCTACAGGATAACATACACACACACACACACCAAAAAGACACGCACGCGCACATATATATGCACGTACACACAGACACGCATACACTCATATGCGCACATGTACATACACATACACACACACCTATACACATATACACAAATGTACATACACACCGATATGCACACATATATACTCTTACACAGGTAGTCTTGTATTTCAGCCTTGTTTTTGTTTTTGTTTTATAGATCGACTGCATTGATTTGTCATGCAAACAGTGGTGGATTTCTAAATACAAATCTGACTGTAAAATTAGAGTCATGGTTAGTTTGATTGTCAGATTACAGTTAGGGTTAGTTTGATTGTCAGATTACAGTGAGGGTTAGTTTGGTTGTCAGATTACAGTTAGGGTTAGTTTGATTGTCAGATTACAGTTAGGGTTAGTTTGATTGTCAGATTACAGTTAGGGTTGGTTTGATTGTCAGATTACAGTTAGGGTTAGTTTGGTTGTCAGATTACAGTTAGGGTTAGTTTGGTTGTCAGATTACAGTTAGGGTTAGTTTGATTGTCAGATTACAGTTAGGGTTAGTTTGGTTGTCAGATTACAGTTAGGGTTAGTTTGATTGTCAGATTACAGTTAGGGTTAGTTTGGTTGTCAGATTACAGTTAGGGTTAAACCAGGGATGCACATTTTTGTTTTCAGAGTTTCCATAGCATGATCCATTTAATTTGTTCATTTAATGTGATGGTATCAGACAGTTTGATTTTTGTTCATTTAATGTGATGGTATCAGACAGTTTGATTTTTGTTCATTTAATGTGATGGTATCAGACAGTTTGATTTTTGTTCATTTAATGTGATGGTATCAGACAGTTTGATTTTTGTCTCAATGTGTGGATATTTCCAGGGTGTGTGGATGTTTCCAGGGTGTATGGATGTGTTCCAGTCACTGGCTCATGGCTGGATTTCTGTAGTTCTGTGATACCAGTGTTCACGTTACACTTTTCATATTTAAGTGCATCTCACACAGCCGGAGGCATCGAATCTCACATTAGGGTTTAGAGAACCGTACCACGGTCTTATTACCTGGACATGTCTCCCACACCATTAATGTGAATGTGAATTAAATCATTTAAACTAAATGCATCATTTTAAATGTATATACCCATGGAAAATATTGACCTTTAGGTTTGTGTTTGGGTCGTGGTGTAGTGTTGTGGTGCATTTCTGCTGTTTTTGGCCTCCATCCTGTCACCGCTGAAAGCTCCACACTCAGAGGGGACCAGCGCTGGGGCTACAGTCCTAATTTATTTGACTTCTCCTTCATACTATTGATTCTCTCTCTCTCTCTCTCTCTCTCTCTCTCTCTCTCTCTCTCTCTCTCTCTCCCTCTCTCTTTGTCTCTCTTTGTCTCTCTCTCTCTCCCTCTCTCTCTCTCTCTCCCTCTCTCTCCCTCTCTCTCTCTCTCTCTCCCTTTCCTCCACGTCTGTTTATCATGGACCAACCCTGCGGCAGTCTGGTGTCTGTGACACCCACTCCAGTTTCTCCTGCTCTGTGAGACACACCCCCCCTACAGCCTCTCACTGCAGCACAGTGATGGACACAGACGCTGAAGCTGAGTCTCTCTGCTGACAGGCTTCCATCAGACACAGGCCAGTGACATCAACTCTACTGCCCGAAAAATGCGTCACCTTCAAAAATGAATGAGTGCATTAAATTTGTAGGTATTTTATTTTGTATGACTCTCAAATGAAAAGTCTTGAGTGAAAACTTGTCCATTTTATCTTAATTTGATTGCTCTATTGTAATAACCATGCAAACGATCATACCATAAAAAATACGATCTGTGCAGCTAATCATATCTGATTAAAGTAGAAGCAGACCTATATATAACTGTATAAGTATATCCATACTAATCTCTCTATATATAAAACTAGGCCTATATATAACTGTATAAGTATATCCATACTAATCTCTCTCTATATAAAACTAGGCCTATATATAACTGTATAAGTATATCCATACTAATCTCTCTCTATATAAAACTAGGCCTATATATAACTGTATAAGTATATCCATACTAATCTCTCTCTATATAAAACTAGGCCTATATATAACTGTATAAGTATATCCATACTAATCTCTCTCTATATATAAAACTAAGGAATTGATGACCTCTACAGGAAATACATCCACACGAAACCATGTGAATGACTGTCAGCTGACATTAACCTTTGTCCCTTGACATTATTCTGCCCAGTTGTTTACCTTTTAAAACATGCTGGTCTGTAGGCCTGCACACGCAGCTCCTGCCCTGAGAGACCCTGGAGAATCGCCAACACGTCCGTCATTACCAATGTCGAGCGGTGGGCTTACATTTTCATCGATATTTGTGTAATGTTAGGTGATTTGTTGCAAACCAAATCACCAAACTTGGTGTTTGTCCATTTTAGGGCTGCATTAAGAAAACACCCCCTTTTCACCTCTAAACCCCCACACACTCCGTATCCTAAGCTCCATGTTCTCCATGTCCGGTGGGGTAAGGAGCAGGGCCAGACTCGTTCTCACACACATTCAGTGGCTCCTGCTAAGCAGGCTAACTGTTAGCATGATGAAACACAGCTATCACAGCCATGTAGCACACAGCACGTTACACTTTAAAGATTGAAAGCAGCTCCTCTTTTAATGTCAGGGCGTCTCTTTACATTAGCAGAGCTGTAGTGTCATACAGCAGATGACACACACCCAGCTAATGTCATTTGTCTGTGTGTCTCTCTGTGGCTCATTCCGGGATGGGAAAGGTTTGGCTAATGGTGTCTGCGTTCCTAAATATCACCCTTAATTGCCCAAAAAAAGCCCAGGAAAAAGGGCCCCTGGTTCTCAGGCAGTGTCTGTAATTGGCCTAAACTTTACTTAACCTTCTCTCAGCTGCTCCCTCTGCACACGGAGGATGTTCTCTTACAGTCTGTCTTTATGTGTGTGTATCAGAGTGTATGTGTGTGCGTGTATGAGAGTGTGTGTGTGTGTGTGTGTGTGTGTAAATGCAAATTAATGTAGGGGAATCAGTGGGATACAGTGGTTGTATCTGTATTTTTTTAAATGACTCCTTTTCGTTTCTATGTCATTGACGTGAATAGTAACTTTAAACATTAACACACCAGCACTGACTCTACTGAGGTAAACAGTGACCTTACACATTAACACACCAGCACTGACTCTACTGAGGTAAACAGTGATCTTACACATTAACACACCAACACTGACTCTACTGAGGTAAACAGTGATCTTACACATTAACACACCAACACTGACTCTACTGAG
>NC_044495.1:62466981-62476981 GCF_902362185.1 Chanos chanos | reverse complement strand
TGCTGAGAGACAAGCAGGAAAGCAGTGTGTGTGTGTGTGTGTGTGTGTGTCTGTGTGTGTGTGTGTGTGTGTGCGTGCGTGTGTGTGTGTGTGCGTGTGTCTGTGTGCATGACAGAAGGAGTGTTATGCATTCCACCAGCGTATTCAGAACCCAATTAATCAGGCGGAGGAGAGGAGAGAGGGAGAGAGAGAAGGAGAGGAGGGGAAAAATGCAGAAGGGATGAGATTGCCCTTCACGTTGATGAGGACTGGCCAGGCCAAGCACTCATACACCTGAGCATACACACACACACACACACATATACACATACACACACACACACACACACACACACACATATACACATACACACACACACACACATACACACACACACACACACACACACACACACATACACATTCACACACACTCACACATGCATACACACGCGCACACACACACACACACACACACATATACACACACACACACACACTCACACACACACACACACACACTCACACACACACACACATACACACTGCTCCTCACTCCTTTAGGTTCCTTTGTCATAGTGTTAAACGCTCTCAAATTTATGTCCTGTGAATATGATATTATCACAAACTGTTACATATTATCCATTATGGGAGAAAATTCCCTCTCACAGTCCGCACGCCAGGAGCCACTGATCCTGGATCAGTGTGAACTACAGCCAACACAGACTACACTAGCATCTGAGCCAGAAATAAAGACAGAGGGAGAAAGAGAGAGAGAGAGAGAGAGAGAGAGAGAGAGGGAAAAGTAGAGGAAAGAGAAGAGCACTTGCTGGCTGGACTTCATTAAATGTGCGTGTGTTGAGTGGGAGGTATGGATCCAGTGGCTGTTGTGTTCTTTCGTTGGGGTCTATAAATATCGACTGTCTGTTTCCCGCGCCCAGCAGTAATGAAGCACACGCTCAAACAGCAGCCTCTCCTGCCCAGCGCCCAAAAACCACCCGGCCCGAAAAAACCCACCCGGACCAAAGACCACCCGGCCCAAAAAAACCACCCCGCCCAAAAACCAACCCACCCGGCCCAAAAAACCAACCCAGCCCAAAAACCCACCCGGCCCAAAAAACCAACCCAGCCCAAAAAACCAACCCAGCCCAAAAAACCAACCCGGCCCAAAAAACCCACCCGGCCCAAAAAAAACACCCGGCCCAAAAAACCAACCCACCCGACCCAAAAAACCCACCCGGCCCAAAAAAACCACCCGGCCCAAAAAACCAACCCAGCCCAAAAACCCACCCGGCCCAAAAAACCCACCCGGCCCAAAAAAAACACCCGGCCCAAAAAACCAACCCAGCCCAGAAACAAACCCAGGCCAGAAACAAACCCAGGCCAGAAACCCACCCGGCCCAAAAAACCAACCCAGCCCAAAAAACCAACCCAGCCCAGAAACAAACCCAGACCAGAAACAAACCCGGCCCAAAATCAAGCCGGCCCAGGAACCAACCCAGGCCAGAAACAAACCTGACCCAAAAAAAACACCCGGCCCCAAAAAACAACCCAGCCCAAAAAAACCAACCCGGCCCCAAAAACAACCCAGGCCAGAAACAAACCCGACCCAAAAAAACGACCCAGCCCAAAAAACCAACCCAGCCCAGAAACCAATCCGAGCCAGAAACCAACCCGGCCCAAAAACCAACCTGGCACCAAAACCAACCCGGCCCCAAAACCAACCGAGCCAGAAACCAGTTCACCTGTGATGCAAAAGGTAACCCATTCCCTGAGCAGTTTTTTCTTGCAGTCAGTATTTTCACCTGGTAAAAGTTTCAGCTCAGCCAATAGTGTGAAAACAATGCCAAAGAGAGTGCATGAGGCTACTAAAAGACTAAAAGACCAAAAGACCAAAAGACTAAAAGACTTAAAGACTAAAAGACTAAAAGACTAAAAGACTAAAAGAAAGACTAAAAGACTAAAAGACTAAAAGAAAGACTAAAAGACTAAAAGACTAAAAGAAAGGGTTCGTCGTGTCATGTTAAACACCGTACACCTGGGTGGAGGTAAATCACCCATGTCGGGAGGCATTTTGCATGCGTAGTAAAAAACGAACTGTTTTAATTGTGGTGTTTTGTTAATTTGGTGACTAAGTCAGGGATAACGGTTGAGCAGCCGCCCCGATATGAAAATATTGGACAAGACGTAAGCACGGTGTTGCGAGCTCACTCATGTCGGGAGGCATGTCGCATGCTTAGTAACAAACCTTTTTGAGAGAAGCAGACATCGTATTTTGTTACCTCGGTTAATTGTGGTGTTGTGTTAATTTGGTGTTTGTCGGGGATGAAGGTTGACGAACTGAAATATTGGACGAGGCACAGGAAATTCGTGGAGTTTGCTCCGCTAACGCTTTTCACTACGCGTTTAAGCCTATACATTTACGCCTGCGTTTGTAGAAGGAACATGCTACGGTTAATCTAAAAAAAGCCCGCCTGTTCGTGGTACTACTTTTGGCAGATTGCTTGGTTCACATAAAAAGGATTCTGGTGATAAGCCCGAAGCCTTTTAGCCATTGCCATGACCACATAGCTTGTGTTAATTTGGTGATATCGCCAAATCACCGATCACCAGCATGACGGCTTGCAGTGAAAGATTTACCGTTCTCAACGGCTGTATTAGAATGAAATCAAAAATTAACATGAAAATCTTTAAAATGTTCTAAGAAGAAAATTAATCAATTCTTTGGTGTTTGGACAAATCATTACAATGTAGCCTATAAACAATTAATACATGAACAGTTTTATGGAAAAGGTTTTTTTACTCTCTTTTTTATGGGCCAGTAAAAATATACAAGTGGCCAGTAAAACTCTGATCTACTGGCCGGGGGGGGGGGGCGAGCGGGGGGGGGGGGGGGGCGAGCGGGGGGGGGGGGGGGGTGGGGGTTGGGGGGTGTTATGTTGGACACTGAACACACTTGAAATTACATTGACTCTGGTGAGCATTAATTATAGAAATGCTGTTAAAGGTTTATTTGATGCAAAATGACACTCCCAGAGTTGTTGTGTAGACCGGCCATGTTGCAAATGTAGGAGATTGTGACTTCCTGTTTTGTAAACCGTGTAAAACCGCAGTCCGTCAAAACCAGATCTCTGGTGTGTATCTGCCTGTCAACAAACAAAGGCTCCTGATCTTCACCCATCGCTTCACCCCAGAGCGTAAAGTTACGGGTCGTAATCTTTCACACACAACGTCGCATGTCATCCACTCTTCCGCACTCTTTCATAAATTCTGTTCATCCTTGTTTTCAGCAGGACCGTTAAACTCGCCATGATTCAGAGAGCTGGGATCCCGCGGCCGGGGCCAGGGGCCAAACGGATAAATACCTAGATTATTCCATAGTGAAATTTCCCAATCCCGTATTCACACTGATCTGACGCTGTCGGATGAGTGACTCTGCGTCTCCTCCACCTCTACCTCTTGTCTTTTTAAAAATACGTCTGAAGTTTCAGTTCCCTGTCTTTAGGACAGTGCCTTTTGGTCCGTTTTCAGTTTACTGAGCTCCCAAACAGGCGCTGGGACTCTGTACACCCTGTGTTTGTCTGCTTTAGTGTGGACAGAGTGCGGAAGCAGGGCTGGACCTCCACACACACCCCCATCTCCTTCACCCACATCAGGAGCCCTCCGTCCATTGGGTTGTGGGTGTGTGTGTCTGTGTGTCTGTGTGTTGGGGGGGGGTCTGAAATAATTTGGCTGTGGGTGTCCCAGGGCGGTGCGGTAATTTCATGCCTGTATATGATAATTTTATGCTGTCCTGCTTCACGTAATTCAGACCTGCCAGTCCCTGACAGCTGATAAATACGATCTTTTCCAGACCGTGCGCGACAGAGCCGAAAGAGAGAGAGAGAGAGAGAGAGAGAGAGGAGAGGAGAGGAGAGGAGAGGAGAGGAGGGAAATGCAAGGGAGAGACAGCCCAGTTGTGGGGCAGAGGGAGGGGTACGATTGTGGAACGGGTGGCTTTGGTGGAAGCGAAAGACTCTGAGGTTTCGATGTCACCTCTGTCGGGGTAATTTCACGGTTTGCCAAAACCACCTACAAACACACTCATACACACACACACACACACACACACACACACACCTTCTCTGTCTCTCTGTCTCTTTCACTTTCTCACACAGGCACAGAGAAACCCACTGAATCGTCCAGTGTGTGGGTCCTTAATGTGATCTTCAGCACATACACCTATCACATGGCATCAGTGCCCATCACTGTCCCACGCGCCACATCTGTGCCAACGCGCCGTCTGGCCACACAGAGGGTCTTCTCCTGGCACAAAGTCATCTCAGCCACAATTCAAACCTGGTACACACGGGGCCGCGCCATCTTAAGCCAGGCAAATACGCCATCACATACACCAAATACCACATCATCTAAACGGTCTGGGAAGATCTAAGTTTAATAATGACTGGAAGAGAAACGTAGCGTTAGAAAAAACTTGTGAATGAAAGTAGTGGAAATCATGACAGACGTTCAGAATTTAAAAGTCCTGTCGAGTGGAATAAAGTTATTTGGTGTGTTTGAGTTGAATCCATCAGTCTGAGTTTAGGTTTGTTCTGGTATTGGTCTTAATGGTTTGGGCACTGGTCTAAGTGGTTATGGTGGTTGGTTTTACAGCACTGTAGCACCCCTCAGAGTAACAGCCATTTATTTATTGGTTTGTTTGTTTGCTTGTGTATTGCCTCCGCTAAGGAGGTTATGTTTTCGGTGTGGTTTGTTTGTTGGTCTGTCTGTCTGTCTGTCTGTCTGTCTGTTTGTCAGCAGGATTACGGGAAATCTACCGGGACGATTTTCATGAAACTTGGTGGAGGGATGTAGCGTGGGCCAAGGAAGAACCCATACAATCTTGGAGTGGATCCGAGTCACGGGGTGGATCCACAAATTATTTTCCTCTTTCATTAACACTGCGAAATAGGGCAAAAATGAACTGAATTTGTTGCAAATGAGTGAACCCATCATAATTACAGTGAATACTGTGCCATGACTAAACAAAACATAACAGCCACCTCACACATCACTGTACAGACAAAACATAACAGCCACCTCACACATCACTGTAGAGACAAAACATAACAGCCACCTCACACATCACTGTAGAGACAAAACATAACAGCCACCTCACACATCACTGTAGAGACAAAACATAACAGCCACCTCACACATCACTGTAGAGACAAAACATAACAGCCACCTCACACATCACTGTAGAGACAAAACATAACAGCCACCTCAAACATCACTGTAGAGACAAAACATAACAGCCACCTCACACATCACTGTAGAGACAAAACATAACAGCCACCTCACACATCACTGTACAGACAAAACATAACAGCCACCTCACACATCACTGTAGAGACAAAACATAACAGCCACCTCACACATCACTGTACAAACAAAACATAACAGCCACCTCACACATCACTGTAGAGACAAAACATAACAGCCACCTCAAACATCACTGTACAAACAAAACATAACAGCCACCTCACACATCACTGTAGAGACAAAACATAACAGCCACCTCACACATCACTGTACAAACAAAACATAACAGCCACCTCAAACATCACTGTAGAGACAAAACATAACAGCCACCTCAAACATCACTGTACAGACAAAACATAACAGCCACCTCAAACATCACTGTACAAACAAAACATTACAGCCACCTCACACATCACTGTAGAGACAAAACATAACAGCCACCTCACACATCACTGTAGAGACAAAACATAACAGCCACCTCACACATCACTGTACAAACAAAACATAACAGCCACCTCACACATCACTGTACAAACAAAACATAACAGCCACCTCACACATCACTGTAGAGACAAAACATAACAGCCACCTCACACATCACTGAAGAAACAAAACATAACAGCCACCTCAGATATCACTGTACAAACAAAACACAACAGCCACCTCACACATCACTGTACAAACAAAACATAACAGCCACCTCACACATCACTGTAGAGACAAAACATAACAGCCACCTCACACATCACTGAAGAAACAAAACATAACAGCCACCTCAGATATCACTGTACAAACAAAACACAACAGCCACCTCACACATCACTGCACAAACAAAACATAACAGCCACCTCACACATCACTGTACAAACAAAACATAACAGCCACCTCACACATCACTGTAGAGACAAAACATAACAGCCACTTCAAACATCACTGTAGAAACAAAACATAACAGCCACCTCACACATCACTGTACAAACAAAACATAACAGCCACCTCACACATCACTGTAGAGACAAAACATAACAGCCACCTCACACATCACTGTACAGACAAAACATAACAGCCACCTCAAACATCACTGTACAGACAAAACATAACAGCCACCTCAAACATCACTGTACAAACAAAACATTACAGCCACCTCACACATCACTGTAGAGACAAAACATAACAGCCACCTCACACATCACTGTAGAGACAAAACATAACAGCCACCTCACACATCACTGAAGAAACAAAACATAACAGCCACCTCACACATCACTGAAGAAACAAAACATAACAGCCACCTCACACATCACTGTACAAACAAAACATAACAGCCACCTCACACATCACTGTACAAACAAAACATAACAGCCACCTCACACATCACTGTAGAGACAAAACATAACAGCCACCTCACACATCACTGTAGAAACAAAACATAACAGCCACCTCACACATCACTGAAGAAACAAAACATAACAGCCACCTCACACATCACTGTACAAACAAAACATAACAGCCACCTCACACATCACTGTAGAGACAAAACATAACAGCCACCTCACACATCACTGTAGAGACAAAACATAACAGCCACCTCACACATCACTGTAGAAACAAAACATAACAGCCACCTCACACATCACTGTAGAAACAAAACATAACAGCCACCTCACACATCACTGTACAGACAAAACATAACAGCCACCTCACACATCACTGTAGAGACAAAACATAACAGCCACCTCACACATCACTGTAGAGACAAAACATAACAGCCACCTCACACATCACTGTAGAAACAAAACATAACAGCCACCTCACACATCACTGTAGAGACAAAACATAACAGCCACCTCACACATCACTGTACAAACAAAACATAACAGCCACCTCACACATCACTGTAGAGACAAAACATAACAGCCACCTCACACATCACTGTAGAAACAAAACATAACAGCCACCTCACACATCACTGTACAGACAAAACATAACAGCCACCTCAAACATCACTGTAGAGACAAAACATAACAGCCACCTCAGATATCACTGTACAGACAAAACATAACAGCCACCTCACACATCACTGTAGAAACAAAACATAACAGCCACCTCACACATCACTGTACAGACAAAACATAACAGCCACCTCAAACATCACTGTAGAGACAAAACATAACAGCCACCTCACACATCACTGTAGAGACAAAACATAACAGCCACCTCACACATCACTGTAGAGACAAAACATAACAGCCACCTCACACATCACTGTAGAAACAAAACATAACAGCCACCTCACACATCACTGTAGAGACAAAACATAACAGCCACCTCACACACCACTGTAGAGACAAAACATAACAGCCACCTCACACATCACTGTAGAGACAAAATATAACAGCCACCTCACACATCACTGTAGAGACAAAACATAACAGCCACCTCACACATCACTGTAGAGACAAAACATAACAGCCACCTCACACATCACTGTAGAGACAAAACATAACAGCCACCTCACACATCATTGTACAAACAAAACATAACAGCCACCTCACACATCACTGTGGAAACAAAACATTACAGCCACCTCACACATCACTGTAGAGACAAAACATAACAGCCACCTCACACATCACTGTAGAGACAAAACATAACAGCCACCTCACACATCACTGTGGAAACAAAACATTACAGCCACCTCACACATCACTGTGGAAACAAAACATTACAGCCACCTCACACATCACTGTAGAGACAAAACATAACAGCCACCTCAAACATCACTGTAGAGACAAAACATAACAGCCACCTCAGATATCACTGTACAGACAAAACATAACAGCCACCTCACACATCACTGTAGAGACAAAACATAACAGCCACCTCACACATCACTGTAGAGACAAAACATAACAGCCACCTCACACATCACTGTAGAGACAAAACATTACAGCCACCTCACACATCACTGTACAGACAAAACATAACAGCCACCTCAAACATCACTGTACAAACAAAACATAACAGCCACCTCAAACATCACTGTAGAGACAAAACATAACAGCCACCTCAAACATCACTGTAGAGACAAAACATAACAGTCACCTCACACATCACTGTAGAGACAAAACATAACAGCCACCTCACACATCACTGTACAGACAAAACATAACAGCCACCTCACACATCACTGTACAAACAAAACACAACAGCCACCTCACACATCACTGTAGAGACAAAACATAACAGCCACATCACACATCACTGTGGAAACAAAACATAACAGCCACCTCACACATCACTGTAGAGACAAAACATAACAGCCACTTCAAACATCACTGTAGAGACAAAACATAACAGCAACCACGTGTAGAACACGGGCGTGTAAAGGGGTGTGAATGTCTACACGTGTAGAACACGGCCGTGTAAAGGAGTGTGAATGTCTACACGTGGAGAACACGGGCGTGTAAAGGGGTGTGAATGTCTACACGTGGAGAACACGGCCATGTAAAGGAGTGTGAATGTCTACACGTGGAGAACACGGGCGTGTAAAGGGGTGTGAATGTCTACACGTGGAGAACACGGCCATGTAAAGGAGTGTAAATGTCTCCACGTGTAGAAAACTGTGAAAATGAAGAATCTGCCTCTGTCAAAGACAAATCTAACGTAGAAATGAACAGACAACATTTTAAAAAACAGGGAAAATACTCTCTCCTTCCACTGACATGAGCAAGAGAGAGAGAGAGAGAGAGAGAGAGAGATTCACCCTTGTCAGGGCGGGATGCACATGTCTCTCTCTCTCTCTCTCTCTCTCTCTGTCTTCTCTTCTATCACCTCTGTGACTGACCCTCTGAGTTCAAAGACAAACATTTTACAGCAAATTTCTCTGCAAGTATTGATTTCTCCATGATAGGAGATAAACAAACCACAGGCTGAGGATGTGCACGAGGGGACGAACGCTTTCGATTTGTCAGACTGGACGTTTCTCCGCATGACTCCTGACCCCAGCGTGAATGAGCGCCGTGCAGGAGGCTGGTTTCATCTGGACAGTTTTCACAGACTGTTTCTGATTCGTCCGCCGTGAAGCGCAGCAATCTGTTCTCCTACTCGTCATGTACTGTTTGTTTTTTTCCTTCTGCAAAAAAATAATAATAATAATAATAATTCCCTCCTCAGAACACAAACCTGTGAGTAAAGTATGCTGAGTCCGAGACAGGAAAACAGTACATGTGGAAAATTCTGGAATACTGTACTACTGAGCCTTCCACTGGTCATTTTATCAGACAGGAAAATCAAGTTTCAAAGTAAAGAAAAGATTTTGATGGTAAATGTGTTTATGAATGTGTGTTTATGAGTGCAGATAATGCCACTGTCATCTGACTGTCTGACCCCCGCCCCCCCCCCCCCGCCCCCCGTCGTCCTGCCCTCCAGCCCGTTGACTTTTCAATATCCATGGAAACGGGAAGAGATCTCTCTGCGTGTCACATCTATTTTGTGGCAAAACTGTCGTCACGGTGATTTCTCACACCACAATCTCCACTGTGCTACGATCTTACGATTGATGATTGATATTGTCAGAGATGCTTTAGTTATCAGCTCTGATGTCTGGAGTGCAAACAGTATCTCAAACTCTCCCAAACACCAAAACAAATACTGATCTGGACATGAATCACACCTTTTAATAGTTAATTAAATCTTTGCCAAGACAAGTCTATCA
>NC_044495.1:62446981-62461981 GCF_902362185.1 Chanos chanos | reverse complement strand
TTGACAGGTTGTATCGGTGTGTTGTGTGTTGACGGGTTGTATCGGTGTGTTGTGTGTTGATGGGTTGCATCGGTGTGTTGTGAGTTGACGGGTTGTATCGGTGTGTTGTGAGTTGACGGATTGTATCGGTGTGTTGTGAGTTGACGGGTTGTATCGGTGTGTTGTGAGTTGACGGGTTGTATCGGTGTGTTGTGAGTTGACGGGTTGTATCGGTGTGTTGTGAGTTGATGGGTTGTATCAGTGTGTTGTGAGTTGACAGGTTGTATCGGTGTGTTGTGTGTTGATGGGTTGTATCGGTGTGTTGTGTGTTGATGGGTTGTATCGGTGTGTTGTGAGTTGATGGGTTGTATCGGTGTGTTGTGAGTTGATGGGTTGTATCGGTGTGTTGTGAGGTGAAAGGTGTTGTGGGCCTGGCAGGTCTGTGACGTGTGTAATGTTGGGTATTGAATGCCAAAGCTGAGTGAAGATCTTTATTACAGACAGAGTAAGATGCTGTTGTGTGTTTAGTCAGAGTTTATTAAAGTCACATCCCTACAACTGCTTCACCAAACAGCAGGAGGTAATTACAGCAGCATTGCAACACACATAAAGACAAGCACCGTCCCAGAGAAAAGAGACACATCTCACTGAGAAGTGTGTGTGTGTGTGTGTGTGTGTGGTGGGAATGAGTGTCTGTGTATTGCTTAGTCCTTTCTGTTTCCTGAGAGAGAGAGAGAGAGAGAGAGAGGAATGTGTGGGTGTTTTTGCAAACTCTTCAGTACTATGTATTTGTGTTTTCACTTTTTTTACTTAAAGCTACAGAAACATTCCTCCCTGCCCCCAAATAAACAACAACACAAACAGACAAAGTCAATAAGTGAGCAGCATAAACAGGCCTGTCCCACGGGAGCCAGCAAACAGCTTCACTGTCAAGCAACAAAGTCGTCTGTTTTCTCCTTAACGGAGTGAGAGCGTCCTGTTTAGTCAAATGGCACACCTTCACAAACATAAACAGCTCTCTGCTAAAAAAGAAAAAACAGCAGAAAGCATTTCAGAAAAGTGGAGCAGTTCTCTCCGCCTGACGCATTCTCTTTCTCTCTCCTTCTCTCTCTCCCTCTCTCTCCCCCTCTCTCCCCCTCTCTCTCTCTCTCTCTCTCTCTCTCGCTCTCTCTCTCAGTCTCAGGGGATCTCGCGTCGCAGGGTTCTGCTGTGGAGACATCTGAAAATACTGTTGTCTTTGGAGAGTGATCACACACACACACATACACCCTCCACACATTCACAGTCCCTCTGCACTCTTTAAAAGCACATTTCTCACTCTAATGTTGTCAGGAAAACACAAAACAGGCAGAAAACACCACTAGTGACATCAAAAACAGACACACACAGACAGGTGCCAAGCAACAAACTTCTCAAATTCCTCACGTCTGTTGATTTTTTCAGTCTTGTTTTGCGGTTTGGAATCAGAGAGAAGGGTAGATAAAGCTCAGGTAACGTGTAAGGGTTTTGTGTTTCTGTCTGTATGTGCGTGCGTGCGTGTGTGTGTGTGTGTGCGTGTGCGCGTGCGTGTGTCTGTGTGTCTGTGTGTGTGTGTGTGTTTGTGTGTGTCTGTATGTGTGTGTGTGTGTGTGTGTGTCTGTCTGTGTGTGTGTGTGTGCGTGCGTGCGTGCGTGTGTGTGCGTGTGCATGTGCGTGTGCGCGTGCGTGTGTGTGTGTCTGTGTGTCTGTGTGTGTGTGTGTGTGTGTGTTTGTGTGTGTGTCTGTATGTGTGTGTCTGTATGTGTGTGTGTGTATGTGTGTGTGTGTGTGTGTGTGTGTGTCTGTGTGTGTGTGTGTGTGTGTGTGTGTGTGTGTGCATGTGTGTGTGTGCATGTGTGTGCGTGTGTGTGTGTGTGTGCGTGTGTGTACGTGTGTGTGTGTGTGTGTGAATAATTTCAACTTAATTTTTAACTCGGTTTTCCGTTTAATAACAGAAAAGAGGAAGAGAGAGGGTTCATTCTAGCGGTGTTGGACGTTGAGAGTTTGCCCCTCTACGCAGTCAGTGACAGCACTGAACTTCTGATGGGGACAAATCTGGGTGTTGTTCTTGTCTTTGTTCGTGTAAAACAGGGTGGCTAGTGGCGCTGTCAAAACTGGCCAAAAACGATGCTCAGTTATTCATTTCTAAAAAACACACAGGTTCGACCCATTCGAATATCTATTTTTGCGCGTTATGTCCATGAGAGGGCAAACGAATACAACGAGACAACTACTTGTATAGGTATGTTTATTTCAAAATAAAAATGTTTTTTTAAAAGATTTACATACCTGCACATTATAAAATAAACAAATATAAAATCATTAAGTTACAGTACAGGACATTCAACAGTCCATGCGAGCTGTGCCCTCAGGTTGCTAGTGTTGGAATGGTAGGCTAAGCTAGCGTTGGAATGGTAGGGTAAGGTAGTGTTGGAATGGTAGGGTAAGCTAGTGTTGGAATGGTAGGCTATGCTAGTGTTGGAATGGTAGGCTAAGCTAGTGTTGGAATGGTAGGGTAAGCTAGTGTTGGAATGGTAGGCTAAGCTAGTGTTGGAATGGTAGGCTATGCTAGTGTTGGAATGGTAGGGTATGCTAGTGTTGGAATGGTAGGATAAGCTAGCGTTGGAATGGTAGGCTATGCTAGTGTTGGAATGGTAGGATAAGCTAGTGTTGGAATGGTAGGCTAAGCTAGTGTTGGAATGGTAGGGTAAGGTAGTTTTGGAATGGTAGGGTAAGGTAGTGTTGGAATGGTAGGGTATGCTAGTGTTGGAATGGTAGACTATGCTAGTGTTGGAATGGTAGGGTATGCTAGTGTTGGAATGGTAGGGTATGCTAGTGTTGGAATGGTAGGGTATGCTAGTGTTGGAATGGTAGGATAAGCTAGTGTTGGAATGGTAGGCTAAGCTAGTGTTGGAATGGTAGGGTAAGGTAGTTTTGGAATGGTAGGGTAAGGTAGTGTTGGAATGGTAGGGTATGCTAGTGTTGGAATGGTAGGGTATGCTAGTGTTGGAATGGTAGGGTATGCTAGTGTTGGAATGGTAGGGTATGCTAGTGTTGGAATGGTAGGCTATGCTAGTGTTGGAATGGTAGGCTATGCTAGTGTTGGAATGGTAGGGTATGCTAGTGTTGGAATGGTAGGCTAAGCTAGTGTTGGAATGGTAGGGTAAGGCAGTGTTGGAATGGTAGGCTAAGCTAGTGTTGGAATGGTAGGGTAAGCCTTCATACAACTTTATCTCATGGTTCCACACTTTTGCCGTCTACTGCCGTCCAAAGCATTTCCAAACGGGGTCGTTTAGATTGCTCGGAGTGCGAATCACTCTCCCTGCGGCCGAGTTGGGTTATGAACTCTCTGCCATCATCACCATAAGGTTGGGTTATGAACTCTCTGCCATCATCACCATAAGGTTGGGTTATGAACTCTCTGCCATCATTACCATAAGGTTGGGTTATGAACTCTCTACCATCATCACCATAAGGTTGGGTTATGAACTCTCTGCCATCATCACCATAAGGTTGGGTTATGAACTCTCTACCATCATCACCATAAGGTTGGGTTATGAACTCTCTGCCATCATTGCCGTAAGGTTGGGTTATGAACTCTCTGCCCTCATTACCGTAAGGTTGGGTTATGAACTCTCTGCCATCATTACCATAAGGTTGGGTTATGAACTCTCTGCCATCATTACCATAAGGTTGTTGTTGTTGAATTATTCGCTCGTTTCAGCTTGGCTTACATAGGTCTTTTTTGCGTAATGATGGCGGTCTTTCCGGTCTGAGCCAAGAGAGGGTATCTTTACTTCCTGTTAGACATCTTCCTTATTGCTTTCTCAAGTATGTTTTTTATGGGCAACTAGTTTTTGGTACTAGTTTTTGAATTTCTACAAATTCATTTTGATGATATGGACGTGTGAATGCGACGGAGTATTAGGGTCACACTGAGGGAAAAAACACGAGAATCAAGTTGTAATTGAGAAATATTCATAATATTACAAGAATAAAGTCGTAATTTAATTAGACTGAAGTCGTAATTTTATGAGAAAAGTCATAAAATTACAAAAATAAATTAATTTTGCAGGGGGGGCACATAATTTTGGGGAAAATATTTTACCCGCAACCAACAAATGGGTGAGAGGACAGTCAGTGGCAGCCTGAACCTCCTTCTGGCAGCTGCTGTGTGTCTCGGGCGTCAGCCTGGTGATAGGGTTAGGGTTAGGGTTAGCCTGGTGATAGGGTTAGGGTTAGCCTGGTGATAGGGTTAGGGTTAGGGTTAGCCTGGTGATAGGGTTAGGGTTAGCCTGGTGATAGGGTTAGGGTTAGGGTTAGCCTGGTGATAGGATTAGGGTCAGCCTGGTGATAGGGTTAGGGTTAGCCTGGTAATAGAGTTAGGGTCAGCCTGGTGATAGGGTTAGGGTTAGCCTGGTGATAGGGTTAGGGTTAGCCTGGTGATAGGGTTAGGGTTAGCCTGGTGATAGGGTTAGGGTTAGGGTTAGCCTGGTGATAGAGTTAGGGTCAGCCTGGTGATAGGGTTAGGGTTAGGGTTAGCCTGGTGATAGGGTTAGGGTTAAGGTTAGCCTGGTTATAGGGTTAGGGTTAGGGTGATAGTGTGGTGCTGATGTGATTAAGTAGTGTATTTCATCGTTATGTGCGAAACCAGTAATAAAGTATAACAGGATGCTCCACGTTCCTCATATTAACACAAGCGAAAGGCTGATGTTTCTTCTGATATTTCCCCTCTGAAATAACATGTAGCCTAACATTACAATTTTATTCTCGAAATATTATTACTTTTTTCCCTCGTAAAATTACGACTTTATTCTCATTAAATTAAGACTTTAGTCTCATAATATTACAACTTTACTCTCAAAATCTCAAAGTTTTTCCCCCCTCAGTGTGGCCCTAATACTCCATCGTATGTGAAGGATCGATATACACAAGAAGCTTTCACAGCACGATATGTCAGCCTGGCTCTCATTTGGCTGTGGTTTTGACACACCCTGGTCCCTCTGTTCTCCCTCTAGTGTTGGGTTTGGGTTCTGTTTTCTCTTGGCCCCCCCCCCCCCCCGCCCCCCCCGTCCTGTCAGGTTTTTGGTTTGTTCCTGTTTAGTCGCTTGTTCTATCATTACTCTCACCTGTGTTTAGTTAGTGATATCTCGTTTAGTCTGATATAAGTACTCCTTGGTTTCCCCTGTTTCCTTGTGTTGGCATTGTTTTGGATATTGCCTCCAGGTCACGGTCACGTTCATGTTCTTGTTTTGCTAAGGTTCTGTTCTCGAGACTGTAAGTAAGATTCTTGTTTCTTTAAATAAAGAGAAAGATTGATCTGCGTGTGCATCCTGTCCGTTTCGAGAAACGTGACAGGTTTTGTGTTGTTGTCTTTGCACTGCGTGAAAAGAGGTGTATTCGGCCTGGAATACTCCTGTATATTCCTGGATACTCCTCAGATTATCGGCTGTATCCGGCAGTTTGCAGCTCTGTTACGCGGCATGGAATACTCCTGAATATGTACCGTGTTTTGGGGTCTGCCTAGAGCCCTTAGTTGCCATGGTGAATAATCCCTTGGGGGTGCTTGGAAGGGAACATTGGGCCACCAGGTATCCTGCAGTTGGTCAAAAGTCTTTCTTTGGATTGGTGGAGCAATGTCTTGCCCCTCCTCTAAAACCCTTCCCCATTGGTCCATTGTGGGTCCCCAGACATGAATTCATATGGTTTATATAATAATAATAATAATAATAATTATTATTATTATTATTATTATTATTATTATTGGTGGTGGTGTTGTTTTATGTTCATAGGTAGATTGTATAGATAGTCTCGCAAACAAAAATGAATTACACAAATTTTATTATAAATAAAGCAAATACAGTATAATATAAGGCATATAAATTGAGAATTTTATATATATATATATATATATATATATATATATATAAAATTAATGTACAATATATAACAGAATAGAATACATTAGAACAGAATATACTGTAATATCATAGTATATAATACAAATGCTTTTGGGAGCATAAATGAAACTCTAAATGTTGAGCATTCCCAAGAACAACCCAGCTTCCATGGTCTCTATCCTGTAGCACCCCACACAGTGCAGGCAACTCTGTGCTAGGCGGGAGGACCCACGCTGGCCTTCCATCCAAGATGGCGGCGTCCCCTTCAGAAATTATATCTACTGATGCGGTCCTCCATATGGCAGCCTCTTCCTCAGTTTAAAGAACACTAGCTCTGGCCTTGAGCAGATGCAAAACACAGTGAAAACAGAAATTAGATCACTGAAAATAGCAAATGGAGAAAAAGTCTAAGAACTACTAGGGAAATGATGTTTTGACTTACTCTTCTCCTCCTTTGCCTCGTTCGAGTGGCGATCCTGCCCCCCTCTTTGTTCTCTGGATTCACCCGGTAACTCTTTCGGATAGTCTCAATCGGTCTTTCAGGATGCTAGAGAGAAAAAAAAGCGGAGAAGAAAGGAAGATTAATTAAAAGTTCGTTTAGAATTCCAAGCACTGCTATGAAACAATCGCGACGATATAGTCTACCAACAAAACACGCTGTCCTACCTTGTCCGTGGATCATATCTGTGCGTGCTGTTTTCAGCATTATGCATTATCCGCACAGATTCCTGTAGAAGCAAAATTAATACAAGAGTTAAATTCAACAACATTAAGGGATAAAGCAGATAAAGAAATGTGAACGTATCAGAATGCGCGGCAGTCAAAGACGAAAGCCAGAAGGCTACAGAAATAAACTTACCGAAACAGAGTTATTCCCCGCTCGTCTTCTTTTCTCGGGCAGACTCCTCTTGCGCCTCTTTGATGGGACTCCATCCTGTCCAACCGCCGAATAACATCCATGAACGTTTACTGCTGTTCAGACATCTTCTTAAAAATGCATTTAACGGGGACACCAGTTGTTTGTTTTCGTTCGGACTCGGCGTTGGAAAAATTGGATATTCCCGGCGCACGAGTAGCCTCTCCACTCCGCTGTCCGTTCGAAAACTTAAGTGTTCTTTTGCAAGCCATCTTCAAAATGCACACTATCGACAGAATACGGAGTACAACTTCTGTATTCCTTCAGTGACTCGCTTCTCCTTACCTTACTACAGGTAACCCCTTCCCCAAAGCAAATTTCGCGCTGCAGTTGCACACAATGCTATTGGTTACTGTCACCCTACGCCATGCACGCACAGAAAACTGATTGGACAGGACTCAACCTTAGATTCTAAGTGGGTGATTTGAAAACGGGGCGCGTCCTTGTACTGAGGAGAAACATTCCGAACAAACAAGCGAGAATCAACAACAAAAACTCCTATGCCCTGTAAACTTTTTTTTTTTTTAAGTCCTGTATCCTTCGTCCCGCATCCCTCATACTGAGATAATGTCCCGCATTTTCGCTGGTCGTTTGGTTTTTAACTGTCAGAAATAAAAAATATTTGGATCCATTATTTTACCCGCCCGCACATGAGCATAGTTTCTAATCTATTTAATAGCGCTATGTCAAAAGCAGTAAAAATGCAACATAGCCGAGTTTTTTTAAAAGCCTTGCTTTCACCAAATGGCTGAGAGGAGAGCGTTGAGGGCGGTCATCAAGAGTCTGTGGCGGCCGTCAATCAAACTGTGCAGCTGTGGGGCCGACGAATTTCTTTGCTACGTCACAAAAACCAAACTTTGTAAAACTTTACAGATATGAAGATAAACGCTGTCAGCCGACGTCATGGTCAAAAAGAAAGGAAAAAGTTCTTTTATCCCTTCTGACCATGCTTCTCATCCAATAGAGATTTTGGCTTGATATAAAGATTTGCATTGAAATTGTTTTATTTTATGTAATATTTTATTTTGAGCCTTATTTATTCTTATAGTTGGATTTGGTCCAGGGTTTAACTTGAAAGACTTGAGCTGTATGATGCCTGCTGCTTTGCTTAAGTACAGTTGCCTTTGATGGGCCTGTAATGGCCAATGCATGTTGGATGTCTATCAATACAAGTGTATACAAGTGTTTCTTATACAGTTAGACTGACATTATATCTAAGTTTTACATCATCTCTCAGCATTAGTAACATGTCCCATATTGTCCCACACAAACTTACTACTTGTCCCCCATTTGGTCTGTTTGCATCTGGTCACCCTGTACCTTTGACCCCAAGTAAAGGACAGTTGCATAACCATCAAATATGTAATTAATGAACCTCTCATTTAGACTTTTTTTAAATTATGTTTTCAGTGTGTTTTTGTATGCTCCATTTGAAGTGTCCATTGTAATTTAGCTGCACGACAGAGCAATGACATTAAAGGCTACATGGGCCTACCACTGCTGTATTATACACCATGCAACACCTAAGAAGTTTGTGTGGTTATCAAAATATTGGCTAAATATTACATATAGGCTAACTGATAGAAAGTTACAGTGAGGAAGGGGGCAGGCTTCTATACCCAGTCCCACCTAGACCACTGACTGTTATTAGCATTTGAAAGGCCAAGCCATCAGCTAATGACTGTGGTCACGCGGATGCCCGAAAACTGCCGTCTAACAGCTGTATTCGGACATTTGTGGGAGTTTTCAGGTCCGCATGACAAAGTTCTGCGGGCATCCGAATACCTCCGGAAAACAGCAGGTTTAGTGGAAGTTTACTTTGTCCGGATATTTCCGAATACACCACTTTTCACGCAGTGTTGGTTTCTGTGTTGTTGTCTTTGGTTTCTGTGTTGCTGTCTATGGTTTCTGTGTTGCTGTCTATGGTTTCTGTGTTGCTGTCTATGGTTTCTCTGTTGCTGTCTGTGGTTTCTGTGTTGCTGTCTATGGTTTCTGTGCTGCTGTCTATGGTTTCTGTGTTGCTGTCTATGGTTTCTGTGTTGCTGTCTGTGGTTTCTGTGTTGCTGTCTATGGTTTCTGCCTTTTAGGTTGCTAGCTTGTTAGGTTGAGACTCCTCACAGCTGCTTGAATGTATTAATGACAAATGCACCCTCCTGTGTTTAGTCCATTGACACTGAAAGATGCGCAAAAAATCACCCAGATCATACGGAGATCGTTACTGTTACTAGGACGAAGTCAATCATGTAGTACTGCATGAAATCAGTGCCGTTTGGCACTAAAACTGTGCGTTGGTTTGTCAGTTATTGGTGGATACTCTGGACAACATCATTTTGCTGATAAATCACAGCCATTTGGTGCGCGTCATTTCAACATTATTTTAGCCAAAGCATCTCCTTCAACAGACTGATTAATTATTCTGTGCTCTTGTTCCTTTTGCCCCTAACAGATTCAGTGTCGCTCGTATTACGACACTACCGTCTCACACGTTGGATACTATAGCAAAAAGAACATGCACGCGACAAAAATGAATGAATATTAAACAATCACGACATATGTTATGACAATGAACAATTGGATACTTTCATTACACAGCTTTATTGAAGTATTGCGTTTACAAGCTGCTAGGTGGCTTGATCTAACGTTAGCTATCTCTCCGTAGCTAGCTGGCATTACTATCATAATTAAAAATCATAATTATATCCAGTGTAGATCATCTTGTTCTGAAATATATATCCACCGTCTCAGCAATTTGTGAGAGCTAGAATTTTGGTCAATTTCCCAAAGATCTGGAGAACATCAGAGAGACAAACACGTCTTTGCCAACGGTAGCCATTGTCGACCGGAAGTATACCCCCTGTTGCTTTCCAATATGGCGGCATGAAAAAGGCCTATTTCCTTCCAGTCAATGAGAGTGATGTTGTGTGGCTCCTGTCCGTCACACCAGTGTGTTCAGTGCGTCCAGTGCGGTCAGTGCGTCCAGTGCGTCCAGTGCGGTCAGTGCGATCAGTGTGTTCAGTGCGGTCAGTGTGTTCGGTGCGGTCAGTGCGTCCAGTGCGGTCAGTGTGTTCAGTGCGGTCAGTGTGTTCAGTGCGGTCAGTGCGATCAGTGTGTTCAGTGTGTTCAGTGCGGTCAGTGCGATCAGTGAGGCGGCACAGGCCCACGCGAGAAGTTGCGAGGCAGACAGCTTCGGTAGTGCTGCTCTTTTTTTCACAATTAAATATTAATTTTTACAATCACAATTAATTTTCACACACACACATCATAATTCACTGCAATACAGAGATGTATACTGTCCAGAGCAGTAACAGAATGCAGCAAATAACTGTAGATTTATTACAATGGACAGTAATCTCAGATCAGATCTCTTAAAGATCGGATCTCAAGTGAGTTTTTTTTTTTTTTTTCACTTTTTAAATGAGATAAATCTCCACCTTGATTTTTTTTTTAGTTTCAGGTTAACATTCAATGAGTCATTGCTTTAGGTTTGTTTTTGTTTTAGATTAGAGTGGAGGTGAAGAGGGAGAATGAGTGGAAAAGTCTCACTGTTTCACTGTCTCACTGTTTCACTGTCTCACTGAACTGGCTGAACTGAATAGGACTGAACTGGAGTGTATGGAACCAGGGGTGGAGCCAGAGGGAGGGCTTCGGGGGGCACAGGCCACCCCGGAGATTTGACTGGCCCCCCCAGATGCCACCCAAAAATCCTAGTCTATGATTGGCCATCAACCAGGTCGAAGTCGGGACTGCCACCCTTGAATGAATCAGTGCTCCACTTGGGGCACCCCAGTTAAGAAAGTCTAGAATCACCACTGCAGTGAGCAGGGCTGAACTGGACTGGAGTGAACAGAATTGAAGTCTGCAACAGAGGGAGGGAGAAGGAGGAGTGTCTGGAGGGAGAGAGGGAGAAGGAGGAATGTTTGGAGGGAGAGAGGGAGAAGGAGGAAGGAGGAGTGTTTGGAGGGAGAGAGGGAGAAGGAGGAGTGTCTGGAGGGAGAGAGGGAGAGAAGGAGGGGTGTTTGGAGGGAGAGAGGGAGAAGGAGGAGTGTTTGGAGGGAGAGAGGGAGAAGGAGGAATGTTTGGAGGGAGAGAGGGAGAAGGAGGAGTGTCTGGAGGGAGAGAGGGAGAAGGAGTGTCTGGAGGGAGAGAGGGAGAAGGAAGAGTGTCTGGAGGGAGAGAGGGAGAAGGAGGAATGTTTGGAGGGAGAGAGGGAGAAGGGGGAATGTTTGGAGGGAGAGAGGGAGAGAAGGAGGAGTGTCTGGAGGGAGAGAGGGAGAGAAGGAGGAGTGTCTGGAGGGAGAGAGGGAGAGAGGGAGAAGGAGGAGTGTTTGGAGGGAGAGAGGGAGAAGGAGGAATGTTTGGAGGGAGAGAGGGAGAAGGGGGAGTGTCTGGAGGGAGAGAGGGAGAGAAGGAGGAGTGTTTGGAGGGAGAGAAGGAGAGAAGGAGGAGTGTTTGGAGGGAGGGAGGGAGGGAGAGAAGGAGGAGTGTTTGGAGGGAGAGAGGGAGAAGGAGTGTCTGGAGGGAGAGAGGGAGAAGGAGGAATGTTTGGAGGGAGAGAGGGAGAAGGGGGAGTGTCTGGAGGGAGAGAGGGAGAGAAGGAGGAGTGTCTGGAGGGAGAGAGGGAGAGAAGGAGGAGTGTCTGGAAGGAGAGAGGGAGAAGGAGGAGTGTCTGGGGAGAGAGAGGGAGAAGGAGGAGTGTTTGGAGGGAGAGAGGGAGAAGGAGGAGTGTCTGGAGGGAGAGAGGGAGAGAAGGAGGAGTGTTTGGAGGGAGAGAGGGAGAAGGAGGAGGGTTTGGAGGGAGAGAAGGAGGAGTGTCTGGAGGGAGAGAGGGAGAGAAGGAGGAGTGTTTGGAGGGAGATGGACGGAGGCAAAAGGACTGTGTGTGAATGTGTTGGCAGCTCAAGGGGCCCAGTGATTGTTCCAAACAGTTTCCATGGGGACTACAGGCCCAGTGAAAAGGAGAGAGACAAACAGAGGAAAAGAGAGGGGGGGAGATGTACTTACAGCTGGAGATGGCCCGGTCTTCATGATCTCATATTGATTTAATTAGCTGCTCCACACTGCACAACATCTTAGCACATTACCTTACACAGGGGAGGAGAGAAGGAGCTGGAGGGTCCAGGAGAATGGTGTGTAACTGCTGTGCAACACACACACACACACACACACGCATACACACACACACACGCATACACACACACACACACACACACATACTTGTGCTTCTGTCTTTGTGAGGACACTCATTGACAAAATGCATTCCCTAGCCCCTTACCCTGACCTCAACCATCACAACTAAATTTCTAACTCCAAACGATACCCTAACCTGAATCCTAAAACCAAGTCTTAACCCTCAAACAGCCCTTTGAAGAAGTGAGGACCAGCCGAGATGTGCTCACTTTCCCAAAATGTCCTCACTCCCAAGGTCTACAGCTCAAACTGGTCCTCACAAGGATAGCTGTACAAGTACACACACATACACACACACTCATAAACACCTACACACCTGCGCTCCTGGATTATTTGTCAAAATATGTGTGTAATACTAAATAACAAAATACTATTACACATACACACACACAACCAAAAAGTCAACTTTCTCTCTCTCTCTCTCTCTCTGAGCCAGATGAAGGACTACAGCTGGGAGAAAGTATTTTAATCAGAAAGCAATGTTTTAGGTCTGACATAGAAAAGTATGTTTAAAACAATCTAAAAGTCTGTTATTAATTTTAATGCCCTTTAAAGATGCATCTCTTTCATCAAAAGAATGAGTCTACAGAGAGAGATGGAAGAATCCATAGAGAGAGATCTAGGTTGCTGCAAAATGAAAATGTTCTCTTTTTTCCCCCTGACGCTGTACCATCCTTTCTGACTTTGACACTGCGTTTTTGAGGAGTTCAAAAGAGCGGGAAGAACAGTTTAAATCTGTAATAGGCTGAGATGACTCCGTCTGTGAATCTCACACAACAAAGCATTTAGATAGCACTGCCCCCATCCTCCACTCTGACAGCATGTCTCCCACTGACTTACAACAGGGGAAAGGATCTCTCTCTCTCTCCTCTCTCCCTCTCTCTCCCTCTCTCTCCTCTCTCCCTTCTCTCTCCTCTCCCTCTCTCTCTCTCTCCTCTCTCTCTCTCTCTCCTCTCTCCCTCTCTCCTCTCTCTCTCTCTCTCTCCTCTCTCTCCTCTCTCTCTCTCTGTCTCTCTCTCTTTCTCTCTCTCTCTCTCTCTCTCTCTCTCTCTTTCTCTCTGTGTTTTTGTTTCATGTCACCCTCTACCTCAACACAAGTCTAGATGTCATTCAGATAAATATTTGCACCTTTGCTGATGAACATCAGATGATTTCTATTCTTAGTCTCGTCTTGTTCTCTGCTGGATTGACATTGTTTTTTTGTGTGGGAAATGACACAAACGCTGTTTGCTTTTCCACAGAATACACTCCCTGTGTCACTCTGTCCTCCATGCTTCCACACAGACTGCAACAAAAACACAGTGCCCTGCCATCAGCACGGAGCAGCTCCCACAGAAAACACCGCTCCTTTAGTGTGTCTGACTATCTCTATAGTCCTCACACAAACACAGAGCAAAGCTATGCCACTAATACAAACAAGTCGTTTTTAGTATTTAGTTAAAGTTAGTTAATAAATTATTTTCTCTTTTTGAGTTGTGTGTTTTGGGGTTTTTTTATTTCCTCAGGTGTGGATGGATTCCAGCATCTGTCCAGGTACAGGGCAAACATTCCAGTGGTTTGAGAGGACACTGGTTTATTAGGACTGTTGTTTTCAGGATAACTATTTGGGGAACTGGATTTTGTGAGAGTTTTTTGTGTTGCTGTTGTTGTTGTTGTTGTTGTTGTTGTCGCTGTTGTTTTTGTTGTTTTTGTTGTTCTGGGGTTATGTTTGTGAGGACTTTTTGTCCATGTCTGTGCTTTGTAAGACCTGTATTTTGTTGTGATTATTTGTTAATTAATTATGTGTGAGGACAGTTTGACCCACTGAAGCGAGGAGATGTTGATGGGTTTGGTTTACTTGGTCTGTTGATTTGATCGTGTTATCAGTTGGTCTGGGTGCGTGTGTTTTTGGCTGAGTCATCTCTGTGAGTGTTTCTATGCACAAACATCAAACATCCACCCTCTCAAACAGGACCCCGCTTCCCTCCAAAGGACCCCTCATTCGCCAGTTAACAATTACTAACCTTCCCACTGTGGGAGGACTAATTATCATAAATTACTGCCTAATTAAAATGTGATTGTAGGCTCAATACTTATAAATCATTTATTTTATAAACGCCCTTATCACAGGCAGAAGGCACCCATTGAACAAAAGGCCCATTAGAGAGAGAATGAATGGAACACACACAGACACACACGCACACGCACATGCACACGCACACGCACGCACACACACACACACACACACACACACAGGGCTCTCCCTCGTGTAGTCATTACGGCTAATTACCCTCCTCAGCACATTGGTTTTATCCGTCCATATTAAGAAACAATTACTCTTTAATTGCATTTGGAGCGATAGCGGGTTTGGTGGCATTCTGACTACAGCACAGAGAGAACACACACAGCTGAAGTCTGCCCTTTCTCCTCCTCAAATCATTTCCAAAAAATTTGGTTCTTTATAAATTTTGTCAGGTTGAAGAATTCTTATATTCCTCATATGGCTACCAGAGAAAGTGCCGTGGCTTTTAGTGTTGGTTTCATTAGCATTGGCTTTGGTCAAGTTCCTCTGATCATAATACAACATATACAACAGAGAGGAATATAGTAATAATAATACTTATAATAATGTTAAAATGATTACAACACAGCCACTACACACATCATTTGCCCCAGTAAGACACACACACACCTCACACACGCCTCACACACACTACACACACAAACACTTTGCCTTTACTCCATTGTTAGTTATGATGATACGATATAATATGATGATACAATGTAATACGATGCTATGATATCATATGATGATGCAATATAATATGATGATATGATATGATAATATCATGATATAATATGATGCGATGATATCATATGATGATGCAATATAATATGATGATATGATATACTATTATGATACGATATAATATGAAGATATGATATACTATGGTGATACAGTATAATATGATAGTATGATATACTAAGATGTTTTTATTATGACTAGTTGCATACATTAAC
>NC_044495.1:62436981-62444481 GCF_902362185.1 Chanos chanos | reverse complement strand
TTACTGTCAGTTATTCATTCGGTGTTTAGTTTACAGGATCACCAGAAGGTCTCTCATGACTGTTACTTCCCCTAATCTCAGTCCCATTGACTGGAACCCTCGAACCCAGACAGACTTTTTTGTCCGTATCTGTGTATTTACTGTGTGTTTTATTGAGGAGAGATACTATTATCATACAATGTGTGTGTGTGTGTGTGTGTGTGTGTGAGAGAGAGAGAGAGAGAGAGAGAGAGCGTGTGTGGTGTGTGTGTGTGTGTGTGTCTGTGTGTGTGTGTGTGTGTGAGAGAGAGAGAGAGAGAGAGAGTGCGTGTGTGTGTGTGTGTGGTTTGTGTGGTGTGTGTGTAAGAGAGAGAGAGAGTGAGAGTGTGTGTGTGTGTGTGTGTGTGTGTGTGAGAGAGAGAGAGCGTGTGTGGTTTGTGTGTGTGTGTGTGTGAGAAAGAGAGAGAGAGAGTGTGTGTGTGTGTGTGTGTGTGTGTGTGTGACAGAGAGAGAGCGAGAGAGTGTGTGTGTGTATGTATGTGTGTGTGTGTGTGTGTGTATGTGTATGGGTGTGTGTGTAATCTTATGAGACCAATTAGTGTGCCATACAGAGAAGCTCTGCAATCTGCTGTCATTCACACCCTCTCATCCCCCATTCTCCCAGATCCCCACCCATCAAATTAATTACCACATTTTCTATTGCTCTCTCTCTCTCTCTCTCTCTCTCTCTCACACACACACACACACACACACACACGCTCTCTCTCTCTCTCTCTCTCTCTCTCACACACACACAGACACACATACTGAATCACATTTCCAGTGCCCCCCCTAGTCTTTCAGTCTTCCAGTCTTTCTCATGGTTTTCCAGTGTGTGTGTGGCAGTGTGTGACAGTGTGTGTGTGACAGTGTGTTTCCAGCGTGTGTGTGGCAGTGTGTTTCCAGTGTGTGTGGCAGTGTTTCCAGTGTGTGTAACAGTGTGTTTCCAGTGTGTGTGTGGCAGTGTGTTACCAGTGTGTGTGGCAGTGTTTCCAGTGTGTGTAACAGTGTGTTTCCAGTGTGTGTGTGGCAGTGTTTCCAGTGTGTGTGGCAGTGTTTCCAGTGTGTGTGACAGTGTGTTTCCAGTGTGTGTGTGGCAGTGTGTTTCCAGTGTGTGTGTGGCAGTGTGTTTCCAGTGTGTGTGGCAGTGTGTTTCCAGTGTGTGTGGCAGTGTTTCCAGTGTGTGTGTGGCAGTGTTTCCAGTGTGTGTGACAGTGTGTTTCCAGTGTGTGTGTGGCAGTGTGTTTCCAGTGTGTGTGGCAGTGTTTCCAGTGTGTGTGGCAGTGTGTTTCCAGTGTGTGTGTGGCAGTGTGTTTCCAGTGTGTGTGGCAGTGTGTTACCAGTGTGTGTGGCAGTGTTTCCAGTGTGTGTAACAGTGTGTTTCCAGTGTGTGTGTGGCAGTGTGTTTCCAGTGTGTGTGGCAGTAGAAAAGCCAAAAGAGATGTTTAACTTGTACCTGATCAGTGGGTGAACAGTGTTCCCAGATGTTGAAATTGTTCTCAATGTAAGAATCCATCTCTCTCTCTCTCTCTCTCTCTCTCTCTCTCAAACAAACACGCACACACACACAAACACGCGCGCACACTAACACACGTATAAATGCAGAGTTTACCTTCCACTGTAATGTGTTGTTCAAAACATTTTAAAGATTCGGTGAACTAGGTGAAAACCAAAAACCATACGTGTAACAGTTACAGTCTCTCTGTCTCACTGGGCACATTATGATAGAGATCAAAAATAGGAGAGGAAGAGGAGGAGAGGAGAGGAGAGGAGAGGAGAAGAAGAGGAGGATAGATAGAGTAGGTGAAGACAGAGGACATTCAGCTATGCAGTCCAGCACTCAGAGACATGTTTAATTCATCAGAGACAGAACCAGCAGACGTGACGAGAGAGAGAATGCAGAGAGAGAGAGACAGAATATGAATTTTAATAGTGCCGTTATTACATCAGAGTCCTCATAACAAATGCTAGTCCAGTAGGAGTTTGACTGGTGATAGTAGGAGTTTGACTTGTGGATGTTGGAGTTTGACTGATGGATGTTGGAGTTTGGCTGGTGGATGTTGGAGTTTGATTGGTGGATCTTGGAGTTTGACTTGTGACATTGGGAGTTTGACTGGTGGATGTAGGAGTTTGACTGGTCGGTAAAGAAGTCTCACTGGTGGATGTTGGAGTTTTACTGGTGGTTCAGTGTTTTTCTTTCTTTTTATTACTTTTATTTTCTACATCATAGAACAACGCTGAAGGTATCAAAACTATGAAATAACACATATAGTGAAAATAGTGAAGCTAAAGGAAAACCCTTGAGTGAGTGGGTGTGTCTAACTTCGGCATGGCCGCTGTAAGTAATTCAAAGTGCTTTACAATGAGCAGACAAAAGAGCATAGAAAAACAAGAGAGTAAAAAAAAAAAACATATATATAAAACTAAAAAAAGGTAGAGTGCATTAAAACAGTTGAAAGAGAAAAAGGTAGAGTGCATTAAAGAACACAGGAAAAAATAAACAAGCAGAGTGCATTCCATCAGTTCACAAAAAGCATCTGAGAACAGTGGGGATTTGAGTCTAGATTTGAAACGGGCTACAGTTGGAGCACCTGTGATGTCATCAGGAAGTTGGTTCCAGGTCTGAGCAGCACAGCAGCTAAAAGCTGCTTCACCATGTTTAGTTCAGACAGTAGGTATTACTGATTTCAGATTTCTCTCCAGTGATCTGAGAGGAGATCTAGCAGGTGTCTAATGCTGAAACATATCTGAGAAGTAGTTTGGTCCTGCACCATTTAGTAATTTATAAACAAGTAGCAATGCTTTAACTGGAAGCCGGTGTAAGGACTTAAGTATCAGAGTAGTGTGGTCAGTTCTTTTGGTTTTTGTAAGAACTCGAGCAGCTGCATTCTGTACAAGCTGCAGCTGTTTTATGGGGGTTTTTTTGGGAAGACCTGTGAAAAGATTGTTGCAGTAGTCAACCCTGCCAGAAATAAAAGCATGAATAAATTTTTCTAAATCATGTTTTGACATAAGGCCTCTAAGTTTGGCTATATTTTTAAGATGGTAAAAAGCTGATTTAGTGATTGCTTTCACATGGTTGTTAAAACTGAGTTCACAGTGAATGAAGACACCACTGTTTTTTAACAGTGACCTTCGCTTTAAGTCCTTTTCTGTCAAGATGAGTAGTAATCCTGAGTCTCTCCTCATTTTTCCCAAATAAGATTATTTCAGTTTTGTTCTTATTCAGCTGAAGGAAAATTCTGAGACATCCAGTTCTTAATTTGGCCAATGCACTGACAAAGAGATTCTAGAGGACCAAAGTCGTTAGGTGAGAGGGCTGGGTGGTCGTTAGGTGAGAGGGCTGGGTGGTCGTTAGGTGAGAGGGCAGGGTGGTCGTTAGGTGAGAGGGCTGGGTGGTCGTTAGGTGAGAGGGCTGGGTGGTCGTTAGGTGAGAGGGCTGGGTGGTCGTTAGGTGAGAGGGCTGGGTGGTCGTTAGGTGAGAGGGCTGGGTAAATTTGGGTGTCATCAGCGTAGCTATGATAAGAGATCTTATTGTCTTTAATGATTTGTTCAAGCAGGAGCATATAAATGTTGATAAAGGTTGATAAATGATAATAAAGGCCCTAAGATTGACCCCTGGGGGACACCACAGGTCAAGGATATAACAAAGAAGCTCCTGTCTTGTAAGTATGGTCTAAGCCACTTGATAATCAATGCAATCTTCCAGTCTGTGTAGGAATATGTTATAATCAACTTTGTCAAAGGCTGCACTAAGGTCCACTAACACCAGGACTGATGTTTTGCCTGAATCGGTATTAAGGCATTTGTCATTTAGACCCTTAACAAGAGCTGTTTCAGTGCTGTGATTAGCACAGAAGCCTGACTGAAATTCATCAAAATACCCATTTGACGTTAAGCAGGCGGTTAGTTGATTAAAAACTACTTTTGCAGTGATTTTGCCAACAAATGGTAGATTGGATATGGGCCAGTAATTGTTCAGTATGGAAGCATCTAGATTATTCTTTTTAAGTATGGGCTTTAAAACGGCTGATTTCAGGGACTTAGGAAATGTGCCAGACAGCAGTGATGCATTTACAATTTTAAGCACATCTGCTGCTACGAGGTGAAAAACAGATTTGAAAAAGTTGGTAGGTAAAGTATCTAAGCAGCACGTGGAAGAGTTGAGATTCTGTAGTGTTTTTTCCAGCGTTGCACTGTCTGTCAAACTAAATTCTGACATCAAGTTGAGTTGTTCTCTCTTAGTTGCTGGTAATTCCAAATGTTGAGTTGTTAGTAAATGAGAGGATATGCTCTGCCTGATTTGGTCAATTTTACCTTTGAAAAAGGACACAAATTCATTGCCCTTATTAACAGAGAGGAGTTCAGATGCCAGCTGTGAACTGTAATGCCAACTGCAAGACTTGCTTTGCATATTTCAGCATTACATGTGCAAAGCATCTCCTAATGGATTTCATAGTGGATCTAGAGTTTGTATGTTCACCATTTTCTTTCAGTCTTCCTACAATCTCTTTTCAGGAGTTTAACAGTTGGATTTTGTTTCCGTGGTGCTTTCTGTTTGTTGGTGACTTTTACTGGATTTTTATAAATAGACACCTTGACGAGGCTTTGCGCTTCTACATGGCAGCTCTCGGAGTTGTCTGCGAGTCTCTTCGGGGAATTTCTTAGTCTCTGTGATAGTTGGGCAAGCTGGTGGAGCTAGACAGGCGGGTCTGATGAGGGAGGGAGAGAAAGTGGGGAGTGAAGGCATGTTGGAGTTTGACCGGTGGATCTTGGAGTTTGACTGGTGGATGTTGGAGTTTGACTGGTGACATTGGGAGTTTGACTGGTGGATGTTGGAGTTTGACTGGTGACATTGGGAGTTTGATTTGGTGGATGTTGGAGTTTGACTGGTGGATCTTGGAGTTTGACTGGTGGATGTTGGAGTTTGACTGGCGACAGTAGGAGTTTGACTGGTGGATGTTGGAGTTTGACTGGCGACAGTAGGAGTTTGACTGGTGGATGATCCATGACTGATCCGTGGTCTTCTCTGATATGGCTCGATAATCCCGTTTCGTCACAGACTGTTTGTGTTAATCAACTTTGCGACTACTGTCTTCACCGCCTTCCTCTCCACAGTGTGGAAGTGCATTTTCTCAGGCTGATGCAGCACCTCAGAGGTGCTGAAACAAAGGCTGAGGAGGAGAAAAGTAAGGAAAACTCCACCGAGACACAGCCGGCGGCTCGTCAGGAGAAAATGAGGAGAAAGGCAGGAAAACTCCACCGAGACACAGCCGGCGGCTCGTCAGGAGAAAATGAGGAGAAAGGTAAGGAGAAAATGAGGAGAAAGGTAAGGAGAAAATGAGGAGAATTAGGGTATGGTAGTCGTAGACTAGGGAAAGGCACTGACGAACACATGAGATGCTGGAGGGTGTCGCCTACCTGAGTTTTGCTGTCTCTTTAAGAAAGGACTTGACGAGCTGAGAGAGAGAGAGAGAGAGAGAGAGAGAGAGAGACAGGAGCTTTGGAACTCTTCAAACGGTTTGCCACAAACTTATATGGGCACCATATTGGTTCACATCACCTCTTGACCTCGGCTCCCTATTCCTCTCCGTTATTCCCCTCAGGTCAGACGGTTTTGTTTTGCTGAAGTCTTCCTCGCTGTGCTCACTCATTGGATTGCCACCATCACCGCTGAACTGAAAGGATATGACTTGGGCTCGCCGTGCGACGAACAAACATCGCGGCACCTTGAGACGGCCCATTGGAGACAGCCCTCGCATGCCCCAGGATTGGCCGTGCAGTCCTCCCCACATCTCTGGTCCCAACCCAAGAGCCCCACCTTTCACCAGACCGACACCTCCACACACCCACTCACTGCAGGACGCTCCTCACGTGTGTCATCCTTCACCCAGCCTGCAAAAGAGCGGCCTCCCACCTCTCTGACAGCGCGTGTTCTCACACTGCTGTGAATGCTCCAGAAGGCCAGCGCACCTGCGTGCCTATGTGCCCTGTGACTAATCCAGTCTCTGGGATCCTTAGGAAAAGGAAAACATCACCCTGGAGACTGCTGACAAACTGGGTCGACTTTATCCTCACTACTTCACCGCATCCTGCTCTGAGTCCATGGACCAACAACAAGATGTACATTTAATGACTCACCAACACACACACACACACACAACCACACACACACACACACACACACACAACCACACACCCACCACTTTTCTCTACACAACCACACACACTCCTCCACTTCCTTCTATACAGCCACAGTTTAACCAGTGTGTGACTCAGGGGATCTGTTCAGTCCAAGACACTCACACACACACACACACACACACACACACACACACTGTTTGTAGAGGCATACTCTCTCTCTCTCTTTCTCTCTCTCTCTCGCTTTCTCTCTCTCTCTATCAGTCTCACTCTTCTGTCTGTCTCTCATTGGTGATTCGGGGTGTGTGTTTCTCAGGCCTGGTCCTGAGAAGCGTCCGACAGAAGAAAGATGACAGTTGGTGTGATCTCATTTTGTGAGGGGCTATGACTCAGGCAGGAGAAGGCTATTATTCCATGCACACTGTCTGCATTAACGTATTCCCCTCTCTAAATACGCAGACATTCATGAATATCTATTGAGTTCCAGCTGCAGCGGCCATGGCATTTTTCTGCTAGCTGATTGCAGCGCTCTCTCTCTCTCTCTCTCTCTCTCTCTCTCGCTCCCTCTCTCTCTCTCTCTCTCTCTCTCTCTCTCTCTCTCGCTCCCTCTCTCTCTCTCTCTCTCTCTCTCTCCCTATCTGTTTCTGTCTTTTGGCTGAGATTGAGGTCTGGGACAATGCCATTGGAAATTGACTAATAAATCCTTGGGGGGGGGGGTCACTACCTCTCTGCTTCTCTTCCTGTTTTTTTTTAAGAAATGAATTGAAACAGGTCTCTCTCTCTCTCTCTCTCTCTCTCTCTCTCTGTGTGTGTGTGTGTGTGTGCATGTGTGAGACACAGAGAGAGAGAGAGAGAGACAGAGAGATCTTGTGAAGTGCTTTAAGTGTGAGTGGAATACTCTGCGATATGGAAGGCTCTTGGGTGAGTTAATGTCTGTAGTGGACTGGCTTGCGATGTGTGTACTTTGTGTTAGGTGAGCTGCAATGTGTTACGGTGATATTGGGGTTAGTGTTAAGGTAATGCTGGGATTAGTGTTAAAGTAATATTGGGATTAGTGTTAAGGTGATGCTTGACCTCAGGGGTTAGTTCCAGATCCTGTCCGACAGACAAAGCTGCTTGTTCCACTGTGTGTTTTCCCTGGATCAATGTCAGATTAATATTAATATACTAAAGTCTATGTCTTTACACATAGTGAATATCCCTGATCAGGTATTTCAGGTAATGGAAAGAGAAATTAATCTTGCCTTCAGTTTCAGCCTGATGGCAACATATACAGAGATATCTTTCTCTTTCTTTCTCTCTCTCTCTCTCTCCCTCTCTCTCTCTCTGTGGCCAGTGGCA
>NC_044495.1:62406981-62421981 GCF_902362185.1 Chanos chanos | reverse complement strand
GTCAATACCATTCAATGTCAATACTATTCAATGTCAATACCATTCAATGTCAATACCGTTCAATGTCAATACCATTCAATGTCAATACCATTCAATGTCAATACCATTCAATGTCAATACCATTCAATGTCAATACCATTCAATGTCAGTACCATTAAATGTCAATACCATTCAATGTCAATACCATTCAATGTCAGTACCATTCAATGTCAATACCATTCAATGTCAATACCATTCAATGTCAATACCGTTCAATGTCAATACCATTCAATGTCAATACCATTCAATGTCAATACCATTCAATGTCAATACCATTCAATGTCAGTACCATTCAATGTCAATACCATTCAATGTCAGTACTATTCAATGTCAATACCATTCAATGTCAATACCATTCAATGTCAGTACCATTCAATGTCAGTACCATTCAATGTCAGGACTAGCGGTAGCAGGTCTGTCCCAATGCCTAGTAGTGTGCTTGTATACAGCTAAGTTATCAGTGCAGTAGTTTTTTTTAAATTGCCGTTCTTAATCGAATTGAGAATGTAACCGGGGCTCACTTGGACCAGGCGGAAAAATACTTTGCCACACATTGTTTAGACGGGTTGACATGCATGTTGGGTATTTTGTAGGAACGCTGTAGTATCAGGCAAGCAGTGACCCAAGATGATGTAATGTACTGTTAAACCAATGTAAGGGAACTCTCTCAATGTGTTTTTTAACAATTCTACTTGTTTTGTAGTTATTAATGTGATTACTGAATGTACATAGTCTGACGACTGTCTGCAAAGCTCATGATCTGTTGGGTAAACAACCTCACATAGGCAGCGCATCGCTGTCTGTGGCTGAGAATCACTGGTGCAGAGCTTTTAATAGGAATATTTGCTCTCGTTTTTAAGTATTCTGGTTTAATAGGAATATTTGCTCTCGTTTTTAAGTATTCTGGTTGTTGACTGCTGTATACTTGGTCGGCTCACTTGTTTGTTTTTTTTATTTGCCGTTTTGAATCGCTTATTGTCCCATTGAAAATGAATGGGGAAAGTTTTAGGTCTCTAGTGCTGCGATGAGAGACTGCACACAGCGGCAGTGGACAGTTGGATTCAGTGGTGTTTTGATCTGTGACCACACTTCCGCTGGAGACAGATCCAGTGTTTCTACAGTTAAGATTCAGTGACGCTGCGGTGCAATCACATTCACGTTTTCTCGCGGAAATGCATCTCTAGTTTACAACGTTATCATATGTGTATTATTAACATGATGTCAATATTTCATTTTTTAAATATCATGGTTATTGTCAATACCGGTATATCATGACACCTCTGGAGTGCTAGTGCTCTATAATCACACTGATTCTAATACCCATCAAAGGCAGTGTTGAGTAGTAAGAGCAGGTTTGAGTTCTTCACAAACATTTTCATAAAAACCTCTATGTAAACTGAGCGTAGTTTCAACTCAAACTAATGTGCGCAGCTGAATTCCAGGCCCAGACTCTGGTCTGTTTTTACAGATTTAGATGTGTTCAGATACTGGACATTTAGATTTAGATGTGTTCAGATACTGGACATTTAGATTTAGATGTGTTCAGATACTGGACATTTAGATTCAGATGTGTTCAGATACTGGATATTTAGATTCAGATGTGTTCAGATATTGGACATTTAGATTTCAGATGTGTTCAGATATTGGACATTTAGATTTCAGATGTGTTCAGATACTGGATATTTAGATTTAGATGAGTTCAGATACTGGACATTTACATTTAGATGTGTTCAGGTACTGGACAATTCTGGAGTGAATTCTGGAGTGTAGTCAGTCTCTACTGTAGGGTGTGAAAACTCAGGCCGGGGCGGCCGAGGTCCTCCTGATTTTTACTTTCAGCTCTTGATTATATGCAGAGTTTTACCTGGAAAACAGGTGTGCTTGCACTCTTCAGCCAATCACACGGCACATGTAGTTGATCAGCATGGAAACCAGCAGAACCCTGGCCCTCCAGGACTGGTTCTGCTGTAAAGGCTCTGTGACTAAACTCTGTGACACAGAAACTGCCTCCAAACTGCACACCTCAGGTCAGTTGTCTGTCTGGGAATAAAAGTCACATTTTGAACAAGATTCTAGAGCAGATCACAAAGGCTTGATTAAATCCAGAAAGATATTGTGAAACTCATAGTGGAAACAAAGGAGTCAGACTAGCTTCTTGCTTATTGTGTTGCTGCCCTCTACTGGCCATGTGTAGAGTTGTGGAATGCTAACACTTTGCTTTTGTGTTCAACAGAATTTTTTTTCTTTTTTTTTTTAACAAAAAGCATTTCTCAACAGAAACCATTCCCTTTCATTCCTTAATCACAGGTGCCTGGTGACTTAAGGACATTAAGAATGTTCCGGTAAGAACAGCTCAAGTGCAGTGAAATGGGTGTGAAAAATCCAGCCACCAGATGGCAGTAGATCTGTATTGTATGGCAGTTACTATGGAAATACATTTTACACGTTGAGGTATGACAACTTGGGTGGCACTTGGTTGGCACTGTGGAAGAGACGTTAGCCCGCTACCAGCGAAGACCCGGGTTCATATCCTAGCAACTTGTGCCACAAGCAGAGCGGGCAGTGACCACAGGTCAGAGGTCAGCGAGGGATTGTCTCCCCATGGCTATACCTCTCACTGACTGTTCAGGACAGTGGGTTAGTGACAGATGGATCTGAGGAGCGTATTAGGAACCCGTTTGTGCATTAGACCCTCCTGTACTAGTCCTCCGCAGCTGCTGACTCCACATGTATGAGAGGAGACACAGTCAGGTAAGCTCCTCCTGGCCAGCATGGACATGTGACAGGAAAACGGAGGAGAAATTTAAGGGAAGTAAGGAAAACAGCAGATAAAAAAAAAAAAAAAGCAGTTTACCCCAAACAAAGGGTGAAAATAAACGGAGTGCTGGGCTTCTCTTTCAGCCAGAGACTGAAACTCAACCATTTACCACACATTAGATGTATAGTCAGCCCTCCACACTGGCAGGGGTTAGGGGCACGAGACACCCGTGAAAATGGAAAGACCACGAATATCTCTAGGCCCCCTCACAAACCTTAACTCTTAATACTGTAGCCTATATTTATGGTAGTAAATGATAAAATAGATTAATAACACATGTATTTTATGCATTTATGACTTACTAAACTTTTTTTTATTTTTCTTTATGTTGCACACTTGAATAAAAGGATGACCGAAACAAGTGTGTTGATACGTTTTCTTATCCTGTAACATCCCTTAACAGCATAAAAACACACATCGATTATCCCGTAACAGCGTAAAAACACACATCGATTATCCCGTAACAGCATGAAAACACACATCACTCTGACATTTGATCTCACTCTGAACTCTCTTCTCTTATTATCTCTTCTACCCCAGCTCTCTACTCTACCGACAAAAACCTCTCTGCATCACTCACTAACTCCTCTTCTCTTGAAGGTACAGCAGCAAATTATGTCTCAATGCAACAGCATGAACAATAACGCTAAGAAAAGTCTACAACATCCTGGAGGGGGTGTACTACATTTACATTTTCTAGTCTACGTGCAATTTTCCAGAGCAGGCCGCAAAATTCCAAAAGAATTCCCATTTAATTATTGATGGAAAACTCGCAAATAATCAAATCACTGCACAATAATCGAAAAGTTAAACCCGCAAATGTGGTGGGTGTGGTGGGCCGAGTGTGTGTATATATATATATATATATAATTGAAAGCAAAACAATATTACTTACTTGTTCTTCTACTGACTTGTTGATTTTGTGAATTCTCAGTTGCGTTCAGTGCCTTTGGATGAAAACTCACAATGACAAAAAACATTTTGAAAAAAAAAGATATTCTTTGGATTGAGTAAAAGTATCCAGAATCTGTCCTTTGTATCAAAGTTCAGGCAAGAACACAGACAAACTCCTTAACAAACACAGCAAGCCAAAAATCTGTCCTCTCCTGTCATTCTCGCCCCCCCCCCCCCCCCCCCCCCCCCCCCCCCCCCCCCCACACACACACACACACTCCCTCCAAAGCTGAGCAGACTGGTTTTGTCCAGGTTGTGCTGCTGGGGGTGAATATTAAGGACTCTCTGCCAGGGGGTGAATATTAAGGACTCTCTGCCAGTCGATTGCTACCTGTGGTGATAATCATGGCTGTTTGATTACAGTAATCAAGGGGTCTGATCTGTAATAGCATCTCACTGCCACTCAAATCAAGAGTGCGCGTGCGGGTGTGGGGTCTCAAAGTGCCGACATACATTAGTCAGAAAAAACACAGTGATATTCATCAGGGCGGGTGTTTATTCATGAAAGTGAGGAGTGGAAATAGTGGGAATAAAGAGGTGGATTATGATCGACACAGCCTGCCAAGTCTCTGCCCAGACATTCTCACCGCATTCCCACTGCACCATCCCGTTAAAAACACCCTTATATTCATATGTCTACATCCTGTACTGTCCTGTTAAAAACACCCTTATATTCATATGTCTACATCCTGTATCGCCCCGTTAAAAACACCCTTATATTCATATGTCTACATCCTGTATCGCCCCGTTAAAAACACCCTTATATTCATATGTCTACATCCTGTACTGTCCTGTTAAAAACACCCTAATATTCATATGTCTACATCCTACACTGTCCTGTTAAAAACACCCTTATATTCATATGTCTACATCCTGTACTGTCCCGTTAAAAACACCCTAATATTCATATGTCTACATCCTGTACTGTCCCGTTAAAAACACCCTAATATTCATATGTCTACATCCTACACTGTCCTGTTAAAAACACCCTTATATTCATATGTCTACATCCTGTACTGTCCTGTTAAAAACACCCTAATATTCATATGTCTACATCCTACACTGTCCTGTTAAAAACACCCTTATATTCATATGTCTACATCCTGTACTGTCCCGTTAAAAACACCCTAATATTCATATGTCTACATCCTGTACTGTCCCGTTAAAAACACCCTAATATTCATATGTCTACATCCTACACTGTCCTGTTAAAAACACCCTTATATTCATATGTCTACATCCTGTACTGTCCTGTTAAAAACACCCTTATATTCATATGTCTACATCCTACACTGTCCTGTTAAAAACACCCTTATATTCATATGTCTACATCCTACACTGTCCTGTTAAAAACACCCTTATATTCATATGTCTACATCCTGTATCGCCCCGTTAAAAACACCCTAATATTCATATGTCTACATCCTTCACTGTCCTGTTAAAAACACCCTAATATTCATATGTCTACATCCTACACTGTCCTGTTAAAAACACCCTTATATTCATATGTCTACATCCTGTACTGTCCTGTTAAAAACACCCTATATTCATATGTCTACATCCTACACTGTCCTGTTAAAAACACCCTTATATTCATATGTCTACATCCTCCACTGTCCCATTAAAAACACCCTAATATTCATATGTCTACATCCTCCACTGTCCCATTAAAAACACCCTAATATTCATATGTCTACATCCTGTACTGTCCTGTTAAAAACACCCTTATATTCATATGTCTACATCCTACACTGTCCCATTAAAAACACCCTTATATTCATATGTCTACATCCTACACTGTCCTGTTAAAAACACCCTAATATTCATATGTCTACATCCTGTATCGCCCCGTTAAAAACACCCTTATATTCATATGTCTACATCCTGTATCGCCCCGTTAAAAACACCCTTATATTCATATGTCTACATCCTTCACTGTCCTGTTAAAAACACCCTAATATTCATATGTCTACATCCTGTACTGTCCTGTTAAAAACACCCTAATATTCATATGTCTACATCCTGTACTGTCCTGTTAAAAACACCCTAATATTCATATGTCTACATCCTGTACTGTCCTGTTAAAAACACCCTAATATTCATATGTCTACATCCTGTATTGCCCCGTTAAAAACACCCTTATATTCATATGTCTACATCCTGTATCGCCCCGTTAAAAACACCCTTATATTCATATGTCTACATCCTACACTGTCCTGTTAAAAACACCCTTATATTCATATGTCTACATCCTACACTGTCCTGTTAAAAACACCCTTATATTCATATGTCTACATCCTGTATTGCCCCGTTAAAAACACCCTTATATTCATATGTCTACATCCTGTATCGCCCCGTTAAAAATACCCTTATATTCATATGTCTACATCCTACACTGTCCTGTTAAAAACACCCTTATATTCATATGTCTACATCCTCCACTGCACTGATTACACTGCATTACACTGATTACACTGCACTAATAACACTGCACTGATTACACTGCATTACACTGATTACACTGCACTGATTACACTGCACTGATAACACTGCACTGATTACACTGCATTACACTGATTACACTGCATTACACTGATTACACTGCACTGATTACACTGCACTGATAACACTGCACTGATTACACTGCACTAATAACACTGCACTAATAACACTGCACTGATTACACTGCACTGATTACACTGCACTGATTACACTGCATTACACTGATTACACTGCACTAATAACACTGCACTGATTACACTGCATTACACTGATTACACTGCACTAATAACACTGCACTAATAACACTGCACTAATAACACTGCACTGATTACACTGCACGGATTACACTGCACTGATAACACTGCACTCTTAATAAAGCACAGACAGACAGATGCATTGATTAACAAAATCAGTTTATAGTTTTATAGCCTGATTTCTCAACCTAAAGAATCATTTTTACATTAAAGCTGTAATGTATTATAAGATTATAGTCACTGAAAAGCAGAGACTTCAGTTTAATTAACAGTTTTATTGGAATAATAAACCCAAAGTCGGCAACACTTTGGATTTTACAGTTTGTAGCATAATCACGTTGAACAATCAACAAAAATAAATAAACATATTCCCAAGCAAATGTGTTTCAATATATACATCATAAGGCCTGTGGATGTGTGGCCAGTGTCTTCATTACAATAATAATTTCATGTATTTAATCTACACACACTCTAGATGGCTGGAAAAATGAGACCTGTCCAACCAAACTCTGCCCTGGGGCTCCTTACTGCACAACACACACTCTGGTGCCTTTCAAACCAGTTTAATCTCCCTGATCTTAATGGTAATTTTCCACGAGTAGCCTTTCAGTCAGCGCACAGGGGACTGCAACACATGATGGACAAAACCTTTCTGTTCTCAGACCTCAACACCAAAACAAAGAGGTTTCATCACTAGAGAGAATGTTCAGCAGCTCAGTTAGATGGTTGATTAGTTGGTTAGTTAATTAGTTAATTAGTTAGTTACAGTTGAATTTGTTAGTGTTCAGGTTGAATGACAGACTGACTAATTATAACACATTGCTAGAGATTAAGTCACACATGACTAAAACTTACGGGACCAATTACAACAATCTGACAGTTTGTTTCAACACTTAGCCCTGGGCAGCCTCAGGGCTAACAGCCGCTGTTGTTGTTTCTGACTAACTAAACCCTGTTTACTAACAACTCATGTCAATCTGTATCTCTCCCCAAAAGGCTCTGAGTTACAATAACAGCACTGTCTCTTACCCAAAGCCCAACTGATTCCATTTAGCTCCGGGAGAGATTGTTGTAATTTGTCCCTGGATATAAGGAGTTCTGGGAGAGCAGCGCGGAGACAGCAGGATGAGTGAGTTACAGACACTACAGGTGGACGACAAGCAGATTCATACAGTTTCAAGCCGAGTTGAGGGTAAAGTGTTAAGGGTCAAAGGTCGAGGTTTTAGGCAGAGCAGACTCAAACAGCAGAACTGCGACACGAGTTAGTCAGGGGAAAACTCCGTCAGTCAACAGAGAGGAAAGAGAGTGTTAAGTAGGTACGGAGATGTTAGTTCTGTGTTACTGTGTCGTTCGGGATGGTCAGTTGGTTAGTACACAGACAAAACAGAGCGTGTCTTTCCCAGCCTGTCTGTAATTCCACAAAGCTCTTAAAGAGACCTCTGTGTTACAGCTCTCAAGCCTGAGCACAACTCCCATAATCAGCAAACAGGCAAACCACTGTCCTGCACCCAGAGAAACCCGCTCTAAAATAAAACGGCTAAGCTCATCGCAAGCAGCATTTTTCACACTTGTCAGAAATCTGTGGTATTTCCTTTCCTGTCCTGAGTCCAGTGAACTGGACACTAATGAGATGTTCAGTAGCGGCGGGTGGGGATTTTGACAGAGGAAGCCCATCAACATTCACCATGGTAATGACATGACATCGGTAGTGTGGTGTAAAACTTAGGCTGCAGTGATACGTACGCGTGGCCGACAGTATAGCCTCTTGAGTAGATAGTGTTGGGTAGATAGTGCTTGGGTAGATGGTGCTGGGTAGATAGTGTTGGGTAGATAGTGTTGGGTAGATAGTGTTGGGTAGATAGTGCTGGGTAGATAGTGTTGGGTAGATAGTGCTGGGTAGATAGCGTTGGGTAGACAGTGTTGGGTAGATAGTGCTGGGTAGATAGTGTTGGGTAGGTAGTGCTGGGTAAATAGTGCTGGGTAGATAGTGCTGGGTAGATAGCGTTGGGTAGACAGTGTTGGGTAGACAGTGCTGGGTAGATAGTGTTGGGTTGATGGTGCTGGGTAGATAGTGTTGGGTAGATAGTGTTGGGTAGATAGTGCTGGGTGGATAGTGCTGGGTAGATAGCGTTGGGTAGATAGCGTTGGGTAGATAGTGCTGGGTAGATAGTGTTGGGTAGATAGTGCTGGGTAGATAGTGCTGGGCAGATAGTGTTGGGTAGATAGTGCTGGGTAGATAGCGTTGGGTAGACAGTGTTGGGTAGATAGTGCTGGGTAGATAGTGTTGGGTAGATAGTGCTGGGTAGATAGTGTTGGGTAGACAGTGCTGGGTAGACAGTGCTGGGTAGATAGTGCTGGGTAGATAGCGTTGGGTAGATAGTGCTGGGTAGACAGTGTTGGGTAGATAGTGTTGGGTAGAAAAATCGTTTTACAAGAAAAAATCCAAGTCGACATCCATGTCTTACTACTGCAATGATCTCTGACCAACGACTCACTCTCTGGCTGAAATTAAGTTTATTAGCTGCTCATGTCAAACAGTTATGATTTGCATTTCTGATCTGATTGGGGTGAAGACAGCGGCAGGTTGGATTCCCTCGCCCGCTCGCCGATAATTTACCGCATGTTCTCATGGAAGCCAAACATTCGTGGGCTTTCACTACACACCCGCTGGGCATTTTTTCCTCTTACACTCCAGTCAGAGTGGTACAACACTCAATGGTGATTGGCTAATTTAAATTAAAAAAAATGTGAGAGGAGACCAAGTGGGCGTGAGCCAAGTCTGGCTTCCCCTCAGCGGCACGACATGTACATGCAAGCCTACCGTAAAGCCAGAAACGTACAACGATATGACATTAAACAGCATTCCTGTCACTATAGTCACCGTCAAAATATAAGGTAGGCTACATAATCAAAATTGGAATATAATCACGTGAAAAAATTCATTAAAATTTATTTCACGTGTTCTTATTGTTATTGTTATTTTCACATCTCACGTCATTTAATTAGTGGTACAGTGGGTAGCACTGTCGCATCACAGCCAGAAGGTCTTGGGTTCAATTCCTGGCCGGGCGGCCAGGGTCCTCTCTGTGTGGATTTTCCACGTGTCTGCGTGGGTTTCCTCCCACACTCCAAAGACATGTAAGTCAGCCGCACTGGAGATACTAAATACAAACCCCTAGCTGTGTGTCTGCCCTGCGATGGACTGGTGACCTGTCCAGGGTGTTTCCCTGCCTTTCACCCAATGAGCACTGGAATAGGCTCCACCACCCCCCGCAAATCTAATTAGGATAAGCCGCTTAGATAATGAGTGAATGAATGAACAGTCATTTAATTCTGAGGAAGCCTTACACTGGCTTCAACTAGGAGTCGCCACTGGAGATGTTAGACTATGAATGATGAAAAATTTGCTTCTTGAAAAGACCAGAACTAGTAAATGAATTAGCCACTAGCGGCGCTAAAGCCCTGTTGCCACATGGCTCTGTCTTACTCTGGTCGCACCTTACGCTACTGCTAATGCTAATACTACCATTCTCAACAGCACTGGCCTCTGAAGTCAGAGGGGTTTTCAGAGTGTAGGGAAAGGTTTCGACCCCTCAGAATGAGAGAAGCAGGCAAGATCCCACACAGTAGAATCCACAATGCAGTTAGTAAAGTTAGTAGGTGCCTTCACACAGTGTTAGGTAGAGCGCTAGGTGCAGTTAAAACAGAGCAGGACGTTAGCTGAACCAGACCAAGCTGACAAGCCTGTTTTCCCTTTTTTTTTTTTTCCACATTCAAATGCACCTGTGTGTTACTGAAATGGGTCAAAATTCACAGGAGTGTTCTGGAGTGGGAGAGAGGAGTCAGTGAAGGAAAGAGAGGTGAAAATGGCCAATTCGTAGAGGGTTAGTCAACAGGCAAACAAGTGACTACTCATAATAGTGAGACAGTGCTTGACGTTTGAGGGAGACCGTGTGTGAGTAAGACAGCATGCATCCGAGTTACAGGCTTCAGTTTGAAATGTTAGTATGTGTTAGTACTGCACCCTCTCGTTTTTCTCATACACACACACACACACACAGGCACGCACACGCACGCACACACATGCACACATATACTGACATACACGCACGAGGACACACAAAGTTACAGAGGGCAAAAGAAAGATAAGGAGAGGGTGTCAGGTTTGAGTGGTTGGTCATTTTTCCTGCTAAACTATGCAAATGAAGCCCTGTCCTGATTTTGGTTAGTTCGTTAGCCCAGAGTGGGTTAACACATGCATTAGTTCTCCGTTAGCTCAGAGTGGGTTAACACATGCATTAGTTCTCCGTTAGCTCAGAGTGGGTTAACACATGCAGGAGTGTGGAGTCACAGAAGCTCAGCATTCTCAAAATAAAGTCGGCGGAGTCAAAACATAAGTCAGAAAACAGCATAAACTGCCGTCATTTTCACACAATGTCTCTTCAGCACCCACAGTGCAGAATGACTATCAAACCCCACGGAATCACTGAAAAAACAATGACCGTTAGCGTCCAAGCAAACTCTGGCCTTGTGTTAGCGACAGATACTGTTAGTAATAAAGGCAGAGAAAGAGAGAGAGAGAGAGAGCATTGTATAACAGAGAGAGAGAGAGAGAGAGAGAGAGAGAGAGAGAGAGAGCGCATTGTTGAGGCTGTGTATAACAGGCTGTGTATAACAGGCAGGTAGCTGGTGCTGGTCGCAGTGACAATGGGAGCAGAACTGCATTAGTTTCATTCTCACAAGCCAAGGGAGAGACAGAAAAGAAAAGAAAAGAAAAGAAAAGAAAAGAAAAGAAAAGATAGTTTGCTTATTCGGTCCACAGCCTAAGGGCGGTGCCATTTTTCACATCATCACACAGACACAGGAAGACAAGACATCCAATCACTGAACATTCTCTCCAACAGACAGAGGAAGACAAAACATCCAATCACTGAACTTTCTCTCAAACATTAAGCATGATTAATTATGATCAGTACATGACTGTGTTTATTACCACAAGAGCCCACAGTGCCTGTGATCATATTTACACACAGGGAGTTCAGTCTCAGTCTACAGGCCATTTCAGTGAACTGCTACCCAGAGGGGACAGGGACAATGGGGAAAATTTGACAAAAAAGAGGACTCTGATTTATGCACACACACACACACACACTCACACACACACACACACACATCAAACGTGTCAATGTTAAATCAACTCTTTAGTTCTCCAGAGACAGATCACACCTGGACCTGGCCTGAGAAGGAACTCCACTGGAGAACAGAGGGAAATTTCGTTCACATTTAGACTCAGTCTGTGTCCACAGAGTATAAATAATGGATCACTGAAGGTTTAATTTGTCTCACTGCTGTAAATGCAGTCGGACTGAGAGACTGGAAAGCAGACCCGACACAGGCACTATCCATGAGAGGACAGCATGGTGCAACATTCAGACATGATGAATGTGACCTCCTGTAGCCTCCTACACACACAGTGTGCACTGCTTAACCAAACAAACACACACTCTCGGTGTAGTGTGCACTGCTTAACCAAACACACACTCTCGGTGTAGTGAAGACACGTGCAGCTGCTGAGAGCGCATGTTGCTACGCCGATAATCGGCGGAAAATGGGAAGATCGGAGAATTCCGCAAACATTCCACACAGCCCCGATCCCCTCTGCGTAAAAACGTCCATCTACACCACCCTGCTGTTCCGACCACTGCTGAAAACCCAGTATATCTGAACACCGGTTACCAGTCCCACCAGTCCACTGCACTCCTAAAGCACCAGAGATGGGGCAGTGAGAGTGTAAACCCAGGGAAAAGTCTGGTTGATCTAGAACTAGAGTTTCTCACTCCCACACAGGTGTGTATCCTGGACACTCCCTCTGGGTGAGCTGGGGATTCTGACTGTTTTGTGTGCATGTATTGGTTTTAACAGGCTTTTTTGGGTGTTTGGGTTAGTGTTTAAACGCTGTGAGTATTAAGTATTTGGGCTATGTGAATATCTTGAATGACTGTGTTAAAGAGATTTCTCATAGTATCCCTTTCTTCTCCAAATGCATAGTTCAGTCACGACTAAAAACATAATCTTCCTTTCAGACACTAGCACCAGTTGGATGACTACACCACCCCCCAGTTTTCACTTGGTGTGTTCCTCTATGGCCTTCATGTGTACTGGTCTGGACTGTTCCACTTCACTGCTGCAGGGGAAGAGCAAACAGAGCTACTCAATAAAAGCAACATAACATGTGAATACTGTAATGTTAAAATGGAAACAGTCAGCAGGGGGGTGGGATGTGTGTGTGGGGGGGGGGGGGTCATACCCATCAGACTGGCCTGTGGGGGTGGAGGACTACATCATCAGAGCAGGCGGGCGGAGAAGGGCAGAGCACACTTTGGGATCGTGTCGACAAGCCCCCAACTCACCTGGAGAATGAAACACAGAAACACAGGGCAGCAGACAGTGGAACACAACCACCTGTTATAGCAAAACACACACACATGTGCACACACACACACATGCACACACACACACACACACACACATACACGCACGCACATATACACACACAAACACACGTGCACATATACACACACAAACACACACGCACTCGCACACACACACACATGCACACATACACACACACACACGCACATATACACACACACATACACGCACGCACATATACACACACAAACACACATGCACATATACACACACAAACACACACGCACTCGCACACACACACACATGCACACACACACACACACACACACACACACGCACATATACACACACAAACACACGCGCACATATACACACACACACACACTCACATGCGCACTCGCACACAGACACACACACTCACACACACACACACACACACATTTGTGTTAACTTAACCAACAGGATACAGCATACCAACCTAATCTTAATCTTCGAGGACAACAAATACATGTAAAGAGATGTTTGTCATGTTTATTCTGATTTACAGCTGAGTTACAGCACTGTCTTTACACTGCAATATTTCCATTGTAAATTTGACTATTCTAACTGTAGGTCGACTTACCGCATCGTGGAGGTCCGTCCTGCAAAGAGCCTTTTTTTTAACTGTCCTCTGGGTTCTCCAGTTCATCGTTCTGTAATTTCAGAATGGCAGCTAACACGCCGACTCAAACTCAAAAGTGCTAACACAACACAGCCAAAGCCCTCAGCGCGAGTGTACATGAAATATGTGTGTGTGTGTGTGTGTGTGTGTAGTGTTCGCTCTCAGGCAGTTTCAGTTTCCTACTCGAATCCATCAATCAGGTTAGTAACGGTAGTGGCGCAGTTAAAATGCGATATTTAAAATGCTGGGGAGGACAGGTTGTATCTGTTCGTCAGTAATCAACAGTGACCCGAAACAGCACAGATAATGCGCCACCACAGAAATTATTAGTCTCTTCTCCTCATTTAAATCTAAACATGGAATTTCTACAAATATTGTCAGAACCTCTTCGCGATGAGGTCCGTTATTTTCATCTACTTCCAGACCGACATAACCATATACTATATAGCTCTCAATGCTCGACACCATTGTATCATCTTTTTCTTTGAGATACACCACAACCTCGGTCGTACCGTGTAGCGTAAGTGTGACCCATTTCAGAACCAGCTCTCCTTTTTTGGGCAGCGCCCCCCCCCCCCCCCCCAAAAAACACCTGCAGTGAGCCAGGATTATCATTCACAACACTACAGTTCTCAAACGTTAGGTAGCGATCAGCTCTGCATGTTACTGTCATTAGTATTGTTCCCAGCACGCCTTGTGTGACACTTTCCCCTTTATGCGATGTCATAAAAATACAGTCTGTGTTTACAGATGCGCTGACTACGATTCTATTGTGTGTGGTTAGCATTAGTGGCTATTACAGTGTGTAAAGGAAATTAGACTTTACCTGTTTTGCTTTTTTTGCGTCTCTCTGTCCGTCTTTTCCGCAAGGGCAGATGGATCTCACACGCCTTTCTCAGTGACATCTCCGACTGAAGCTCAGTCGGACAGAGGCAGGGAGGAGAGATGGTTAATATTACTGTCCTTACGAGGTCTAAACTCTCTCTCTCTCTCGCTCTCTCTCCCTTTCTAGCTCGTTCGCTCTCCACACACACACACACACACAAACACGCCCTGCTGGTGCCCACCTGAAACGGAAATGTATTGTGATACCCGACAGTCTCCATGGTAACCGTATGTAAATTTCACCGTCTGTTTCAGAGCCTGAGGATGTAATTAGTTACCAACTTTACCTCTCCTCGCGCTGTTTCTGGTCAACAAAACCCGTGATTTATTTGGCTAAATCTCATGTCCTGTTCTAATTCCGATTTATCCACGTAAATGTTCCGTTAAATAGACCCGAGATAAAACGTTGGGAGTGGCTCGTGATTACCTTTAAATTACACCTGTTAAGGGCGTAT
>NC_044495.1:62389481-62404481 GCF_902362185.1 Chanos chanos | reverse complement strand
TAGCATTCTCACTACTGTCCTAACAAAACCTCATATCTCATCAGCTAAATCTCCAAGGTGCTGAAGTGAGTTTCTGCTGTCCATCTCAGATCATCTTAGGACTCACCTCTTTCATAGCTTTCCATGCTATGCTCTTTTATAAACTGCCCTGGACACATGCATTACCAATGACTAAATGTAAATATCAAACCATGGCAGATTTTAATGTGCCACAAGCGATATGAACCGAAAAGGCTTATCTTTAATTTTAAATATCAAACAGCTAGAAACATGTTCATATAAAAACTGATCAAACTGCAAACTGCAAACACAGAGACTTTTTCAAGGATTATTTTGTGAATATATTCAAACAGGGCTTTGACATCCATTTTCAGTGAAAAAATGTATTATTTTAACGTATTTCAAGGTGCAGTAGCAAGCATTGTCTTACTGATTCTCCGCTATCTCTTCATTCATTTTCGCTCTTTTTTCATTTTCTTGGCTCGGCACAGTGAGGCATCTAGTACAGTAGGGGGCAGTAAAAAGGAGGAATCAGTAAACGCGTTTCAACCACATAAGTTTGACCCTGTGAGGCTCTCATAGTTTTCAGCGGAAATACGAGCCTTGTCGGTGTTTGTAGCTGTTATGACAGATAACATGTAATCAGGTTGCGTTTTATTGAATTGAGGAGGTGTTTATCATAAACAGGACATGCATCAGAATAGAGTCTCAAAGGTAAAGTCGTGCGCCAGAAACACCATCAGAAACATCATCAGAAAAACATTTGATCCAAAATGAATGGCCAGCTCGTACAATGTTTCTCTACCGGCTAGACACGGTTCTCCTCCCTCAGGATTTCAGCTCATAACTGGTACAGCTCAGTCCACTGGTCCACAAAGCCCACGATTAGCACAGACAACTGTGATAATTAAAGACTGAAACACTGATATGCCGGGCAGGAGCCTAGGCGAGAAACAGCGAGCTAACAGATCCTACACAGATATCAGCTAACGAAGCAATTTATCACTATTACGACTGTTACTGGGCTAATGGTGGATTCGTGCTGATTGATAAACATCATAAAATGACTGGCCTGTAATTGAAATGTCTGTCTCCCTCAGGACTGGCTCATATGAACACATCATGGCCGAGGAGAGAGGCCAGAGTCCAGAAACCAGACTCTCGGGACAGGTCAGAGTCAGTGGTTTGGGCCAAATTACTGAGCATCTTTACATCAGCAACGGCCGCGCAGCCAGAGATCGCGCCGCCATAACACGTTTAAGAATCACCTGCGTGATAAATGCCACCCTAAATAATTTGAGCACACATATTCACCCCGTTGAGGTGGTCCGTGTACCTGTCCACGATTCGCCCGACGTCCGGCTCATTGAGCACTTCGACGCCGTTGCCGATAAAATACACCAGATAAAAGAGCAATGCGGACGGACTTTGGTCCACTGTAATGCAGGGGTGAGCCGATCCGCTGCTCTGTGCATCGCATACCTGATGAAATACTGCAACATGTCCCTTCTGGAGGCCCACGGCCGGGTCAAAGCACAAAGACCTATAGTTCGTCCGAACAGTGGCTTTTGGAAGCAGCTTATTGAGTACGAGAACCGACTGTATGGAAAAAACACGGTGCGAATGATCAGTTCTCCTGTGGGGGACATTCCAGATCTATATGAGAAAGAAACTAAGGACTTGATACCATACTGATTTTTTAACTGCGTCAAGTACGTATTTTAAGCCTGTATGTCTGTAACGTTTGTCATGTGAACAGTATTTGTCGATAGAGGTGGGGTTTTTTTTAATAAAAGTCATGTTCTGCAGTTTGGTTTGTAAGAGTAGAATAATTCTTTTTGAGTGAAAAAGATCTGTCAGGCATTAGAAGAGAAGAGTCAGCGGCTTTGAAAAGAAGTTCAGACCTATACCAATTCACAGAGTAACGACAATCTCTAACATATAGGCCATTATTTTGCTTCTGACAGTGTATTTTCATACATTTTTGTTTAAAAAATGTAAAGCATAAGTGCGAGATAAGACGATAAAAATAACAACAAAATCCAGTCTTTAGAGAAAACTGATAAGCACATAACAGTGTTGACAGTGCTCCTGTTTCTGATCGCGTGAGGAACTAATGCGTTAGTCAGGATACTTATGAATCTTTGACAGAAATGTCGGATCCCTCTTTACAAACATTTATTTCAGAACTGTCCGAGTCTTCTCAGATTGGAAGATATAACTATCAACACACGAGGACGTACTTTAATTTACATTACAAATAGAATATGCCATCTTTTTATTCGGACCAGCGAAAGAGAGCGGTATGTTATCGGTGTACCAGAGGTAGAAGCAGAAATAGAAGTACCAGTGTCCAGTACTGTTGCTGTTCAACTATTGTTCCGAATATTACATACAAGATTTGCTCTTATAGGAAATCTTGCATGTAATATTTGGAACAATGGTTGATTTGAAGGTGAATTTGTTGCGTCATCCTAAGTGAGAGTACTGGACAGTTTGGTGAGGTTTTCGTTCGTGCTCACCCAGCCCTGACAGCGGCAGAGGGAAATTCTCTGTAATTCTCGCTCCGGCCTCGTGGAGGTTATTAACGGAACAACGGCGCTTAATCTGAATTTACACGGCAGAGATGACCGCGCGTTTGAACCATGCGCCCTGTTCGTGGTGTTCATCTGTTGCCGCTGAAGGACGGAGGAACACGCGTGACGTAATGATGTACACAATGCACTTATTTGTGCCTTAGTGTTAGAGAGGCCCGGACGTTTCTATCGGAATCATCCGGGTGTAACGGTAAAGGAAGCCCCAGGTCATGGCAGCCGCAGATACTTCTCTTCTATTTGTTACTTTTTCTTCCTGTTCGGTTATTTAGTAATTGTTTGTGTTGGGAGTCTGAATGTCATGTCTACAGAATGAATCATGTTATAAAACACTGGTTAATTACTCAGAGTGCAGGTCAGCACATCCAAACGTCCCTTACCTCTGAGTTCAGAGGATTAAAGGAGATCACTGCTGGTCTCTAAAAACTCCTCACTAGTTGATTAAAGGAGATCACCACTGGTCTCTAAAAACTCCTCACTCGTTGATTAAAGGAGATCACCACTGGTCTCTAAAAACTCCTCACTAGTTGATTAAAGGAGATCACAGCTGGTCTCTAAAAACTCCTCACTAGTTGATTAAAGGAGATCACAGCTGGTCTCTAAAAACTCCTCACTAGTTGATTAAAGGAGATCACCACTGGTCTCTAAAAACTCCTCACTAGTTGATTAAAGGAGATCACAGCTGGTCTCTAAAAACTCCTCACTAGTCAACGTGGATTGCACAGGGTCGCAGGTTTGCATCTTTTCTCTGTATGCCGCAGGTTTAGTTGTGTTTCACTCATGATGACTGCAGATCCCTGTTTACCTATGCAAAGAACTTCACTAGAAAATATACGTAGAATATGGAATCTACACACTGCACAGAGTGTATGAAACCTCCTGGGATTTTTCTGACTTTTTAACAGAAGATCCAGAGTGTTGTAACACGCCTTCCAAGCCACAAGTGAAACCTCAGGTCTGAAGGGAAGGCTGCTTCCTGCTTTCACTTATTGGGACTGTGCCGAGTGTCTGTGGGTAGAGATCAGGTACAGAGGGCGTGGCCAAGCTCAAATATTCCAAAACGAGTGTGTGGCTCAGTGGAAAGTCCAAATCAGGAGTTTGGGGAATTCCACACGGAGTTCTGAAAGGATAATGAACAGAAGGGTGAGTATGAAGTATAAAGTGATTCTCTCTCTCTCTGTCTCTGTCTATTTCTCTCTCTGTCTCTCAATCTATTTCTCTCTCTGTCTATTTCTCTCTCTGTCTACTTCTCTCTCACTCCGGTGTTAAGTGATTCTCTCTCCCTCTCTGGGTTAAGGCAGTCCTTTAATCAAATCAAATCAAATATTGTCTTAAAGCGGCTTTACAGAGATCAGTGCCTAAACCTTCAGTGAGCAAGCCCGAGGCGACAGAAGCAAGGAAAAACTCCCCAGTGAAGTGAACAAGGAGGTACTAAGACCCAACAGGGGAAGTCCATCCTCCTCTGGCCAGCGCATAGAATAGAGACATTTACAGTATAAATGAGTCCAGGGTAAACATATTCAATGGTCTATGAAATTATTATAGGATTTGTTTACAGTTTAAACGAGTTAATGTGTAGAGGTTCTATGAGTTGTAGGTGATATCAGATATAGATTAATTTGATCACCAGTGTGCATATGAATAAGTTTGTCCTTAAGACAAACTGTATAATGGCTGAGAGTGATTGGCTTTACTATAGTTAAAACTGAGATTATGATGTGGCATTAAAGGATACGTTGGTCTTGGTTCCACAGTCAGGTTGAGTCAGCATCACAGGTGGGCCAGTGGCTCAGAATAGGGGCTTGCAGGAGGTCTGGGCAGGAGGGACAGGTGTCTATAGGCCTCGTGCTGGGAGCAGAATGGAGACTCCAATGCTGGGGCAGAGAGGAGAAGATGAAAAGAAAAGAAAGAACAAGATTGTTAAGTGAACTGAAGCGGTAGAGTTCTCTGAGATGTTTTAGAATGATTTTGATTCTGACTGGAGTGCAGCGTTAGCGCTCCAGCACCCCCAGATGAATGGAGCGTTAAACCAGGAAGAGAGAGAGAGAGAGAGAGGGGGTGGAAGCAGTGAGGTGCATGGCCACCTCAGTCTAGACTTAAACTGAGAGGGTGTGTCAGAATCCCAGACATTGGTTTGAAGGTTGTTCCACAGTTTAGGAGCCATGTCGGAGAAGGACCTGACACCAGCTGTAGAGTTTGTCATTCTAGGCGGGCTAATCAGGTTTGCATTCCGTGATCTAAGAGGGCAGCGTGGAATTGTGAGTTTTTAAGAGGTCCCCTAGGTATGGGGGAGGCTTATTAATGGGGGACATTACAATTTACAATTTAGCATTTGGCAGACGCTTTTAGCCAAAGCGACTTACAATCAGTGCATCGGTCGGATTCCTAATACCTCATAAGCAGACATCGCAATAAGACTGAGCGTCAATTTACTCCTTCGTATTGCGCCCCTGGAATTCATTGACAAACATAGATACAAGAAAAGGTTTGGTTTTTTTGTTTGTTTGTTTTTCTGGGGGGGGGGGTGGGGGGGGGGGGTTAAAAGGAAAGGAGGTTAGGCATTGGGGGATAGGTGGGTTCTGAAGAGGTGGGTTTTCAGTTTCTTGCAGAAGATGGTGAGGGTTTCCGCAGTCCTAACTGCATGAGGGAGGTCGCTCCACCACCGAGGGGCAATGGCGGAGAAGAGGCGTGGTCGGGAGGAGCGGCTGCTGGGTTCCCAAAGTGAGGGGACCGTCAGTTGACCAGAGGTTGTAGAGCGGAGGGTTCTAGTAGGGGTATACGGAGTTATTAGGGACTGAAGGTATGATGGGGCGGAGCCTCTTGTTGCCTGGTAGGCCAGCACCAGTGTCTTGAACTGGATGCGGGCAGCTACCGGAAGTCAGTGGAGCGCAGTAAGCAGTGGAGTGACATGAGAGTGCTTAGGGAGGTTGAAGACCAGGCGTGCAGCAGCGTTCTGCACGAGCTGGAGTGGCCTGATGGCGCAGGTCGGTAAGCCAGCCAGCAGAACGCAGCAGTAGTCCAGGCGGGAGATGACAAGCGCATTAAAAGGGGACATTAAGAGCGTTATATATTAGCAGCTGAATTTTATAATCAATATAAAACCTAACCGGTAACCAGTGTAGATGGGATACTATTGGAGTAATACATTCACACTTCCTGGTTCTTGTAAGAACCCCTAGCCGCAGCATTCTGAACCGGGTGAAGCTTGTTTATATGCATGACAGGGCATCCAGCCAATAGTGCATTACAGTAATCTAATCTAGATGTTATAAATTCATCAACCTACCTCTCTGTGTCATACAAGGGCAACATGCTCCTGATCTTGATTACACTGCAGAGAGGGAAGACGGCTGTTCCTGCTGCTCATGTAGGTTACAAATGTAGAGTCACTGTCCATCATGGCCCTGAGGTTCTTAACTGTCTGTGTCTCTCTGGTGTAAAGTGATTCTCTCTCTTAATGAAGGCAGTCCTCTCTTTCTCTGTCTCTGTCTGTCTGTCTGCCTGTCCATCTCTCTGGTTTAAAGTGATTCTCTCTCTTAGTGAGGGCAGTCCTCTCTCTCTCTGTCTCTGTCTGTCTGTCTGTCCATCTGCCTGCCTGTCCATCTCTCTGTTGTAAAGTGATATTCTCTGTTAGTGAAGGCAGTCCTCTCTCTCTGTCTCCCTCTCTCTCTGTCTGTCTGCCTGTCCATCTCTCTGGTGTAAAGTGATATTCTCTGTTAGCGAAGGCAGTCCTCTCTCTCCGTCTCTCTCTCTGTCTGTCTGCCTGCCTGTCCATCTCTCTGTTGTAAAGTGATTCTCTCAGGGGTAAGACAGTCCTTTATTTCTCTGTCTTGGTGCCGTGGCTGACAGGGTGGGAGATTGGCCTCATATCTGTGTGTGTGTGTTGGGGGGGGGTTCCCTCATATCTTCACCTCTGTCCTCTCAGCCCCTTTCCCACACTCACACTCCACCCCCTCTCCAGGGTTTCTCTGAGCCCCCCCCCCCACACACACACACACACACACACACACGCCAAGCCACCTGAACAGTGGGACTGCAAATTATGGAATAATAATCTGGACCCATATTCACACACACATACATACACACAGTCAGTGTTGCTGTATGATTACATAATCAACTTTAGAGTAAACAAAAATGACTAAAAATCTCATTTAATTTCATAATAAAAAAGCTTCTTTTTGAGCTCTGTGTTAGTCTTCACTTTGATCTTTTTTCTGCTTTCATCTCATTTTAATTTCATTTTCAGAAAGACGAGGTGGCAGTGATGCATATAGTCAAACGTTTCTTTATAAGCCTGACACTAAATCAAACAAGCCCACTGACACGAAATCAGACAAGTCCACTGACACTAAATCAGACAAGTCCACTGACACTAAATCAAACAAGCCCACTGACACGAAATCAGACAAGTCCACTGACACTAAATCAAACGAGTCCACTGACACGAAATCAAACGAGTCCACTGACACGAAATCAAACGAGTCCACTGACACTAAATCAGACAAGTCCACTGACACTAAATCAAACGAGTCCACTGACACTAAATCAAACAAATCCACTGACACGAAATCAAACAAATCCACTGACACGAAATCAAACGAGTCCACTGACACTAAATCAGACAAGCCCACTGACACTAAATCAGACAAGTCCACTGACACTAAATCAAACGAGTCCACCGACACTAAATCAGACAAGTCAGCTGCTCATTTGCCTCCGTTTACAGTCGCCATCTTTGTTGCATTTTTGTGTTTGAAACGTCTGTCACAGGTCGTCAGGCGTGCAGTGGAGCTGGACCCAAACGCAAGACACAGTGATGGTGGTAACAAAAAAGGAGGACTTTACTTACAAAAGCAGGGAAATAAACAGGTGCAAACAGGAACCAAAACTAGATGCAAACGGTGCAGCCAAACAGTGTCTTCAAACGACCACAAATAACGATAGACAAAGGACAGGTCAAACACAAGGACTTAAATACAAAAGGAGAACTAAACTGGGGGAACACGATTGGAGGAAATTAACAGGGGTAAAACGAGGTTAATAAATGGAACAAACAGAATCAAGTGAGGGGCGGAGACACACGGAACAGGAGCACAAGACATTTCAAAACAAAAGTCCAAAACAAGGTGCATTATGTGACACACGTGTGTTATGACAAACAAGAATAGAAATTAAACTGTACATTTCCACGACATTTTAGTCTCACATTTTAGTAAGACTATGTTTTTAAAACATTTTTTTCATTGCCCTGAACAAACATCAAGTAAATCCTCAGCAGGTATTTTCATCCTGGTTTTAAATGATGAAAATGAGTGTGAGGAGGGGCCCCGGGGCCTCCTCACTCTCTAGTCTATTGTCCCCAATCACATCAGCGCTAATCCCTGCCGACGCGGGGTGGATAACAGCTGACATCCTGCCGAGAAGCGAGGCAAACACACACACACACACACACGCACACAAACACACTCACACACACACACACACACACACACACACACACACACACACTCACCCTGCTGAGTAAAGACCTCAGGCAAACAGAGAAAGGTAATGGGGAAGGGCTCAGTCTCTCACGTTTATTCACGCTATTCATGACTCGGATTCAGATAAACAGAACCTCACATTTGATAGTGGTGCCTGTTAGTTCTGCTTTTCCTGTACCATGAATCCACACTGGGCTTAGAAAACATGGGAGGTTTGTGAGTGTTGCTTTTCTGTGAGTGGGAGTCATCTGCAGTCGTTTGCTGTTGCATTAGCTCCAGCAGAGGTGCAGTCCCTCCTGCCTCTCACATCTCTCACAACTGCATTTACTCTAGAGGGTAAATGAGAAGTGAAAAACTATCTCATCTATAATTAACTCTTCATGCACAGGGAGAATCAGTCAGCTGATTTATCAGGAGTCACTTTTGGCCTGTTGGCTGGGCGAATGAGTGTGTGTGTGTGTGTGTGTGTCTTCCACACTAAATCTCTTGTCTCTAAATTTTCCTGTCAGGCTTTGCTTGTTTTCTCTCTCTGTTGCCATAAATTAAAAAAAAAATACTAACCTGGTCCCTATGTTGCAGGTGTTGTTTGTTTTATTTATCGTTTATTGTCACAGAATTCCAGGAACCTGATACTGAGGGTAATTAACGTACAGTCTTATTGTGATGTTTGTTTATGGGGTAAAGTGATCTGTTCGATGCATTTATTGTAAGTTGCTTTGGTTAAAAGCGTCTGCTTAATGCCACATTGCAAATTGTCTTTCATAAAGATAATGAGGTGCATCACAGTCATGTTTCAGGGTTTTTTTTATGGCTGATCAGAGATCAGAGAGGGATCCAGGAAAGCATTTTCTCGCCCTCTGATCTGGGAGGACAGTGACTTGCTGTGTTTGTGCATGGGTGTGTAAGTGAGTGTATCAAAGCTTGTGTGTTTCACTGATAAAGACAGACACTCCCTGGAAATCTGCCACCATCACCAGACTGGCAGATAGCGGTCGCTAGAAGTGTCTGTATTATATCTCACTCACTCTCTCTCTCACACACACGCACACACACACACATACAGGACCACACACACAGACATGTAGCCTACATGTTTATACACACACCCAGGGAAGGGCACAACTCTCACGTGCACACCTGTGTGAATATATAGGTCAGTCATTTACAGGAACTGCCTCTACAGCCTCTACTCACCAGTGTGATACCTCTGCCCAACACACGCGCGCGCGCGCTAGATCTAAATATTAACTGCTTTATGCCGTATGTATGAGTGGCGTAAAGTCGCGCGTAAAGACTCCGTGGGCATTCGGATCACATTCAGAGCTCAGCTCTCAGTCAGCACCCACCTGAGAAAAAATTGATAACATCGTTAAACATCTGTCAGTATATCAGGTCTGTAGAAATAAATAATCAAGGCTCTAATTCTGAATCTGAACTGGAAAACCCAGCAGCGACTCCTTTTAAATCTGTGCTTTTGCATAGTATTCCCACGTCCCTCAACACAAAATCACAGTTACTGTACTTTAATTCCAGGCGCGAGAATTCCCCCAGCCATTTTTTTCTTTCCGGATGAAAGAGGGTGGAGCGACCTGACAGTATTTATATAGCGCGTGTATCTGTTAGTCCCCAAACTTCTTGGAATGCAAACGCGATTATAGTAAGGTGGCTAGTTAGAGCGCACGTTGAATGCGAAAAGTATACTTCAATCGTTATTTTCACTCTTTTCAAAAGTTTAAAGGTTATAATTATAACGTAGATTCCTGTGTTTTTGCGCTTTAGCCATATTTACCTATTGTTCACAATGGACGCTTTATTTTCAAACAACAGCCAAAGAAACACTAGTGCTCACACTGAGGATCTCAGCTCGGTGAGTACCTCCTCACATCGTCTCACGCCTAATGCCGTAGGCGGGTTTTTTTTTCGTGCAGAAAATATTGTCTTTTTACTGCGAATGTTTCATTGTCTATTCGGAGAAAAGGCGGAGGAGTATGACTGCAGATTTGGTCTCAGTAGTATGTAGAAGTAACAAAACATTTCAGTGAAAGAATCGGAATTGAAGCATTTGAACTGTGAAATTTGTCTGAAGCGCGGTTTCTCTGTGTGCAGGTGTACGAAGCCGTAGGGTACATCCAGGTGGTGATGGCCGTACTGAGGTAAACGATGCCTGCACGCGCCACGAGCAAACTTTTCTATGTTCAGTGACTTCCTCATAGACTTCCCGGCAGCCTAGACTGCATGAATAATTTTTTTTTCTTTCATTTCAGTATTTTGGGCTCCGGGTCCATCATCGTTTTTGCCGTTTTTCAAAGAGTTGTACGGTCATCTGAGGTAAGAAAAAATATTTTCTTACATATTTTAATATTTTGTCCCAAATGCTGTTTGTCTTACAACTTAGTAATGGAAGGGTTGGGTTTGATCTGTATTCCATCTAGTGCATCCTCATTCAAACAGACGTATTTGGTTTTAGCCACAGTTCTGAGCTCATAGACTCTCAAAATAATCTGAAAATCAAAGAATGAAAGACTAAGCTGTCCTGTGGTCTGTCCTTTCACTTTCACATGTCCTCATGTTATCTCTCTCTCTCAATCTCTCTCGCCCAGGTGTGGCCTCTCTTCTTGTTGAGCGTCACAGATTTGCTGCTGGCTGTGTGTTGGCTGACTGGATCAGTTCTGTTCTTAAAGAGCTGTAGCACCCACGGTGTCTGTTATAACCTACACAATGTAGAACAGGTGAGATTTAAGACTTGTGTCAGCCACACATAACACAGAGTCAGAGACACTCAAACACACATACACACTCAGCATTAGGGAGATATAGAGAATTTGTAGGATATTCATTAGTCTCTGTGTTCACTTTGTACCGTTGTAATATTTTCATAAATATGACTGACTGATTGATCTCCCCCCTTCATGCTTGATTGGTCTTGTCATGTTTTTGTTAGTGAATCAATGAACCAGTCATTGTTTTTCATTCTTCCCCAGTTGCACGCTGTCCTGTGTGTTCAGTGTGAGTGTGTTAAGTTGGGTAGCACACAGCCCTTGTCTGTGTCAGTGTGGTTGTATTTGATAGCATCGGATAGTGTGATCTAGGTCAGAGGCTGTGATTGGCAGGCGTTGTTTTTCATTCCTCGTGGCCTGAGTTCTAGTTCCAGTGTGTGCCCTTGCATGTTGGCACTGGGGATCTCCACAGCTGTCTCTGGTTTGTGAGAAGGGTTTCGTGCAGAAGCAGTGATTCAGACGAGCATGTGGGAGAGCGCTCATGGTTTCGTAAACGCTCAGAGCTGCTCTGTTTTCTGCTGCTGCTTTTCCAGAGCTTTCTTCCCGTGGCTCAGCGCAGGAAAACTGGGCGGTCCACTGGAGCGATGTTTGGCTGGAATCTGCGTTCTGCAGGGATAGGTGTTTCCATTCCTGCTCAGTTTTATGATTGCATGGCTGAAAATGATCAGCATAAAGGCAAATGCCTGCTCTGAGCTTATCTCAGTTTGTAAACCACCAACCTGAATCTCAAATCAATACTGTGGGTGTTAGAAGAGTGCTAGAACTGATATCAGACCTGTGATTTTGCATAGCTAGTGCTAACAGCCCAGCAATCTTTTAGTCCATCTTTATTTACCAAATTCTCTCCAGTAACGATCCAAACCAAAAGAGCAGTAACTCTCCAAAAATCATTTTTACGAGTCAGAATCTGGGTCATCTTTTCAGCAAGTGGAGCAGTAAATCTGGTCCATTTTACGTTCCAAAGGAAAACAAAGTTCTGACCCCATTCTGGGCAGAACACATGCACGTGGATGGGCAGAGCAGACACCAGGGATTCAGAACATTCAGGCATTTGGGTCCCGTGTCCACACTCGCCTGGAATTCCCTCTGTGGTCTGGCCCAGGGAGGCGGAGCCTCTCTGTAACGCTGGCCCAGGGAGGTGGAGTCAAAAGCTGATCTCAGAACAGCCTGTATGTAGTGACCCTGTCACTTTTAGGCCTTCTCTCCAGCAGTTCTCCACAGTTTTGAGTCCAGTGAAGTTGCTTTAGATGACAGGTCCAGTCTGAAGATTGGATTCAGCTGAACAGTGATCCAGTCACCATAGACATATACTAGACACAGACATATACTAAACACACACGCATATACTAGACACAGACATATACTAGACGCACAGATATACTAAACACACACATATACTAAACACACACGCATATACTAGACACAGACATATACTAGACGCACAGATATACTAAACACACACATATACTAAACACACACGCATATACTAGACACAGACATATACTAGACACACACACGTATACTGGACACACACGCATATACTAGACACAGACATATGCTAAACACACACGCATATACTAGACACACACACATATACTAGACACAGACATATACTAGACACACACGCATATACTAGAGACACACACATACACTAGACACACACACACATACACTAGACACACACATACACTAGACACACACATACACTAGACACACACACACATACACTAGACACACACACACATACACTAGACACACACACACATACACTAGACACACACACACATACACTAGACACACAGACACATACTGCTCCGCAGTACAGGACTGATTTCCTCTGCTGTTGAATACAGACTGATGCCAGAATGCTTCACACAGTCAGAGCATTACTAGACACAGAATGCTACTGGATAAATCAGCTTTGTCCTCTCACATTTCTGCACTGGTTGTTTGCCCAGGCGGTAACTGGTTCAGCCTCTTTTCAGCAGTAAACAGTTGTCTGAGCAAGGGACATGGTTTTACTCTCTGTGTTATATAACGTGCTGTTTGTGAGGGTGCTGAACCCTCACCCTGTGAATGCGTGTGCATGCAGTAACGTGTTATGGAGCAGACGTGTTCAGGCACATGACTAACACATGATCTCAGGTACAACTGCCTCAGGTGAACAAGAGTGCTGCAGCAGCTCACTGTGCATTCCACTCACATCCCATTTAAACCAGTATCACATCTATCACTCACATCCCATTTAAACCAGTATCACATCTATCACTCACATCCCATTTAAACCAGTATCACATCTATCACTCACATCCCATTTAAACCAGTATCACATCTATCACTCACATGCCATTTAAACCAGTATCACATCTATCACTCACATCCCATTTAAACCAGTATCACATCTATCACTCACATCCCATTTAAACCAGTATCACATCTATCACTCACATCCCATTTAAACCAGTATCACATCTATCACTCACATCCCATTTAAACCAGTATCACATCTATCACTCACATCCCATTTAAACCAGTATCACATCTATCACTCACATCCCATTTAAACCAGTATCACATCTATCACTCACATCCCATTTAAACCAGTATCACATCTATCACTCACATCCCATTTAAAACCAGTATCACATCTATCACTCACATCCCATTTAAAACCAGTATCACATCTATCACTCACATCCCATTTAAAACCAGTATCACATCTATCACTCACATCCCATTTAAACCAGTATCACATCTATCACTCACATCCCATTTAAAACCAGTATCACATCTATCACTCACATCCCATTTAAAACCAGTATCTGGTTTATTATTCACGTCACATTTAAAACCAGTATCTGGTTTATTATTCACGTCATGTTTAAAACCAGTATCCCATTAATCACTAATAACATGCTTATAGCAGATATCACATTTGTCACTAACGTTTCTAACACATTTGTAACCAGTGTCACCTGTATCACTAATATGACACTTAAATAAGTGACAACTTAAATAAGTGCATTTTTTGCTCATATTTAGACTTGGCATTTGTGTGTGTGTGTGCGTGTGTGTGTGTGCGTGCGTGCGTGCGTGTGTGCGTGCGTGCGTGCGTGCGTGTGTGTACGTGTGTGTGCGTGTGTGCGTGTGTGCGTGCGTGTGTGCGTGTGTGTGTGCGTGTGTGCGTGTGTGTGTGTGTGCGTGTGTGCGTGTGTGTGTGCGTGCATGTGTGTGTGCGTGCGTGTGTGTGAGTGTGTGTGTGTGTGCGTGTGTGTGTGTCTGTGTGTGTGCGTGCGTGTGTGTGTGTGTGTGTGTCTGTGTGTGTGCGTGTCTGTGTGTGTGTGTGTCTGTGTGTGTGCGTGTGTGTGTGTTGGGGGTGGGGGCCGTGGGTGGCGGCGTTCCCCTGACTGTCAGACGGAGAGTTGAGCTTTGAGTCGTCTGTGTGTCAGTGTTGTGTAACAGTGACGGTTAAAAAAGTACCTGAGCGTGGTGGCTGTTTTTTTGCTGTGTCATGGAGTTTGTCTGTTGTAGAAAGACCAGTCACAGGAGAGAAATGCAGAAATTCCCTTGGAATGCTGTTCAGCAGTTTGTTCAGTGGCATTTACAGGAGCGTGTGTGTGGACGGTCAGAGCCAATGGCATGGCAGTGTAGCCACTTTTTCTACATTAGACCACTCAGCCTCCAGCTGACCTGTGGGGACATGGGAATGGTTTATAATCACAGAGGCTATGACATCTGCTGCATTTGTCATAGACCCGGTGTGAAACTGTCAGTGTACACCACATCACATGACCTGCCATCTGTCAGACTAACGACATCGCACCACGCGCTTTCAGAGTTTCACCGGGGTGACTGTGGGACTTGCTCTTCTTCTCTCTCACAGACTTTATACATGGCCTCCTTTTTCTTCACACTGCACTACGTGTGGGCACTCTACACTGGCCTGTGGAAGAGGTTTAACAGACATGTGAATGGCTTCCCAGCTCAGGTAAAAGGCTCTTTTTCTCTCTCCAGTGTAACCATACTGTTTGTGTGGCTCAGTGTCTGTGTCTGGTTACATTGTGTTGACTGAGTTTGTGTTTCTGGTTACTCTGTGTTAACTGAGTTTGTGTGTCTGGTTACACTGTGTTGACTGTGCTTGTG
>NC_044495.1:62374481-62381981 GCF_902362185.1 Chanos chanos | reverse complement strand
CCGTAAGCAGGGTTGCCCACCTGCCACAGGTGGCTGTTCGCTTCGGCTTTATGGTGTGGAGGCCGCTGTCACATCGCCACATGAGTGTCGCCTCTACAACCGGTTTTAAAGCGGTCGTTTTCGACATGTACGGCGTTCTCATTCCATCACCCGTCCCCAAAGCAACAGGTCAAGCCCAGGCCGGCTGTCAAAAGCCATCCAGTCACTGTGTATAGCTTTATAAGTCACTACATAATCACAAATGTTCGTAAGATATGATAGTCATCTGTAAATACGTAGGTCTGTGGACATTACCATAAAGGCCATAAAGTCTCTTCCATTTAAAAATTATGTTCCTAAATCTCCTATGGTTTTATCTCATAAAATGTGTCATTGTGTAAAAATGTCAAAATGATTGTTTGATGGTTGTTTTGAGGTTGTTTTTATGTCGACTGAATGAAACCGTGAATTCTGACTTTGGTGTTCTGGAGTCAGTCCATGTTTTAATTTGAACTTGAAGATTCTCTCTTTCTCATTGGACAGAATGGGAGGACAAGAACAGAGTCCCAAGAGGCACTATTGGCAAAGCCATCAGGACAGGAGGAGACAGTAACTCCTGGAGGAGGTTCATGAGGGGGGAGATAGACTCTGAAGAGTTTGTGAAAGCCTTCAGCCTTGACTGCAGTAAAATTGTAAGTTTTGTTTTTCTCTGATGTTCATTGTATCTGAGCACACACTGTTTTGTCATAACCACTATTTCTGACAGGAATTTAAAACAAACGCACGTTAGAAATGTTGTTGAAGACAGGGGTATTTTCTCTGTATTACGTAAAGGCTTGAATATTGTATTTTCTCTGTGAGAACGCAGTGGTCTGTGTTCATGGGCCTCTCTGTTTCAGCGTTTTACACCGCAGCATGGCACAGACACAGCCAAACAACAGAGTTTTTTTATGATCAAATAATTAAAGGATGTGTGTGTTTCTGTGTCAGGTGTAACTGAGGTGTGTGTGAGGTTGATGTGTGTGTTTCTGTGTCAGGTGGGGTCCCAGGTCCATGTGGGGTCATTTCTCTCAGCTCTGACTGACAGTAGTATGATGGAGCCTGTCCCCGTGATGATGGAGGCGGTGCAGTGTGTCCGCGCCGAGGGCCTGAAAACCGCCATTCTCAGCAACAACTTCCTCCTGCCAGGGGGGCGGTCCTTCCTCCCTGTGGACCGCTCGCTCTTTGATGTGGTGAGTGAGAATGGTCAGTGTTAAGAGGCAGAGCAATAAGAGGTGTGTTCAGTGCGACATCCTGTGGAAAACTATGACGTCAGCCAGCGAGATGAAACCATGTGTGTTTCTCTCAGCCATGAGGGATGATAACGAATAACTCAAACTGCTGTCGCCTGAATAACATTCACTGTGTTTTTCAACCCCTTCAGTTCTGGACGTCAGATCTCACACACACAGGAAAGCTGGAAATGAAGGCTTGTAGTGACTGGAAATCTTATTCATTGTATTTATTTTAGAAAATCTGAATGTAACCTCAGACGTCCATTGTTTTGTTGCGTGTGTGTGTGTGTGTGTTTATATGTGACTGTCTGTATGTGTGTGTGTGCGTGTGTGTGTCTGGCTGTCCGTATGCGTGTGTGTGTTTGTGTGTAGGTGGTGGAGTCCTGTAAGGAGGGTGTGTGTAAACCGGATGTGAGGATTTATCGTCTGTGCGCAGACAGACTTGGAGTGTGTCCACACCAGGCTGTTTTTCTGGACGACCTTCACTTTAACGTTGAGGCTGCCGCCCTGGTGGGCATGCGTGGAATCACGGTTAGTCTGATTCCATGGGTCAGTAAAGCTGATGGGGAGGGTTTGTTTGTTCTCAGGGCCATTGGCTTGGACATGTTTATTGCTTGTTTTTATTACATTATGATTTCTCTTCTGCTCTGTTTCAAAACACTTCTTCTAAGCTGCCCTGGACAAGAGGGCAGTCTCTGCTAAAAATGAACATAAACTGTGATTTTAAATTAAGACTAGTATGTAAATCACCTTGACATCCTTGATGACAGAACTGAGATCTGTTGTTTTAGGGGAAATGTAGTTCTTTACAGACCACTGAATCATAGTGGAAATGTAGTTCTTTAGAGTGAGCTGAGCCAGTGAGCTATTATACTCTTCACACTGGACAGTTATAATTCTCATGGGATTTGTAGTCCCTTTAACGTATGTAATCCATTTCTCTGTTGTGTAATTCCCCTGTAGGTGAGAGATCCGTTGTCAGCTGTGCGGGAACTGGAGCAGGTTCTGCAGTTCTCCCTGTCTGGGTTTGTTCCAGGAACTTGCTCAGTCAGACCGGGCTACGACCTCCCAGTGAAGGAATTGAACCAGTACCTGACCCACACTGTTGGGCTGTCGGACCCAGGTGTGTGTCACCGTCACAGCACACTGTCCCTGTGTGGATGGTGCGAGACAGCTGTGTAGATGGTGTGAGACAGGCATTTGAATGTGGATGTTGTGAGACAGGCGTGTGGGTGTGGATGGTGTAAGACAGGCATGTGGATGTGGATGGTGCGAGACAGGTGTTTGGGTGTGGATGGAGTGAGACAGGTGTTTGGGTGTGGATGGTGTGAGACAGGCGTGTGGGTGTGGATGGTGTTAGACAGGCATGTGGGTGTGGATGGTGTAAGACAGGCATGTGGATGTGGATGGTGCGAGACAGGTGTTTGGGTGTGGATGGAGTGAGACAGGTGTTTGGGTGTGGATGGTGTGAGACAGGCGTGTGGGTGTGGATGGTGTAAGACAGGCATGTGGATGTGGATGGTGCGAGACAGGTGTTTGGGTGTGGATGGAGTGAGACAGGTGTTTGGGTGTGGATGGTGTGAGACAGGCGTGTGGGTGTGGATGGTGTTAGACAGGCATGTGGGTGTGGATGGTGTAAGACAGGCATGTGGATGTGGATGGTGCGAGACAGGTGTTTGGGTGTGGATGGAGTGAGACAGGTGTTTGGGTGTGGATGGTGTGAGACAGGCGTGTGGGTGTGGATGGTGTAAGACAGGCATGTGGATGTGGATGGTGCGAGACAGGTGTTTGGGTGTGGATGGAGTGAGACAGGTGTTTGGGTGTGGATGGTGTGAGACAGGTGTGTGGGTGTGGATGGTGTGAGACAGGCGTGTGGGTGTGGATGGTGTTAGACAGGCATGTGGGTGTGGATGGTGTAAGACAGGCATGTGGATGTGGATGGTGCGAGACAGGTGTTTGGGTGTGGATGGAGTGAGACAGGTGTTTGGGTGTGGATGGTGTGAGACAGGCGTGTGGGTGTGGATGGTGTAAGACAGGCATGTGGATGTGGATGGTGCGAGACAGGTGTTTGGGTGTGGATGGAGTGAGACAGGTGTTTGGGTGTGGATGGTGTGAGACAGGTGTGTGGGTGTGGATGGTGTGAGACAGGCATTTGAATGTGGATGTTGTGAGACAGGCGTGTGGGTGTGGATGGTGTAAGACAGGCATGTGGATGTGGATGGTGCGAGACAGGTGTTTGGGTGTGGATGGAGTGAGACAGGTGTTTGGGTGTGGATGGTGTGAGACAGGTGTGTGGGTGTGGATGGTGTGAGACAGGCGTGTGGGTGTGGATGGTGTTAGACAGGCATGTGGGTGTGGATGGTGTGAGACAGCTGTTTGGGTGTGGATGGTGTGAGACAGGCATGTGGATGGTGTGAGACAGGCGTGTGGATGGTGTGAGACAGGTGTCTGGGTGTGGATGGTGTGAGACAGGTGTGTGGGTGTGGATGGTGTGAGACAGGCGTGTGGATGGTGTGAGACAGGTGTTTGCGTGTGGATGGTGTGAGACAGGCGTGTGGGTGTGGATGGTGTGAGACAGGTGTTTGCGTGTGGATGGTGTGAGACAGGCGTGTGGGTGTGGATGGTGTGAGACAGGCGTGTGGATGGTGTGAGACAGGTGTTTGCGTGTGGATGGTGTGAGACAGGCGTGTGGGTGTGGATGGTGTGAGACAGGTGTTTGCGTGTGGATGGTGTGAGACAGGCGTGTGGGTGTGGATGGTGTGAGACAGGCATGTGGATGGTGTGAGACAGGCGTGTGGGTGTGGATGGTGTGAGACAGGTGTTTGGGTGTGGATGGAGTGAGACAGGTGTTTGGGTGTGGATGGTGTGAGACAGGCGTGTGGATGTGGATGGTGTGAGACAGGCGTGTGGGTGTGGATGATGTGAGACAGGGGTGTGGATGGTGTGAGACAGGCATGTGGATGGTGTGAGACAGGCGTGTGGATGGTGTGAGACAGGCGTGTGGGTGTGGCTGGGTTAATGAAGAGAGTATTCCGTTCATAGGGGGTTTCCTGAGGAGAGACAGGGAAATCCCAAATTTATTTATTTGGTCTCAGATCACTGTTATGTATCTCCAACTTCCTCTCGGTCTGTTTTCAGTCAGTATTTGTGTGAGCATGTGGTGTGTGCTGTTGGTTTAGTCAGTGTGTTTTGCATACACACCTGTTTCCAAACCACTCTTAACCTTTAGATTCAGAGTGAATGTAGCTGAGTGTATTTATGACTCAGTGCCCCACCCCCCCCCCCCCCCCCCCAGCAGCCTGATTCAAATCTCCTGTCATTCTGAGAGAAAACTCTGGCTTTGCTGTGGTGATCCTGCTCACTGAGCTTTTGGGTGACCTCCTCTTTCAGACACTGTCACTCTACAACAGTTCAACAGTGGGGACTTGGGTGCCACTTACCTCCTGAGGACCAGGGGGCGCCGTCTCGTCCTTAAGAAGGGTCCACAGCCAGAGCCTCTGGGGAGGGAACACAGGTCAGTTATGCATATACTGTGTCAACCCTAACCCTAGACTGTTCAGCTGAAAGGAAAAAGACATTGTGCTTTCCTTGTGTAACGTGTGTTTGTGTGTGTGTTTGTGTGTGTGTGTGTGTGTGTGTGTGTGTGACTGTAATTGTGTGTGTGTGTGTGTGTGTGACTGTTTGTATGTGTGTGACTGTATGTGTGTGTGTGTGTGTGTATGTGACTGTATGTGTGTGTGTGTGTATGTGTGTGTGTGTGTGTGACTGTCTGTGTGTGTGTGTGCGTGTGTGTGTGTGTGTGTGTGTGTGTATGTGTGTGTGACTGTATGTGTGTGCGTGTGTGTGTGTGAATGTGTATGTGACTGTCTGTGTGTGTGTGTGTGTGTGTATGTGACTGTCTGTATGTGTGTGTGTGTGTGTGTGTATAATGTGTGTGTGTGTATGTGTGTGTGTGTGTGTATGTGTGTGTGTAGGCTTCTCAAAGCCCTGAAACAAGCCGAAGTTCCTGTCCCAGAGGTCATTGCTCACTCTGATGATCCCAGGTAAACACACATGCACATGCACACACACACACACACACACACACACACACACACGCATACACACACACACACACACACACACACACACATACAGTCACATGCATACAGACAGTCACACACACACACACACACACACACATACAGTCACATGCATACAGACAGTCACATACACACACACACACACACACACACACACAGACACACAGTCAAACAGGCTGGCTCTCTCAGCCTGTAATTGTTCACGCTGTGGTTTTCTGTGCTCAGTGTTTTGGGTGGTGAGTTCTACTTGAGGGAGTACTGTCCAGGTCGGGTGTTTTCTGATCCCACCCTGCCGGGCTTGGGCCCTGAGCAGCGCAGGATTGTGTGTGAGGTCATGATCCAAACACTGGCTCAGATACACACAGTGGACCTCAGAACCAGCGGTCTGCAGGACTGCAGAGGTAGGACATTCACTGTGATAGTCCACATTCACTAAGAGACATTGTGATAGTCCACATTCAGTAAGAGACACTGTGATAGTCCACATTCACTAAGAGACACTGTGATAGTCCACATTCACTAAGAGACATTGTGATAGTCCACATTCAGTAAGAGACACTGTGATAGTCCACATTCAGTAAGAGACACTGTGATAGTCCACATTCACTAAGAGACACTGTGATAGTCCACATTCACTAAGAGACATTGTGATAGTCCACATTCAGTAAGAGACACTGTGATAGTCCACATTCACTAAGAGACACTGTGATAGTCCACATTCACTAAGAGACACTGTGATAGTCCACATTCACTAAGAGACACTGTGATAGTCCACATTCACTAAGAGACATTGTGATAGTCCACATTCAGTAAGAGACACTGTGATAGTCCACATTCAGTAAGAGACACTGTGATAGTCCACATTCACTAAGAGACACTCTGTGATAGTCCACATTCAGTAAGAGACACTGTGATAGTCCACATTCACTAAGAGACACTGTGATAGTCCACATTCAGTAAGAGACACTGTGATAGTCCACATTCAGTAAGAGACACTGTGATAGTCCACATTCACTAAGAGACACTGTGATAGTCCACATTCAGTTAGAGACACTGTGATAGTCCACATTCACTAAGAGACATTGTGATAGTCCACATTCAGTAAGAGACACTGTGATAGTCCACATTCACTAAGAGACACTGTGACAGTCCACATTCACTAAGAGACACTGTGATAGTCCACATTCACTAAGAGACACTGTGATAGTCCACATTCAGTTAGAGACACTGTGATAGTCCACATTCACTAAGAGACACTGTGATAGTCCACATTCAGTAAGAGACACTGTGATAGTCCACATTCACTAAGAGACATTGTGATAGTCCACATTCAGTAAGAGACACTGTGATAGTCCACATTCAGTAAGAGACACTGTGATAGTCCACATTCACTAAGAGACACTCTGTGATAGTCCACATTCAGTAAGAGACACTGTGATAGTCCACATTCACTAAGAGACACTCTGTGATAGTCCACATTCAGTAAGAGACATTGTGATAGTCCACATTCAGTAAGAGACACTGTGATAGTCCACATTCACTAAGAGACACTGTGATAGTCCACATTCAGTAAGAGACACTGTGATAGTCCACATTCACTAAGAGACACTGTGATAGTCCACATTCAGTTAGAGACACTGTGATAGTCCACATTCACTAAGAGACATTGTGATAGTCCACATTCAGTAAGAGACACTGTGATAGTCCACATTCACTAAGAGACACTGTGACAGTCCACATTCACTAAGAGACACTGTGATAGTCCACATTCACTAAGAGACACTGTGATAGTCCACATTCAGTTAGAGACACTGTGATAGTCCACATTCACTAAGAGACATTGTGATAGTCCACATTCAGTAAGAGACACTGTGATAGTCCACATTCACTAAGAGACATTGTGATAGTCCACATTCAGTAAGAGACACTGTGATAGTCCACATTCACTAAGAGACACTGTGATAGTCCACATTCACTAAGAGACACTCTGTGATAGTCCACATTCACTAAGAGACACTGTGATAGTCCACATTCAGTAAGAGACATTGTGATAGTCCACATTCAGTAAGAGACACTGTGATAGTCCACATTCACTAAGAGACACTCTGTGATAGTCCACATTCAGTAAGAGACATTGTGATAGTCCACATTCACTAAGAGACACT
>NC_044495.1:62354481-62356981 GCF_902362185.1 Chanos chanos | reverse complement strand
TCACACAGGGTCACACAGGGCCAGGGACAGCAGTCAGGCCGCCAGCCTAAGGGTGGAGTCACATCCATGCAGCAACACGCAGACATCAATCACTCACGCAGACATCAATCACTCACGCAGACATCAATCACTCACACAGACAGAGGAGAACGGGTCACCTGCAGAAATAAAGAACACAGTCAAGAGAGAAAGTGCAGGGGAGAGAGAAGAGGAGAGACTGGGAGAGGCATCGAACCAGCAGAAACTAAAGGAACCTAAACTCTGACAGGAGAGACTCAGCCTCCAACCCTCTGCTTTTACTGAACACGCATAATAAGCTCCTCCCTTTCTTTCTTTCTCTCTTTCTTTCTGTCTTTCTTCCCACTCTCCCCCTCTCTCTCTCTCTTTTATTCTTTTATTCTCTCAGTGCACAGAACCTTCTGGTGGCTCATGAGGCACAGGCTGTCTGTGTTTTCTCTCTGAATCACTGTTAGGGTTAGGGTCAGGGTTAGGGTTAGGCCCTTCAGCAGGTTTCTCCTCTCCACTGACTCCTCTGTCTGCCCTGTCAAACTCAGTCTGTCTGTGTCAAACAGATCACACCATGCGTATGTGTGTGTGTGTGTGTGTGTGTGTGTGTGTGTGTGTGTGTGTATTTGTGTGTGTGTGTGTGTGTGTGTGTGTGCGCGGCCTGTCTGTCCAAACGTGTCATTGTGCTGTAGGTACTACGCCGGCTGGGCGGATAAGTGGGAGGGAAAGACGATTCCCATTGATGGAGATTATTTCTGCTACACCCGACATGAGCCCGTGGGCGTGTGTGGTCAGATCATCCCTGTGAGTGAGGAACTCTTTTACTTTCTTTCATTGTTTTTGACTGAAAAACACATCAGTCACTTTACACAGTGATGAAGGCCCAAATAACATCTATATTGACTGACAAACTGACCCAAAGAACATCTGTAGTGACTAACAAACTGACCCAGATCACATCTATACTCACTGACAAACCGACCCAATTCACAACTATACTCACTGACAAACTGACCCAAATCACATCTATACTCACTGACAAACTGACCCAAATCACACCTATACTCACTGACAAACTGACCCAAATCACAACTATACTCACTGACAAACTGACCCAAATCACATCTATACTCACTGACAAACTGACCCAAATCACAACTATACTCACTGACAAACCGACCCAAATAACAACTATACTCACTGACAAACTGACCCAAATCACACCTATACTCACTGACAAACTGACCCAAATCACATCTATACTCACTGACAAACTGACCCAAATAACAACTATACTCACTGACAAACCGACCCAAATAACAACTATACTCACTGACAAACTGACCCAAATCACAACTATACTCACTGACAAACTGACCCAAATCACACCTATACTCACTGACAAACTGACCCAAATCACACCTATACTCACTGACAAACTGACCCAAATCACATCTATACTCACTGACAAACTGACCCAAATCACATCTATACTCACTGACAAACTGACCCAAATAACAACTATACTCACTGACAAACCGACCCAAATAACAACTATACTCACTGACAAACCGACCCAAATAACAAATATACTCACTGACAAACTGACCCAAATAACAACTATACTCACTGACAAACTGACCCAAATCACAACTATACTCACTGACAAACTGACCCAAATCACAACTATACTCACTGACAAACTGACCCAAATCACAACTATACTCACTGACAAACTGACCCAAATCACAACTATACTCACTGACAAACCGACCCAAATCACAACTATACTCACTGACAAACTGACCCAAATAACATCTATACTCACTGACAAACTGACCCAAATCACAACTATACTCACTGACAAACTGACCCAAATAACAACTTGTAACTGGAGGGTTGCCGGTTCGATTCCCAGGCCCAACATTCACGGCTGTGTGCCCTTGAGCAGGGCACTTAACCCCAATGCTCCCCGGGCGCTCACCAAGGAAGGCTGCCCACTGCTCCTGCGTCTGGTGTGTGTTCACTACTGGTGTGTTGGATGGGTTAAATGCAGAGGACAAATTCACTGCTCGCTGTTCACAGTGTGTGTGTGCAATCACTGAAACTTAAACTTAACAGCTTAACTATACTCACTGACAAACTGACCCAAATCACAACTATACTCACTGACAGACCAACCCAAATCACAACTATACTCACTGACAAACTGACCCAAATGACATCTATACTCACTGACAAACTGACCCAAATGACATCTATACTCACTGACAGACCAACCCAAATCACAACTATACTCACTGACAAACCGACCCAAATGACATCTATACTCATTGACAAACCAACGCAAATGACATCTATACTCACTGACAGATCAACCCAAATCACACCTATACTCACTGACAAACCGACCCAAATGACATCTATACTCACTGACAAACTGACCCAAATCACAACTATACTCACTGACAGACCAACCCAAATGACATCTATA
>NC_044495.1:62336981-62349481 GCF_902362185.1 Chanos chanos | reverse complement strand
GTGTTTTTCTCCCAGTGGAGGAGGTGGTGGAGACTTACAGTAAATGGTGTGTGTGGTTGTGTTTTTTTCTCCCAGTAGAGGAGGTGGTGGAGACTTACAGTAAATGGTGTGTGCGGTTGTGGTTTTTCCTCCCAGTGGAGGAGGTGGTAGAGACTTACAGTAAATGGTGTGTGTGGTTGTGGTTTTTCCTCCCAGTGGAGGAGGCGGTAGAGACTTACAGTAAATGGTGTGTGTGGTTGTGTTTTTCTCCCAGTGGAGGAGGTGGTGGAGACTTACAGTAAATGGTGTGTGTGGTTGTGTTTTTTTCTCCCAGTGGAGGAGGTGGTGGAGACTTACAGTAAATGGTGTGTGTGGTTGTGTTTTTTTCTCCCAGTGGAGGAGGTGGTGGAGACTTACAGTAAATGGTGTGTGTGGTTGTGTTTTTTTTCTCCCAGTGGAGGAGGCGGTGGAGACTTACAGTAAATGGTGTGTGTGGTTGTGTTTTTCTCCCAGTGGAGGAGGTGGTGGAGACTTACAGTAAATGGTGTGTGTGGTTGTGTTTTTCTCCCAGTGGAGGAGGTGGTGGAGACTTACAGTAAATGGTGTGTGTGGTTGTGTTTTTTTCTCCCAGTAGAGGAGGTGGTGGAGACTTACAGTAAATGGTGTGTGCGGTTGTGGTTTTTCCTCCCAGTGGAGGAGGTGGTAGAGACTTACAGTAAATGGTGTGTGTGGTTGTGGTTTTTCCTCCCAGTGGAGGAGGCGGTAGAGACTTACAGTAAATGGTGTGTGTGGTTGTGTTTTTTTCTCCCAGTGGAGGAGGTGGTAGAGACTTACAGTAAATGGTGTGTGTGGTTGTGGTTTTTCCTCCCAGTGGAGGAGGCGGTAGAGACTTACAGTAAATGGTGTGTGTGGTTGTGTTTTTCTCCCAGTGGAGGAGGTGGTGGAGACTTACAGTAAATGGTGTGTGTGGTTGTGTTTTTTTCTCCCAGTGGAGGAGGTGGTGGAGACTTACAGTAAATGGTGTGTGTGGTTGTGTTTTTTTCTCCCAGTGGAGGAGGCGGTGGAGACTTACAGTAAATGGTGTGTGTGGTTGTGTTTTTCTCCCAGTGGAGGAGGTGGTGGAGACTTACAGTAAATGGTGTGTGTGGTTGTGTTTTTTTCTCCCAGTGGAGGAGGCGGTGGAGACTTACAGTAAATGGTGTGTGTGGTTGTGTTTTTCTCCCAGTGGAGGAGGCGGTGGAGACTTACAGTAAATGGTGTGTGTGGTTGTGTTTTTTTTCTCCCAGTAGAGGAGGTGGTGGAGACTTACAGTAAATGGTGTGTGCGGTTGTGGTTTTTCCTCCCAGTAGAGGAGGTGGTAGAGACTTACAGTAAATGGTGTGTGTGGTTGTGGTTTTTCCTCCCAGTGGAGGAGGTGGTGGAGACTTACAGTAAATGGTGTGTGTGGTTGTGTTTTTTTCTCCCAGTGGAGGAGGTGGTGGAGACTTACAGTAAATGGTGTGTGTGGTTGTGTTTTTTTCTCCCAGTGGAGGAGGCGGTGGAGACTTACAGTAAATGGTGTGTGTGGTTGTGTTTTTCTCCCAGTGGAGGAGGTGGTGGAGACTTACAGTAAATGGTGTGTGTGGTTGTGTTTTTTTCTCCCAGTAGAGGAGGTGGTGGAGACTTACAGTAAATGGTGTGTGCGGTTGTGGTTTTTCCTCCCAGTGGAGGAGGTGGTAGAGACTTACAGTAAATGGTGTGTGTGGTTGTGGTTTTTCCTCCCAGTGGAGGAGGCGGTAGAGACTTACAGTAAATGGTGTGTGTGGTTGTGTTTTTCTCCCAGTGGAGGAGGCGGTGGAGACTTACAGTAAATGGTGTGTGTGGTTGTGTTTTTTTCTCCCAGTGGAGGAGGTGGTGGAGACTTACAGTAAATGGTGTGTGCGGTTGTGGTTTTTCCTCCCAGTAGAGGAGGTGGTAGAGACTTACAGTAAATGGTGTGTGTGGTTGTGTTTTTCTCCCAGTGGAGGAGGTGGTGGAGACTTACAGTAAATGGTGTGTGCGGTTGTGGTTTTTCCTCCCAGTAGAGGAGGTGGTAGAGACTTACAGTAAATGGTGTGTGTGGTTGTGTTTTTCTCCCAGTGGAGGAGGTGGTGGAGACTTACAGTAAATGGTGTGTGTGGTTGTGTTTTTTTCTCCCAGTGGAGGAGGTGGTGGAGACTTACAGTAAATGGTGTGTGTGGTTGTGTTTTTTTCTCCCAGTGGAGGAGGCGGTGGAGACTTACAGTAAATGGTGTGTGTGGTTGTGTTTTTCTCCCAGTGGAGGAGGTGGTGGAGACTTACAGTAAATGGTGTGTGTGGTTGTGTTTTTTTCTCCCAGTAGAGGAGGTGGTGGAGACTTACAGTAAATGGTGTGTGCGGTTGTGGTTTTTCCTCCCAGTGGAGGAGGTGGTAGAGACTTACAGTAAATGGTGTGTGTGGTTGTGGTTTTTCCTCCCAGTGGAGGAGGCGGTAGAGACTTACAGTAAATGGTGTGTGTGGTTGTGTTTTTCTCCCAGTGGAGGAGGTGGTGGAGACTTACAGTAAATGGTGTGTGTGGTTGTGTTTTTTTCTCCCAGTGGAGGAGGTGGTGGAGACTTAAAGTAAATGGTGTGTGTGGTTGTGTTTTTTTCTCCCAGTGGAGGAGGTGGTGGAGACTTACAGTAAATGGTGTGTGTGGTTGTGTTTTTTTCTCCCAGTGGAGGAGGCAGTGGAGCAGTCCCACTTTGCCATCTTCTTTAACCAGGGTCAGTGCTGCTGTGCCGGTTCACGTACCTTCGTGGAGGACAGGATCTATGACGAGTTTGTGGAGCGCAGCGTGGAGAGAGCCAAGAGGAGGGTGGTGGGAGATCCCTTCAACCTCAAAACCGAACAGGGTCCTCAGGTACCTCAAAACTACCTCACAGAGACATTAAACCCATATACACACACTCAGATACCAAACATTAAACCCATACACACACTCAGATACCAAACATTAAACCCATATACACACACTCAGATACCAAACCAGAGAAACATGAAAACATGTATGTGCGTTTGAGTGTCTATATGTTTGTCTGAGTGTTTGTCTGAATGTCTGAGTGTTTGTCTGAATGTCTGAGTGTTTGTCTGAATGTCTGAGCGTCTGAGTGTTTGTCTGAGTGTTTGTCTGAGCGTTTGTCTCAGCGTTTGTCTGAATGTCTGAGCGTTTGTCTGAATGTCTGAGCGTTTGAGTGTCTCTCTGAGCGTCTGAATGTCTGAGCGTTTGTCTGAATGTCTAAGCATCTGGGTGTCTGTCTGAGCGTCTGAATGTCTGTCTGAATGTCTGAGCATCTGAGTGTTTGTCTGAATGTCTGAGCATCTGAGTGTTTGTCTGAATGTCTGAGCATCTGAGTGTTTGTCTGAATGTCTGAGTGTTTGTCTGAGTGTATGAGTGTTTGAGAGTTTGTGGACTAGAGAAGTACTGAATGGCTTTGCTTTTCTGTCGGACTGCAGGTGGATGAGGATCAGTTCCAGAAGGTTCTGGGCTATATCAGCAGTGGAAAGCGTGAGGGGGCAAAGCTCTTGTATGGAGGGGGTGTGGCTGCAGACCGTGGATACTTCATCCAGCCCACTGTTTTCGGAGACGTCCAAGACAGCATGACTATCGCCCGTGAGGAGGTACTGACTCACAGTCTCTGACTCCTCCAGATAACGCTCTCCACTCTCTGACTCCTCCAGATAACGCTCACCAGTCTCTTACTCCTCCAGATAACGCTCACCAGTCTCTTACTCCTCCAGATAACGCTCACAGTCTCTTACTCCTCCAGATAACGCTCACCAGTCTCTGACTCCTCCAGATAACGCTCTCCACTCTCTTACTCCTCCAGATAACGCTCTCCACTCTCTTACTCCTCCAGATAACGCTCTCCACTCTCTTACTCCTCCATAAAAGGCTCAGTGTTTAAAGTCTCAGTCTCCCTCCTCATTTTAAGGTTCAGTGTGAAACACCTTTTCTAACAGTCAGTGGATCCGATGCCACAGTTGTGTGCTCAGTAGATCTTTTCTCTTACGTTTGCCACATGTTATCATTCCAGGAAAATCTTTCTTTCAAACAAACACCAAACACATGACACATGGTTGTAGTACCAGGACAATTCATACAGATCTTACAGGCCAGTGTATAAGTGCATGAACCAAGTGAAGTCCAGTATTTTCTGCGTCAGTCCAGTGTCCTGTGTGTTGTTTCCTTCGGATGGATGTGTGTGATCTAACGGTGTTGGCGGTGTGTTTGTCTGTCAGATCTTTGGGCCTGTGATGCAGATCATGAGGTTTAAGTCTTTGGAGGAGGTGCTGGAGAGAGCCAATGACTCTCAGTACGGCCTGGCCGCCGCCGTCTTCACCAAAGACATCGATAAAGCTCATTACGTCTCCAGCGGCCTGCGTGCCGGGACTGTGTGGTATGTTCCCCTCCTCACAGCCATCAGAGCCCAGACTCACAGACACTCTACAGACACTCTACAGACACTCTACAGACACTCTACAGACACTCACAAACACTCACAGACAATCTACAGACACTCTACAGACACTCTACAGACACGCTACAGACACTCACAAAAACCCTACAGACGCTCACAAAAACCCTACAGACACTCACAGACACTCACAGACACGCTACAGACACTCACAAAAACCCTACAGACGCTCACAAACACTCTACAGACACTCACACACACTGACAAACACTCACACACACTCACACACACTCACAAAAACTCTACAGACACTCTACAGACACTCTACAGACACTCACAAACACTCACAAAAACCCTACAGACACTCTACAGACACTCACAAACACTCACAAACACTCACAAACACTCACAAAAACCCTACAGACACTCTACAGACACTCACAAACACTCACAAACACTCACAAAAACCCTACAGACACTCACAAACACTCTACAGACACTCACAAAAACTCTACAGACACTCTACAGACACTCTACAGACACTCACAAACACTCACAAACACTCTACAGACACTCACAAACACTCACAAACACTCACAAAAACCCTACAGACACTCACAAACACTCTACAGACACTCTACAGACACTCACACACACTCACAAAAACCCTACAGACACTCTACAGACGCTCACAAACACTCACAAACACTCTACAGACACTCACACACACTCACAAACACTCTACAGACACTCACACACACTCACAGACACTCTACAGACACTCACAAACACTCTACAGACGCTGGGTAAAAAAGAGCAGTTTAGTTTTGGGGGGGTTTGTGTTTATTTGGCTGTGTTGGTTCTGTGCAGTGTTTTGGGGGGCGTTTGTGTTTATTTGGCTGTGTTGGTTCTGTGCAGTGTTTTTGGGGGGGGGGTGTTTATTTGGCTGTGTTGGTTCTGTGCAGTGTTTTGGGGAGGGTGTTTATTTGGCTGTGTTGGTTCTGTGCAGTGTTTTCAGGGGGGGTTTGAGTTTATTTGGCTGTGTTGGTTCTGTGCAGTGTTTTGGGGGGGGGTTTGTGTTTATTTGGCTGTGTTGGTTCTGTGCAGTGTTTTCAGGGGGGGTTTGAGTTTATTTGGCTGTGTTGGTTCTGTGCAGTGTTTTGGGGAGGGTGTTTATTTGGCTGTGTTGGTTCTGTGCAGTGTTTTGGGGAGGGTGTTTATTTGGCTGTGTTGGTTCTGTGCAGTGTTTTCAGGGGGGGTTTGTGTTTATTTGGCTGTGTTGGTTCTGTGCAGTGTTTTGGGGGGGGGGGTGTTTATTTGGCTGTATTGGTTATGTGCAGTGTTTTGGGGGGGGTGTTTATTTGGCTGTATTGGTTATGTACAGTGTTTTGGGGGGGTGTTTATTTGGCTGTATTGGTTATGTACAGTGTTTTGGGGAGGGTGTTTATTTGGCTGTATTGGTTATGTACAGTGTTTTCAGGGGGGGTTTGTGTTTATTTGGCTGTATTGGTTCTGTGCAGTGTTTTGGGGAGGGTGTTTATTTGGCTGTGTTGGTTCTGTGCAGTGTTTTGGGGGGGGTTTGTGTTTATTTGGCTGTGTTGGTTCTGTGCATTGTTTTGGGGGGGGTTTGTGTTTATTTGGCTGTATTGGTTCTGTGCAGTGTTTTGGGGGGGGTGTTTATTTGGCTGTGTTGGTTCTGTGCAGTGTTTTGGGGGGGGGGGTGTTTATTTGGCTGTATTGGTTATGTGCAGTGTTTTTGGGGGGGGGGGGTGTTTATTTGGCTGTATTGGTTATGTGCAGTGTTTTGGGGGGGGTGTTTATTTGGTTGTTTCTTTTGCAGGATTAACTGCTATAACGTGTTTGGGACCCAGGCGCCTTTCGGGGGGTACAAGGCGTCGGGAGTCGGGCGTGAGCTGGGAGAATACGGCCTGGAGAATTACACCGAAGTCAAAACGGTAAAACCACCTGTCCCAGCACACACACACACACACACTGACACACACACTGACACACACACACACACACACACACACACAGACACACACACACACACACCCTGTCACACACTCAAAATGGTCTTCTTTAAGTTCATGTAATTTAATTTTTTTTCTCTTGTGTGTATGTATGTATGTATGTATGTGTGTGTTTCTCTCCACAGGTGACCATCAAGGTCCCCCAGAAAAATTCGTAAACTGTGGCCCCCACTGAAGAACGGTTAACATCGCTCAGGTCAAAGGTCCCGACATGCCTCGACCCGCGTGACCTTCACTGCTATGTGGAACTGCTACAGACACGTGACCTGCGCTCTGTTTACCTGCTCTGCGCGTCCCTGTTCCCCTGACCCATGTCCTCTGCTCATGCTTTGATACATAAACTTTGTTTCTTTTGTAGTAAAGAAAGCTTGGCGATACTGACCTCCGTAAAGTTCTGTTCTATTTTCCCAGAGGTAAAACAAAGCCTCATTTCAGAGACTCTCAAATCATTTCATTACATTCTGAAATCAAACTGATACCCTCTGTTTCCTGCCTTGCGTTCAGATTGGATGAATGTACAAGCCAATGGAGTATTTCTCACTCTTATGCTAGAGCTGTGTGACCCAGTAAAAGTTGCACAAACACCTGTGTTGTCTGTCTGTGTTTCTGGTTGTTCTCCTCACGGACAGTGGAGCTGGAGAAGGGGCAGCTTTTGTCCTCAGGCTTTACAGTTTTTTTGGCACCGTGATTGTTTTGATGGAATGCCTGTGTCGTTTTCTGCTCAGTTTAACAGTTTTAGTAAGGTGCTAAAGTCTTGAACTGAATATTCAATCAGAACCAACCAGTCTTATTATAGACAGACTAAGCGAGGACTCCATGAGCCTAGACTTAGAGAATTCTTTGGTTCAACACGGTGATGTTCTTCATTTGCTCGCTAGAGGGCAGAAGAGTGCCAAACTTGAGCCAAGCAAGGAGGATGTGTTTGTCACTACCAAAAATATTTTTGTTTTATGGCATAAAAAAGAGTCCAAAGACAATGTCAATTTTGTCAGTTGCTAAAATAAATATTTTTCATCATATTTTGGCCGGTTCAAAATAGATTAAAAAACCTCTTCGTACTTTTCTAGGCAACTCACCATATCTTCTCCTTAAACACCTCCACAGTGTAAGATTGGGTAGTTCTAATATGGAAAATGAATCATTCCTCTGTTCTTGTGCAAGGCCAGAACCTCTGTGTCCATAAATATGAGTCGTTTTTAGACGTCTTCGATACTGAACTCTTTCTCTTCACAGTGTCTGAAATCCAACTCAAAGCAAATTTTCTCTCTTGTTTTACAGATTAATAAACAAAATTATGAACAGGGAAACTAGATGAAAATAAGCTGATGTTCTTCAGTTCCCTGATTTGACATTAGTGTCTTCGGTGCCATTAAAAATTAACGAATTAACTGCAGTTTTAGCCTTTTATCTCTTCTCTGTCCCACAGAGATAGGATGTGTTTTTTTCTGCCATATTCAATCCATTTGGCATGTGATCTTACATAAACACCATTAGCTTTCTTAACATAAATATCATCCTATTTTCACATAGAGCTGCGACACTGTGACATCCTCATTATTCAGTACTTAGGTAACATATGTTTACGCCGTGTCACATCACGTTGTATTTATTTTGTATCCTTACTTATTGATTGATTGATTTTATTATCTTACAGTCGTTTTTATACGATCTTAACTCCGTGCTGTGTTGGCTTCCTTTGTAATCTTTTTTATTTTTTATCATTATTATTATTATGTTTTTAAAATCTGTGTCATCGCGAGGAGCGGCAGTAAATTTCCAGACTCCCTTATCAGGTGAACCACAGGCTTCTGGTTTAAAGAAGAATCATACGTGTCTCTCATAGGTGCGGATGAGACAGCGCGTTCCTTTACGTTAGAGCTCAAATCATCTCTGACGAGCCAATGATCAACCCTCGATTTAGCCCACGCGAGGAAAATGCGTTAACTCATGGAGTCTGTTACAATTTAGCATAATGAAACCTCCAAATGCCTACACATTATGAGGGCTGCAAAACATTTAGGGATTGGTGTATGAGTCATTTGGTACTGTATTAAAATATAATCCAACAATTGTCCACCTGTTCGTTATAGCAATTTAACAACACAAATCAAGAGAGAAATGATACTCAGAAGTTTTATGTTGCCAGTTTGTTCTTCAATGTGTGTTTTCGTTGCCAATAGCAAAAAGGCCCCCTGTCCCCTCTTACATAGCGCTTATTTTTTTGCCTGATCTAAGAAAATCCCTTTGGAGAGCTAAAATTACCACAGATGATTTGACGAAACTCGAAATATTTTTTTTTATAAAAACTCTCTATTGAAATGAGCCTCAAATCCGCGTAGATCTCGCGCTTGGATTTAGATTTTGCCACGTGAGTCGATCAGGCTTTACGGCAGACAGGCTTGAGGACCCCAAACTCAGCATTACTACAGATCGTACAAAAAGACTAGATGCCTAACTTCCCTCTGTTTCAACTTGGTATTTCCCTCGAACGGGCAGGACCAATGGAATAAGTGGACCATTGAGAGCCGCTACGGCTGATCTTTCACAGTATAAATTGTTACGATTTTAGTAATACGAACAAGTATAAGTTGTTCAATGGGAACGACCATTATGTCAAACAATTGATCCAAATAAGATAATTTATTGAAATAACGACCAAATAGTGTTGAGGTTTTGTTCGCTTTATTAGGGGAAAACCCTAATAAATCACATTTTAACTGTATGAACAACGTGGTGCCTAAAATAAGACTAACTGACTAAAACCCATTTCCTCGTGAGCTGTAACACAAAGTCAAAAAGACATCCTCTCCCTGTTGCCTCTTGTGGGCGCCCCTCTTCCGCTCTCATGGCGTGAAGGCGTTTTAACCACGAGTTATCTGTCTGTGTCCCAATTCTTGAAGTCTATGGTACTGTTAGCTCGCTAACCAACTGGGATAATGGAGTAGTAATCGAACTAAAGCAGTAGACCGATGGAAGTCGTTTCCTTGTTGGATATAAATAACGACAACCTAGTTTGATTCCATAACTGTATCGGTTTTAATTAAAGCTCTCGGTACTATAGACAGTGTCGCAGTACCGTTTTCAGGCTAAAACGGGTCAAAAACAGTCGTATCAACATGTCTCGCTCGTAGCTTAGCTCATTTCAGTGATCGCTCTCCCGATAGCTGGCAGGCTAGCTGTGCCGCTGTCCTCTGTGGGATTTTTCCCTCTCTGCTCGGCTATTTTTGCCTACGTGATATGTTCTGTACGACACCGGGGAGGGTCAGGCTGCACATCAGCACAGTGGAGAAAAGTAAGAATATGTTGTAGTGTTATTATGTGCCGCAGTACTCTGTTCGGCTCAGTAAAATATCCATTTTGTTTAACGTTAGCAGCAGTAATCCTACGCACACTGACGCTATCATAACTATAAATACCGCCCCCCTCTTTTTCTCTCTTCTCATGTACTGTCTTCTGTTTTGGCATCATCGTCTCCTAGACCGTATCTCTACATGGTCGCGGTCAGGAGGAAATTGGGGGGATTTGGTCTTGTGCGCGATCATTTGCAGTCAGAGCAATACAGCGGTAACAGACTTTATTTTGTGGTCTTTCCCACCATTCCTGAAGAACTTAGCGACACATTAAGACATTGTCTGACCGAATGAACACTGTCACTAATGGAAACTGGACGTAATACGTAGCGCTCCAGTTTAGAGGAAAGTTGTATCCCTTTGAAGAGAACTCGTAACGTTGACACCTCAGCCTGCTGGCTCCTAGCAAGGGGCTTAACTTACCCGACAACAAAGTTTCAGGAAACCGCAAAATTTGGACAACATGTCGGAGGATAACAACGTGGACAAGTTTATCAAGGTACGACCACCACCTGAACTATACATTTTAGCCGTTTGTTGTTTTTGTCTTTGCTCTAACATGTTATTGGCCATTCACAATTTAAACCATGTCCAGCTAAGTATCTCCAGCGAAGAGAGAGTTTGATTCTAAATCTGAAAATCTGAGCAACAGCTGTGTACAAGGTTTGTCAGTGGCAGCCACTCTTAGACCTGCTAAATCGGAGCACTGCCGAGTCAATTGTCCACCAACCGACGAGCTCGTGGACCTCGGTGTGAGTATGTGTAAAATACGGTAGCGTTAGAGCCGCGGCGCGTGTGGATGTTTGTGGGACGTTGCGGGTGTGTTGAGAGCTTTGTACCCGACGCTGTGGAGCGGGCTTCGGCTGACCCAGCTCTGTAGCAGTGTGAACTGTTGGCGTGTTTTAGACACTATAATAGTCAGTGGCGTATACTCTGTCATGATTCACGACTGTGTGGCATTTAATGAGTAACTCGACCTCTCTGAGCTCACACACTTCTTTAAATCCTTAAAGGTTCCCAAAGGAGCGTGTCCATACTCTATGCCACTTTAGCCCCGAGAGTGCGTCAGAGAGGCCTGAAAGGACTGCCCTAAATGCGCCCCTGCTGCCCCACGGGCTGTTTGTGTGTGAGTTCGGCCGAGCTGAGGGGAAGGGGAGGGGTCGGTCTGGACCAGACCCAGGGCTCACGGGGGCTCTGGACCGGTTTGGATCAGTAAGAGGCCAGTGACTGTGTATGAGGGGAGGCGCTTTGTTTCACAGACGGTGGTTCTACCCTAGGCACACTGAGAGGTCTCTCACTGGAACTTTTCCTGAGCCATGAGAGAAAATTGCAGGCACAGAAACCGTGTCCTGTCGTCCTGACATGGACGAGCTCTGAGGGAAAGGTCTACTAGTTTTCAGCGTGTGTTAGTACCTGAGAAAAGCTGATGAGTTTCCAGCGTGTGTTAGTACCTGAGTATAGTTGTATAGATGAGTTTTCAGCATGTGTTAGTACCTTAGAAAAGCTGTGTAGATGAGTTTTCAGCATGTGTTAGTACCTTAGAAAAGCTGTATAGATGAGTTTTCAGCATGTGTTAGTACCTTAGAAAAGCTGTATAGATGAGTTTTCAGCATGTGTTAGTACCTGAGAAAAGCTGTATAGATGAGTTTTCAGCGTGTGTTAGTACCTGAGAAAAGCTGTATAGATGAGTTTTCAGCGCGTGTTAGTACCTGATAAAAGTTGTATAGATGCTGTTCTCAGGCCAGTTATGGGTGAAGAATTCCTTTAACAGCTAACCCAGTGTATATGTAGGCACTGCCAAACAGCGTATGCACTGAACAGTTGGGTTTTGTTTTAGGTGGTGCTGTTCTCAGATCAGTCTGTGTCAAACTGTAGCACTGAGAGCTGTAAATAGCTGTGTGTATGTGCGTGCCTGCTCACTTGGACTGGACAGAAGGTACTCCGCTGTAGGCCTGTCTGAGTGAGCGGTGTGACGGTGTTTCCGGACAGTCGGACCTGCTCTGACTGACCTGCTCTGACTGGCTGTGTTTCGGGTATAATGTTGCACACTAAACCTGGACAGATGAGTCAGTTGCTAGAGAGCAGCCTTCCAGGAGCGCGCGTGTGTGTGTGTGTGTGTGTTCATGCATGTGTGAAGAGAACGCTGAGTGAGAGAGGCCAGTGTGTGTGTGTGAGTCTGTGTGTGAGTGGATGGTGTGTGTGTGTGAGTGGATGGTGTGTTAGTGTGTGTGAGAGGACAGTGTGTGTGTGTGAGAGAGGACGGGGTGTGTGTGACAGGACAGTGTGTGTGTGTGTGTGTGTGTGAGAGGACAGTGTGTGTGTGTGTGTGAGAGGACAGTGTGTGTGTGTGTGTGTGTGTGTGTGTGTGTGTGTGTGTGTGTGTGAGAGGACGGTGTGTGTGTGAGAGAGGACGGGGTGTGTGTGACAGGACAGTGTGTGTGTGTGTGTGTGTGTGTGTGTGAGAGAGGACAGTGTGTCAGTGTGTGTGTGTGTGAGAGGACAGTGTGTGTGTGTGTGAGAGGACAGTGTGTCAGTGTGTGTGTGTGAGAGAGGACAGTGTGTGTGTGTGCGTGTGTGTGTGTGAGAGGACAGTGTGTCAGTGTGTGTGTGTGAGAGAGGATGGGGTGTGTGTGTGTGTGAGAGGACAGTGTGTCAGTGTGTGTGTGTGAGAGAGGATGGGGTGT
>NC_044495.1:62329481-62331981 GCF_902362185.1 Chanos chanos | reverse complement strand
TGATCAATGTTATTATTTATATATTTTGGATGATGTTTATGATAATTGTCTTCATTTCTCTGAGATTGTATTTTCCTAAAGGGAATCAGTGTCACTCTGTCTCTGTGTAACTCTGTTTCTGTCTCTGTGTCTGTGTCTCTCTGTCTCTGTCTCTGTCTCTGTGTCTCTCTGTCTCTGTGTCTGTGTCTGTCTCTGTCTCTGTGTCTCTCTGTCTCTGTGTCTCTCTGTCTCCGTGTCTGTCTTTAGGACGCTCCAGTGAAACTGTGTGATTTTGGTTTCGCCAAAATCGATCAGGGTGACCTGATGACCCCCCAGTTCACTCCGTATTATGTAGCACCTCAGGTGGGACACCAACACACACACAATCACACACACACACACACAAATATATATACAGACACACACACCAATATATTACTTGGGTACTCCAAGTACGTGGTTTAGTGACTAACCTTGATAAGTTACCACATACTTGGACTACCCCCCCGGACAGATTTGTTGGTGCCACCAGAAAAGATTATAAATAATTATAAATTATAAAGATTATAGTGAATATATTATAGTATAGTTAGTTTCAAACTAAGTGTTTCTTTATTTAGTATTACACATGGGTCTGGTGCGGGGTGCCTTGAGTCTGTGCAGGGCCCAGTGTAATCTCAGCACTATCAGGGCGTTCTGGAGCGATACACACAGCCCAGTGTAATCTCAGGACTATCAGAGCATTCTGGAGCGATACACACAGCCCAGTGTAATCTCAGGACTATCAGGGTGTTCTGGAGTGATACACACAGCCCAGTGTAATCTCAGGACTATCAGGGCGTTCTGGAGTGATACACGCTGCCCAGTGTGATCTCAGGACTATCAGGGTGTTCTGGAGCGATACACACAGCCCAGTGTAATCTCAGGACTATCAGGGTGTTCTGGAGCGATACACGCTGCCCAGTGTAATCTCAGGACTATCAGGGTGTTCTGGAGCGATACACACAGCCCAGTGTGATCTCAGGACTATCAGGGCGTTCTGGAGTGATACACACAGCCCAGTGTAATCTCAGGACTATCAGGGCGTTCTGGAGTGATACACACAGCCCAGTGTAATCTCAGGACTATCAGGGTGTTCTGGAGCGATACACACAGCCCAGTGTAATCTCAGGACTATCGAGGTGTTCTGGAGTGATACACATAGCCCAGTGTAATCTCAGGACTATCAGGGTGTTCTGGAGTGATACACACAGCCCAGTGTAATCTCAGGACTATCAGGGTGTTCTGGAGTGATACACACAGCCCAGTGTAATCTCAGGACTATCAGGGTGTTCTGGAGTGATACACACAGCCCAGTGTAATCTCAGGACTATCAGGGTGTTCTGGAGTGATACACACAGCCCAGTGTACTCTCAGGACTATCAGGGTGTTCTGGTGTGATACACACAGCCCAGTGTCAGAAAGCTCTGTCTCAGTTACAGGTCACGGGTCCTCAGACAGGATAATGACCCAAAACACACAGCTAAAACACACCCAAAAATGGCTCAGAGCCAAACATTGGACTATTCTGAGGTGTCCCTCTCTCTGAGCCGTGATCTGAATCCTACGGAACATGTATGGACAGAGCTGAAACATGCAGTCTGGAGAAAACACCCAGCAAACCTGAGCCAGCTGGAGCAGTTTTGTCCATTTGTCTATTTTCATTCATTTTATTATTTAAAATATTCAGCTCAATCAAAAATCAAAAGCAAAGTCTGATTTCTGTTAAATATGGAATAAACAGTGATGGATGCCAATTACTTTTGTCAGTTTCCAGTTATTTCTGAGAAAATTGCGGGTTCTTCTTTTTTCGCGGAAGGGTACCAACAAATTTGTCCATGTCTGTATGTGTTGGAAGCTTTGTGTGTATCTGTGTGTTTTTGGGGAGGGCAGGTATGTAAACTCTGTGTATGTGTGCGTGTATGTGTGCGTGTGTGTGTGCGTGTGTGTGTGTGTGTGTGTGTGTGTGTGTTTTGTAGGTACTGGAGGCTCAGAGGAGACATCAGAAGGAGAAGTCTGGGATTATACCTACCTCACCCACACCATACACTTACAACAAGGTCAGAGTCTACACACACACACACACACACACACACACGCACGCGCACACCCCGGTCTGTGTGAGATGACCAGCTCAGTGCCTCAGTGAAGCTTTGTCCTGTAATATCAGATTCACTCTGTTTCCTTTTCACTGCATTCATTTACACTACACTTTTCTTTCTCCTTTTCCTCCTGTAATGTGTGTGTGTGTGTGTGTGTGCGCGCGCTCGGGTGTGTGTGTGTGTGTGTGTGTGCGTGTCTCTGTCTTTGTATGTGTATGTGTGTGTGTGCGTGCGTGCGTGTGCGTGCGTGTGTGTGTGTGTGTGTGTGTGTGTGTCTGTGTCTTTGTATGTGTGTGTGTGTGTGTGTGTGTCTGTGTCTTTGTATGTGTGTGCGTGTGTGCATGTGTGTGTGTGTGTGCGTGTGTGTGTGTGTACAGAGC
>NC_044495.1:62244481-62324481 GCF_902362185.1 Chanos chanos | reverse complement strand
CAAACGTCCAATCAGAAAGAACCTGCTGGGTAAACAGCAGTCAGTGAAAGATGATGCATTAAGCTAGAAATCTTAAGCCTTCCAAATGAGTGTGTGTGTGTGTTGTGAGTCAGTGTTGTGTGATTGTATATAGTGTGTGTGTGTGTGTGTGTGTGTGTGTTGTGAGTCAGTGTTGTGTGATTGTATGTGTGTGTGTGTGTGTGTTAAGCCCCAAAGTAAGTCAAAGCTGCTTCCCTCTGACCTCTCTTAGTCGGTGGACGACGCTGTCACCGGCCAAACCTTCTGCATTATCCCCCCAGCTATTGTATCACCCAAACACATAAGCTCAGGATTGTCATGGCAACCTGACAGGGACTGCTAATGAGAGAGATCATATCTAATCAATCTAATCTAATGCCTTCTGGGTCAAATACCCACTAAAAATGTATTGTCTTAAATGAATCATCACCCGAAGCCAAGAATTAAGGTGACCATTTGTGACAGAACACAAATATGCCTTCTTCCCCTCTCTTGGTCTGAAGCCTGAGACAGAAGCAGTCGTGAAGGTTAAAGAGTACAGGTTTATGTAAAGAGAGGTTAGACCAATCACAAGATTGCATAAGAAAACACATCCATAGAATTGGGCACAAATTGTAACATGATGGCATAGGCCTCTGTATTCTACCGGTTTAGTCAGTATTCATTTGGTTGCTGGCATTAAGACAGTACACCTAGAGACCAAAACGCATCCTAAAGGGTCTGGAATTTCATACTTTCCCATGAGCATGAATGTCTGACCCAGGATTGGCAAGCCCTGCACAGATAGATCATTTAAACATAAATAGCTGTTCTCAGATCAGCAGTTAGGACCATAGTCAACCAAACATCATTCAGTAATGACACATCTGGTTCTGTGAGAGAGACAGTGGTCTGGGAAAGGGCCTTGAGCACCGGTTTTGCCATGCAAGTGTAATGTGGGCATCCAGTCTTTAGTTAATGTTTGCAGCTCTTTTGATTATAGGTTTCACTTGAAGTTTGTTCTGTATTTTATTTGACCCACTCCTGCCGTTTCACAGTGGGCAGGTTTCAATCTGTCTCCGTTTCTGACTTCACGTCTCCTCTTTGACGTGACATGGCGAACATGCTGAGTATTTGTATTAAAAGAATTCCTGGAGACCTCGTGCATGCGTCATCTGTTGTGCTTATTTATGGTTAGAGAGCGCTTACTTCGTTCCAAAAAAGGTTCTGGAGAACTAATCAAACTAATCAAAATAAAATACCTAAAAGCAATAAAATACCTACATTCATTTACGCTGTAGAGGTTTCTGCGCAATGCAGCCAATAAGCATTGACCATTGCAAAAACAGCCGAACAGTCTAAAAGAATTGAGATTTACAGATGTTGTAGTGCGGTCATCATTCTGGACATACTGGATTAAACAAACTGTCAGATCACTCATGCTTAGCGTCAAGTGCCAAACGTCTACACTGTTTATCATATTCACAATAACGGTTTCATTTGGAAGCATATGAGCATAGTACGCCTCTTGTAACACCAACTCACGTGGGTGCCCAAGTACTACTACTGAATTTTTAAGGGCCCTCTCGACTTCCTGTAAATAGTGCAAAATTCTGGGTCCACTTCTCCACTAAATTCAAAAGACAACATATTTAAGATATCAATTTAATATAATTAATTTTATCTCAGGTGGTCGATAGCAGATTTGACATGATTTTTACCTGTCAGATGAAAAACACGTGAGAAATGACAGCAGGCAGCGGTGTTTCATGCATATATCCATCCGCTAGTTTTTGTCTGTCTTCAGACTGTTCACTGTCAGCAGCGGAGATCCTTGGACAGGAGAAAAAGATCACTTAAACATTTCAAATAACAGCTTAAGACGAATTATATTAAACGGATAACTACATAGACTTTTCATCATATTAGTTAATTTCACATTGTCTTGCAATAGGACTAGATAATATTTGTTATAAGAAACAATACATACAAGCTAGCCAGCCTGCCAAGCAGCAGCATTAGAGCAGACTGTGGATCAGCGCTAGTAGCTAGGCTAAAGGCTAACCAGCTAACCGTAATCTAGTCTGCTACATCGGCTAATATCAACGTTTCTTTATCAGCTGATTACAGCGTAGGTAGTTTTTATAAACGGTTTAAATACACTGCGTGAGTTGTCGTGTATGGGATCACCATGTCAATGAAGGCCGGTGGGAATCGGAAACCCGGCGGAAGCAGCAGCGGGGCTGCGGCGGGCTCAGGGGCCGGAGGAGGTGGAGGTCCGGGTGGACGGCAGAGTTTAGGAAGGTCGGTGTAGCTTTTTTAGTCCCAGCACACTTGTCTGAGGAAGGTCGGTACAGCTTTAATAGTCCACACACTAATTTAGACATTGACAGTTTAAATTTATAAACAAGGGTTACTGCCACATGCATGTGGTCTACTTACTTTGAATTATTTATGGGATAACATTCAAACATTTGTGTTGCGTATTGGATACCTGTGTATCTGCGTCTGTGTGGCTTAGGCCAAGACAAATGTTGGATCGCTGTGTGGCTAAGTTTTCTGACAGGCCACTAATGAGCTTGAGTGGGTCAGTCAGTCACAAATCTTGTGATTAAGTTCCCTGACTTTGTACTACCCGTCTGCAGTACATTCAGACAAATTCCTGGGTAGCAGTTTAATGTTAATAGAGCCAGGTAACTTAGTATTAGCACAGCCGGAATGTACTAGTTAGCACTACTACAGGCAGTGTAAGGTTAGCAGTAAATCAGCACGCCTGTGGGGCTTTTACGGCTGTATACCCTGGTTGACAGTGGCACATATTTATTTAGGATAAGGTTTTCTCATGTTTGGAATACTCTGCCATGTGGAATTTTAACCTTTAGTGCATATTTTGAATTTACTAAAGGAGGAGAGGCGATAAACTCACGCTAACGTTAGCGTGCTGTCAGGCTGCGGCTCCCAACTCAGTGGCGTTTAACTAACGTAGTGATGTTTAACTGTCTTGACATCATCGCTCATTCATCATAGCGTTTATATCCTCGTACTCTTGTGTTGTTAATTATATTTTTTACGCATATCCCTTTGAACTGCGTTATTCTCAAACTGCTGAGCCTCGCACTGGTTCGGATAACTCTCTGACGCTAACGCCAGCCCTTAGGGCACCCGCTGTCAGTCCACATCAGCCTTCTGTTTGCTAACTAACTTAAAGCGCTCTCATTTCGTAAAACTATACGTTTAAACCTTCCTTGGTTAAAAAAAAAACAGTTCAGTCTAATAACCGTTCTATGTAATGTCATTTCTAACGACCATCAGTAGTTAATTTTGGTTCATAGCCATTTTACTCGATGATTTGGTCCTACTACAATGCTAAGGCATGTTACTTCAGGAATGACGTTTCACTAAATTCCCTCTTCTAACCTTAGCATCAGGATACTTTTTTTGAGTTGTAATGGAATCATGGTGGCACCTTATGACCCATCACTGAATCCGGTTGAGTTTAAATGAATGCATATTATACTGAGTGTTAAACGTGACGAGCAGAGGCTCTGTTACCTGCCAGCGCTCACGCACTGAGTATTTAGCTTGTGTAGGATTAGCATCCGCTGGGTCATTGAATCACGAAATGCCTGTGTGTGTGTGTGTTTGTGTGTGTGTGAAAAGAGGGAGTGCGCACACGTAAGTTTGCGTGAGAGGTCTGGAAGAGTGGGGTCAAGCGACGGCCCTCAACCTTGACGTTTGTGAGGGTTGCTTGTGTAAAATTGTGCCCTTGAAACATGCCGTTTGTGTGTGAGCGTTATTTTGGTGCATGTTTCTCAGAGTGACAGAGGTGATTTTTAGGCCGGCCAACGTGCCTAGTCAAAGGCCCTCAGTGTAATCCTGGGCTTTGGGCGGGTGCATATATGCATTAACTACAAATATGGGAAATACACCAAGCAGAACCATATAGAACACAGCAGCTGCGACCACAGTTCAGTGATGTTGCTTTTGGACTGGTATCTGTCCCTGTCCGACTGGCTGCAGCTAAGCATTGGTCATAACGCTATGTGTGTGAGTGAGTGTGCGTGTGTGTGAGTGAGTGAGTGTGTGTGTGTGTTGGAGACAGAGAGAGTAGCCCTCTAATATGTCACTGTTAAAAGTCCAACATCACAGTAACCATATTGTACTGTGTATTGTACTGTGTATTGTACTGTGTATTGTACTGTGCCTTTTCTCTCCCTTGACCCTTGGCTCAATCACAGGTTTGGTAAGATTTCACTCTTGCTCTCTCTCTCTCTCTCTCTCTCTCGCTCTCTCTCTCTCTCGCTCTCTCTCTCTCTCGCTCTCTCGCTCTCTCTCTCTCTCGCTCTCTCTCTCTCCATTTGATAACTTGGCCAAGACTTCATACTATGGTTCAGTGTAAAATTCAGATGGAGCTTTTGCCTGTGGTCTTGATTGCCTTGGTCTGTGAGTTGAGATATGACGACTGTTGTCTTTCAGTAATAATGTGAATTTTCTCTACAGAGGACGGAATAGTGCCAAAGGACCCACCACTGCAGTGAGTATGAAAAACCTCACACCCTGGCTGTGTCTGTGTCTGTGTCTGTGTCTTATGGATTAGGCCTACCTTACAGATAATACCTGCTCAACTCAAAACAGACTTTGGTTTCAAATGCAGGAGAGAGAGAGGAAAAAAACCTCCGTTCCTTTAGGAGATGTCACAACACTTTTGACATGAAAATGCCTGGAAGGCCTGAGATGTTGTTGTGAGATTTTTCTGAGAGTTCACTGAGAATTCTTGTGTGAGTCTCAGAGCAGGCCTTGTCAGGGGAGAGCCCTTGCTTGTTTTGACTGTACACCTTCACTCTGTTTCCAGTGGTAAAGCTTTGTGGTGTAATGGTAAGTGATGTGTAGTGTGTTAAAGAATGATTTTGTCTGTTTCCCCAGGTGACTTTCAGTGGCGTTTATGCAAACATGAGAATGGTTCATATCCTGACCTCAGTCGTGGTAAGCTGGCTCTGTATCTGGTCCAGATGTGGAATGTGTTGTGTGTTGTGTGTGCAGCGTGTGTTGTGTGTTGTATGGGGTCCCGCGGGCAGGTCAGCTGTACAGAGAATGTTGATTTTTCAACTCATCTGACTCAGCAGGCAGCTCTCCTGATTGAATCACTGTCTCTTTTTCGCTTTGTTGGGCCAAAAAAAACCAACAAAAAAAAAAAAACCCCAGCACCCATACTCTGCTGCTGGTACAGACTGTCCCCTGATCAGACAGTGAGAAGACAAACATCTCCATGCCTCAAATAAGTCTTTATTTCCGAACAGGAGCACTGTAATGTCAGATTAGACAGCCACTCTGCTGTGCTTAACATTACAGATTGTTTTTAATTAGGAGAAGTAATGGTCTAATGGGATTATTCTGCCTGTTGTCTGAAGCATATGGCAGTGTAAGTGAACTGAAGGGAACTAACATGCCTGTCTCTAAACTCACTCACAGGGAAGCAAGTGTGAACTGAAGGTGAAAAACGGTGGGATCTATGAAGGCGTGTTTAAGACCTACGGCCCAGAGGTACGGCGACGCCCGGCAAGCAGACCCCCCCTCCCACGCTGCTTTTCCACTTCGTCTCCATGTTCATATGAACCCGTTTGTGAGGGAGTGTGGTTATGAATGCACTGAGGCGTAGCTGAGGAAGATTAATTCACAGATGACATGAAGCAGGTGCAGTGTCTGCACTTTCAGGTCTCGTAGAAGTGAAACTACAGAGCAGAGTTGTCCCAGTCCAGTCCTGAAGGCCTGAGATTCTGCAGGGTTTTAGGTCAGACCACCGCCGCGACTGTGATTGGGTGAGGGACCCATAGACTGGTCTCCCTGCTGAAATCAGCCTGCGGTTCTGTGGCCCAGTCAGTCTTTAGACTCCGTTACTGCTGTAGGCAAAACTACATTAAACTGACTATGTTAGAACACACACCGTAAGTCTGCGGTCTCAGCGCTACTGGTAGAACAGTGTTGTTTAGACAGTGACTGTGTGTGTGTGTGTGTGTGTGTTTCCTGTTGGCAGTGTGACCTGGTCCTGGACGCAGCCCATATGAAAGTTCTGGAGCCCAGCGTCGGGCCGCGCCGTGAGGATATCGTGGAACGCATGATCTTTAAACCTTCAGACGTGGTGCTGGTTCAGTTCAAAGACGTGGACCTCAACTATGCCAAGAAAGGTGAGTCCCTCCCCCTCTCTCTCTTCATCTCTGGTTCTCATCCCGCCTTTTCCCGCGGAGCACACTCCTTCTGCGGGACAGTCAGAGGTTATGTAGCCGCGGTGTGTCGGCATATTGTCAAGTCATCAGAGCAGGTTAATCTCCAGATTAAAGTCTCTAAGCCCCCGTTTCTCTCCTGACAATACCACGGCCTGTGTCCCAACACTCCCAGACAAAGTCCTGGATTGTTTCTCCAGTTTTCAGAGCAGAGTCTGTATAAGCAGTGAGACACGTGTGCATAAGAACAGAGACTCTCTCTCTCTCTCTCTCTCTCCCCCTCTCCTTCTGTCTCTCTCTTTCTCCTTCTCCTTCTGTGCCCCCCCCCCCCCCACTCTCTCGTCTTTCTCTCTGTTGAGCTCCTCATGTCAGATCTTTTATGTGGTCTCTCTGTGTTGTGTTATGCAGTGAATGAGGGCCATCATTAGACTGTGGCAGTGATGATGATTATGATTATTATTATTATTATTATTATTATTATTATTATTATTTATTATATCTCTTACCCAGTCAGGCTGTGAGTATTAGCCGAATGTTCTGTTCCTTTTTGGAGGGCAGTCATGACCCGTTTGATTAGCAGTTTATAGTATTAGATATGTTAGAATGGGGGGGGGATTTATAGTATTAGATGTATTAGAATGGGGGCGAGGGGGGATTTATATTATTAGATATATTAGAATTGGGGGGGGGGGGGGTTATAGTATTAGATGTATTAGAATTGGGGGGGGGGGTTATAGTATTAGATATAGTAGAATGGGGGCGAGGGGGATTTATAGTATTAGATGTATTAGAATGGGGGGGGATTTATACTATTAGATATATTAGAATTGGGGGGGGGCGGTTATAGTATTAGATATAGTAGAATGGGGGGGGGGGATTTATAGTATTAGATATATTAGAATTGGGGGGGGGGTTATAGTATTAGATATAGTAGAATGGGGGGGGATTTATAGTATTAGATATATTAGAATTGGGGGGGGGGGTTATAGTATTAGATATATTAGAATGGGGGGGGGATTTATAGTATTAGATGTATTAGAATTGGGGGGGGGGTTATAGTATTAGATATGGGATGTCTAGTTTCCCAGTATCCACAGTAAATCACCTCTGCATTTGAATGTTCTCTCAGTTACTCTGTAAACCACATCTCTTCAAACGTAGCATGTATGACAGACAGTAGCTCTGGTAGAATCATGCTAAACATTTACACATTGTGAAGTCTTGGCCTGGGAAGAGGTCCATGACTTTCATTGACTCTGTCTCTTCATGTTCTCTTTCCCTGTTTCTCTCTGTCCCTCCCTTTCCTGACTAAAGTCTCGTCTGACGCAGGTAATTTGGCCGTTTGCTTCGTTTGCACCCCTCCCCCCCCCTTGCTTTGTTTCTTTTGCTTTGATTTGTTTTGGTTGAGAGCCTGTGTTTGGGAAATGCCTCCAGTCTCCTGGGCTGGTCTGAGATGGTGTCAGACTTCAGATGACTTTCTGCAGTGAGCAGATGTCCTTAAACGCTGTGTGTGTAGACACATAATGGAAATGACTGATGCTTTGGCGCAGATGGGGTTTGGACACTGTAGGACGTGTCTGAAGTCTGGGCATGTCTTTCTCTGTGAATGCCACTGTTGTGTCTTGCTCTGACTGGACCGTCAGCTGCCGTGCGTCTGCGCAAACCCACAGCTCTCTGGAAAGATGGGACTGTGAGTGGAGGGGTGGCTGGGGACAGTTCCACGCCTGGATCGCTGTTGGTGCAGCTCACAGCAGTAACCCCCTGTAGCCTGGCTGCTCCCGGGCTCTTTAAGACGGTCTCAGGTTGACCGTGTCACTGTGTGTGTTCAGGTTTCCAAATCAGTAGATTAATCTGAGCACAAAATATCAACTCAGTCATTGGCTTTTACACTCTCGCTGAAACCGTTGAGTTTTGTTATCTCTATCTCTGTTATCTGTTAATCCTTTCACCTAATCTGTTAATCCTTTCACCCAATCTGTTAATCCTTTCACCTGATCTGTTAACCTTGGCACTCAACCTGTCAAGGAGTCGCTGTGTTTGATTTCCTCAGCATTAAAGTTACCCAGAGACATTCGGGCCTGCAGAGAGAGTTCACGGATGAAATTGTGAACACATTCTTTCTCTGTTTGAGTAGAGAACGGAAAACCACCCAGTATCCCTCACTGCAGCACAGAGTTATACACTCACAAGCTCATGCCCAAAAATGCCCATCCTCAGTGTAGCATGTCCACATCGTCTCCATGGCAATGCTTAGTGTATATCTCCATGGCAATGCTCAGTCGTCCTTATGAAAGGAGAGGACCTCAACAGGGCCCACATCACCCTTCCCTAAAGTCTCTCTCTCTCTCCTTTCTCCCAATGGTCTTACTGGTTCACTCATTTACTCTAATGATCGTACTGGTTCTCCCCTTTACTCTAATGGTCTTACTGGTTCACTCATTTACTCTAATGATCGTACTGGTTCTCCCCTTTACTCTAATGGTCGTACTGGTTCTCCCCTTTACTCTAATGATCATACTGGTTCTCCCCTTTACTCTAATGGTCTTACTGGTTCACTCATTTACTCTAATGATCGTACTGGTTCTCCCCTTTACTCTAATGGTCGTACTGGTTCTCCCCTTTACTCTAATGATCATACTGGTTCTCCCCTTTACTCTAATGGTTGTACTGGTTCTCCCCTTTACTCTAATGGTTGTACTGGTTCTCCCCTTTACTCTAATGGTCGTACTGGTTCTCCACTTTACTCTAATGGTCGTACTGGTTCTCCCCTTTACTCTAATGGTCGTACTGGTTCTCCCCTTTACTCTAATGGTTGTACTGGTTCTCCCCTTTACTCTAATGGTTGTACTGGTTCTCCCCTTTACTCTAATGGTCGTACTGGTTCTCTCCTCTATCCTAATGGTCGTACTGGATCAATCCTTTGCTCTAACTCTAGATTCAAGATTCGTAACAATGGAACGCCCCACTCATTACAACATCACTTCTAAACCTAAATTCTAAACAGTAAGAAAGTACATAAACATAAACAGTAAGAAAGTACATAAACATAAACAGTAAGAAAGTACATAATAAATACAATGAAATACAGTAAATGTACAATAAAAAGTGACTAAGAAGAGTCATGTGACTGAGGAAGAGCTGTAATACTATGGTGGGTGGTGTGAAAAAATGTAGAAAAGGGACCAGTGCAGTGATAATAACATAGTAATTATTAATAATCTAATGATAATGATAAAGGGACCAGTGCAGTATAATGATAATGATAAAGGGACCAGTGCAGTATAATGATAATGATAAAGGGACCAGTGCAGTATAATGATAAATGATAAAGTGGCCAGTGTAGTATAATGATAATGATAAAGGGACCAGTGCAGTGCAGTATAATGATAATGATAAAGGGACCAGTGCAGTATAATGATAATGATAAAGGGACCAGTGCAGTGCAGTACAATGATAATGATAAAGGGACCAGTGCAGCGCAGTATAATGATAATGATAAAGGGACCAGTGCAGTGTAGTATAATGATAAATGATAATGATAAAGGGACCAGTGCAGTGTAGTATAATGATAATGATAAAGGGACCAGTGCAGTATAATGATAATGATAAAGGGACCAGTGCAGTATAATGATAATGATAAAGGGACCAGTGCAGTATAATGATAATGATAAAGGGACCAGTGCAGTATAATGATAATTATAGGGACCAGTGCAGTGCAGTATAATGATAATGATAAAGGGACCAGTGCAGTATAATGATAATGATAAAGGGACCAGTGCAGTGCAGTACAATGATAATGATAAAGGGACCAGTGCAGTGCAGTATAATGATAATGATAAAGGGACCAGTGCAGTGCAGTATAATGATAAAGGGACCAGTGCAGTGCAGTATAATGATAATGATAAAGGGACCAGTGCAGTATAATGATAATGATAAAGGGACCAGTGCAGTATAATGATAATGATAAAGGGACCAGTGCAGTATAATGATAATTATAGGGACCAGTGCAGTGCAGTATAATGATAATGATAAAGGGACCAGTGCAGTATAATGATAATGATAAAGGGACCAGTGCAGTGCAGTACAATGATAATGATAAAGGGACCAGTGCAGCGCAGTATAATGATAATGATAAAGGGACCAGTGCAGTGTAGTATAATGATAAATGATAATGATAAAGGGACCAGTGCAGTGTAGTATAATGATAATGATAAAGGGACCAGTGCAGTATAATGATAATGATAAAGGGACCAGTGCAGTACAATGATAATGATAAAGGGACCAGTGCAGCGCAGTATAATGATAATGATAAAGGGACCAGTGCAGTGTAGTATAATGATAAATGATAATGATAAAGGGACCAGTGCAGTATAATGATAATGATAAAGGGACCAGTGCAGTATAATGATAATGATAAAGGGACCAGTGCAGTGCAGTATAATGATAAAGGGACCAGTGCAGTGCAGTATAATGATAATGATAAAGGGACCAGTGCAGTGCAGTGCAGTATAATGATAAAGGGACCAGTGCAGTGTAGGATAATGATAATGATAAAGGGACCAGTGCAGTGTAGTATAATGATAATGATAAAGGGACCAGTGTAGTATAATGATAATGATAAAGGGACCAGTATAGTATAATGATAATGATAAAGGGACCAGTGCAGTGTAGTATAATGATAATGATAAAGGGACCAGTGCAGTGTAGTATAATGATAAAGGGACCAGTGCAGTGTAGTATAATGATAATGATAAAGGGACCAGTGCAGTGCAGTATAATGATAATGATAAAGGGACCAGTGCAGTATAATGATAATGATAAAGGGTGCAGTGCAGTGCAGTATAATGATAAAGGGACCAGTGCAGTGTAGGATAATGATAATGATAAAGGGACCAGTGCAGTGTAGTATAATGATAATGATAAAGGGACCAGTGTAGTATAATGATAATGATAAAGGGACCAGTGCAGTGCAGTATAATGATAATGATAAAGGGACCAGTGCAGTATAATGATAATGATAAAGGGACCAGGGCAGTATAATGATAATGATAAAGGGACCAGGGCAGTATAATGATAATGATAAAGGGACCAGGGCAGTATAATGATAATGATAAAGGGACCAGGGCAGTATAATGATAATGATAAAGGGACCAGTGCAGTGCAGTATAATGATAATGATAAAGGGACCAGTGCAGTGTAGTATAATGATAAAGGGACCAGTGCAGTGCAGTATAATGATAATGATAAAGGGACCAGTGCAGTGTAGTATAATGATAAAGGGACCAGTGCAGTGTAGTATAATGATAATGATAAAGGGACCAGTGCAGTGCAGTATAATGATAATGATAAAGGGACCAGTGCAGTGTAGTATAATGATAAAGGGACCAGTGCAGTGTAGTATAATGATAATGATAAAGGGACCAGTGTAGTATAATGATAATGATAAAGGGACCAGTGCAGTGCAGTGCAGTATAATGATAAAGGGACCAGTGTAGTATAATGATAATGATAAAGGGACCAGTGCAGTGCAGTGCAGTATAATGATAAAGGGACCAGTGCAGTGTAGTATAATGATAATGATAAAGGGACCAGTGTAGTATAATGATAAATGATAATGATAAAGGGACCAGTGCAGTGCAGTATAATGATAATGATAAAGGGACCAGTGCAGTATAATGATAATGATAAAGGGACCAGTGCAGTGCAGTATAATGATAAAGGGACCAGTGCAGTATAATGATAATGATAAAGGGACCAGTGCAGTATAATGATAATGATAAAGGGACCAGTGCAGTGCAGTATAATGATAAAGGGACCAGTGCAGTATAATGATAATGATAAAGGGACCAGTGCAGTGCAGTATAATGATAATGATAAAGGGACCAGTGCAGTATAATGATAATGATAAAGGGACCAGTGTAGTATAATGATAATGATAAAGGGACCAGTGCAGTGCAGTATAATGATAAAGGGACCAGTGCAGTGTAGTATAATGATAATGATAAAGGGACCAGTGTAGTATAATGATAAATGATAATGATAAAGGGACCAGTGCAGTGCAGTATAATGATAATGATAAAGGGACCAGTGCAGTGCAGTATAATGATAATGATAAAGGGACCAGTGCAGTGCAGTATAATGATAAAGGGACCAGTGCAGTGCAGTATAATGATAATGATAAAGGGACCAGTGCAGTGTAGGATAATGATAATGATAAAGGGACCAGTGCAGTGCAGTATAATGATAAAGGGACCAGTGCAGTGCAGTATAATGATAATGATAAAGGGACCAGTGCAGTATAATGATAATGATAAAGGGACCAGTGCAGTGCAGTATAATGATAATGATAAAGGGACCAGTGCAGTGCAGTGCAGTACAGTGAGACTCCCTGCATGCTATGTAGCCAAGTTCCCAGCACAATTATATGTCCAGTAATTGAGCGATTAACAGCCCAGTAGGCGCACTGCCTGTGGGTAAAAACTGTTCTTAAACCTGCTTGTCCTGGTACGAATGCTGTGGTACCAGCAATCGGACCGCACGGGGGAGGACAGTTGGTGCCCAGGGTGATTGTGGTCCTGTATGGTGGAGCTGGCCTTCTTCCAACACCTGGTCCGAAAGATCTCCTCGATGGATGGAAGTGCACGCCCAATGATCTTTTCCGCAGTCCTCACGACCCTCTGGATGGCTTCCCTGTCCTGTGTAGTGGTGTTGCCATACCACACAATGACACCGCCTTTCAGAACACTCTCCATGGTGCCATGGTAAAAGTTCACAAGCCGTCGTGTTCTTGTGCCACTTTTCCTAAGGCACTGTAGGGGGTAGAGGGGTTGATGTGCCTGGGCCAGCTGCCCTTCCTGCATTCACCCTCCTAACGGATCTGCGGACCTCGGACTCAGACAGTTGCAGTATGTGGTCCTCTGGATGGTCGGCCATTCTGGTGGTTGGCTCAGAGTCCTCCCTCTCAAAGCGAACGTAAAACAAGTTCAGCTGGTCTGGTAGGGAGGGGTCAGTGTCAATGACTCCCCCTGAGCTCCCCTTGTAGTCAGTGATGACCCTCAGTCCCTGCCGCATGTGTGTGGTGTCTGAGCCTCCGTACTGTGATTCCAGTTTGTTTCTGTAATCCGTTTATGCAGTTTTGATGATATTTCTGAGGTCATACCTGGCCTTTTTGGAGAGATTAGAGTCCCCTGATTTGAAAGCGGTATTCCGTTCCCTTAGTTTATTACAGGTATCTGGGTTCATCCATGGTTTGCGATTTGGAAATGAATGAACAGACTTGATGGGAATGCATTCCTCCACCAGCCTGTTAATGTATCCACTGACATGATCTGCATACACATCCAGGTCTGTGGTCCTGAATACACTCCAGTGTGTGATTTCCAGTCCACCCTGCAGCTGTAGTTTAGAGTCATCTGTCCAGCATCGCACCGTTCTCACTGTTGTGGGCGTGGTTTTCGACTTCTGTTTTTAAACAGGAAGTAGGAGCACAGACTTGTGATCTGAATTGCCAATAGCCGGTCGTGCGATCGCACGGTAGGCATGATGTATCGTGGTGTAGCAGTAGTCAAGAGTCTTTCCGTTTCTGGTCGGGCAGGAGATGCGTTGATGATATTTTTGCATTACCTTTTTTAAGTTGCAGTGGTTGAAGTCACCTGCAGTGATGGGGACTGCCTCTGGGTGGCGACTCTGAAGTTTGCTCATCTCACTGTAGAGTTCGCTCAGGGCAGTGATTCTGAAGTTTGCTCATCTCACTGTAGAGTTCGCTCAGGGCAGTGATTCTGAAGTTTGCTCATCTCACTGTAGAGTTCGCTCAGGGCAGTGATTCTGAAGTTTGCTAATCTCACTGTAGAGTTCACTCAGGGCAGTGATTCTGAAGTTTGCTCATCTCACTGTAGAGTTCGCTCAGGGCAGTGATTCTGAAGTTTGCTAATCTCACTGTAGAGTTCACTCAGGGCAGTGATTCTGAAGTTTGCTAATCTCACTGTAGAGTTCACTCAGGGCAGTGATTCTGAAGTTTGCTCATCTCACTGTAGAGTTCACTCAGGGCAGTGATTCTGAAGTTTGCTAATCTCACTGTAGAGTTCGCTCAGGGCAGTGATTCTGAAGTTTGCTCATCTCACTGTAGAGTTCACTCAGGGCAGTGATTCTGAAGTTTGCTAATCTCACTGTAGAGTTCACTCAGGGCAGTGATTCTGAAGTTTGCTAATCTCACTGTAGAGTTCGCTCAGGGCAGTGATTCTGAAGTTTGCTAATCTCACTGTAGAGTTCGCTCAGGGCAGTGATTCTGAAGTTTGCTCATCTCACTGTAGAGTTCGCTCAGGGCAGTGATTCTGAAGTTTGCTCATCTCACTGTAGAGTTCGCTCAGGGCAGTGATTCTGAAGTTTGCTCATCTCACTGTAGAGTTCGCTCAGGGCAGTGATTCTGAAGTTTGCTAATCTCACTGTAGAGTTCACTCAGGGCAGTGATTCTGAAGTTTGCTCATCTCACTGTAGAGTTCGCTCAGGGCAGTGATTCTGAAGTTTGCTAATCTCACTGTAGAGTTCACTCAGGGCAGTGATTCTGAAGTTTGCTAATCTCACTGTAGAGTTCACTCAGGGCAGTGATTCTGAAGTTTGCTCATCTCACTGTAGAGTTCACTCAGGGCAGTGATTCTGAAGTTTGCTAATCTCACTGTAGAGTTCGCTCAGGGCAGTGATTCTGAAGTTTGCTCATCTCACTGTAGAGTTCACTCAGGGCAGTGATTCTGAAGTTTGCTAATCTCACTGTAGAGTTCACTCAGGGCAGTGATTCTGAAGTTTGCTAATCTCACTGTAGAGTTCGCTCAGGGCAGTGATTCTGAAGTTTGCTCATCTCACTGTAGAGTTCACTCAGGGCAGTGATTCTGAAGTTTGCTAATCTCACTGTAGAGTTCGCTCAGGGCAGTGATTCTGAAGTTTGCTCATCTCACTGTAGAGTTCACTCAGGGCAGTGATTCTGAAGTTTGCTAATCTCACTGTAGAGTTCGCTCAGGGCAGTGATTCTGAAGTTTGCTCATCTCACTGTAGAGTTCACTCAGGGCAGTGATTCTGAAGTTTGCTCATCTCACTGTAGAGTTCGCTCAGGGCAGTGATTCTGAAGTTTGCTAATCTCACTGTAGAGTTCGCTCAGGGCAGTGATTCTGAAGTTTGCTAATCTCACTGTAGAGTTCGCTCAGGGCAGTGATTCTGAAGTTTGCTCATCTCACTGTAGAGTTCGCTCAGGGCAGTGATTCTGAAGTTTGCTCATCTCACTGTAGAGTTCGCTCAGGGCAGTGATTCTGAAGTTTGCTCATCTCACTGTAGAGTTCGCTCAGGGCAGTGATTCTGAAGTTTGCTCATCTCACTGTAGAGTTCGCTCAGGGCAGTGATTCTGAAGTTTGCTCATCTCACTGTAGAGTTCGCTCAGGGCAGTGATTCTGAAGTTTGCTAATCTCACTGTAGAGTTCACTCAGGGCAGTGATTCTGAAGTTTGCTCATCTCACTGTAGAGTTCGCTCAGGGCAGTGATTCTGAAGTTTGCTAATCTCACTGTAGAGTTCACTCAGGGCAGTGATTCTGAAGTTTGCTAATCTCACTGTAGAGTTCACTCAGGGCAGTGATTCTGAAGTTTGCTCATCTCACTGTAGAGTTCACTCAGGGCAGTGATTCTGAAGTTTGCTCATCTCACTGTAGAGTTCACTCAGGGCAGTGATTCTGAAGTTTGCTCATCTCACTGTAGAGTTCACTCAGGGCAGTGATTCTGAAGTTTGCTAATCTCACTGTAGAGTTCACTCAGGGCAGTGATTCTGAAGTTTGCTAATCTCACTGTAGAGTTCGCTCAGGGCAGTGATTCTGAAGTTTGCTAATCTCACTGTAGAGTTCGCTCAGGGCAGTGATTCTGAAGTTTGCTCATCTCACTGTAGAGTTCGCTCAGGGCAGTGATTCTGAAGTTTGCTAATCTCACTGTAGAGTTCACTCAGGGCAGTGATTCTGAAGTTTGCTAATCTCACTGTAGAGTTCACTCAGGGCAGTGATTCTGAAGTTTGCTCATCTCACTGTAGAGTTCACTCAGGGCAGTGATTCTGAAGTTTGCTAATCTCACTGTAGAGTTCGCTCAGGGCAGTGATTCTGAAGTTTGCTCATCTCACTGTAGAGTTCACTCAGGGCAGTGATTCTGAAGTTTGCTAATCTCACTGTAGAGTTCACTCAGGGCAGTGATTCTGAAGTTTGCTAATCTCACTGTAGAGTTCGCTCAGGGCAGTGATTCTGAAGTTTGCTCATCTCACTGTAGAGTTCACTCAGGGCAGTGATTCTGAAGTTTGCTAATCTCACTGTAGAGTTCGCTCAGGGCAGTGATTCTGAAGTTTGCTCATCTCACTGTAGAGTTCACTCAGGGCAGTGATTCTGAAGTTTGCTAATCTCACTGTAGAGTTCGCTCAGGGCAGTGATTCTGAAGTTTGCTCATCTCACTGTAGAGTTCACTCAGGGCAGTGATTCTGAAGTTTGCTAATCTCACTGTAGAGTTCGCTCAGGGCAGTGATTCTGAAGTTTGCTCATCTCACTGTAGAGTTCGCTCAGGGCAGTGATTCTGAAGTTTGCTAATCTCACTGTAGAGTTCGCTCAGGGCAGTGATTCTGAAGTTTGCTCATCTCACTGTAGAGTTCGCTCAGGGCAGTGATTCTGAAGTTTGCTCATCTCACTGTAGAGTTCGCTCAGGGCAGTGATTCTGAAGTTTGCTCATCTCACTGTAGAGTTCGCTCAGGGCAGTGATTCTGAAGTTTGCTCATCTCACTGTAGAGTTCGCTCAGGGCAGTGATTCTGAAGTTTGCTCATCTCACTGTAGAGTTCGCTCAGGGCAGTGATTCTGAAGTTTGCTCATCTCACTGTAGAGTTCGCTCAGGGCAGTGATTCTGAAGTTTGCTCATCTCACTGTAGAGTTCGCTCAGGGCAGTGATTCTGAAGTTTGCTCATCTCACTGTAGAGTTCGCTCAGGGCAGTGATTCTGAAGTTTGCTCATCTCACTGTAGAGTTCGCTCAGGGCAGTGATTCTGAAGTTTGCTCATCTCACTGTAGAGTTCGCTCAGGGCAGTGATTCTGAAGTTTGCTCATCTCACTGTAGAGTTCGCTCAGGGCAGTGATTCTGAAGTTTGCTAATCTCACTGTAGAGTTCGCTCAGGGCAGTGATTCTGAAGTTTGCTAATCTCACTGTAGAGTTCGCTCAGGGCAGCGTTTGCGTCAGCTCGTTGGCGGATGTAAACCGCTGCCATGAGAATAGCAGAGGTTTCCCTCGGTCGATAAAAAGGGCGACACTTGGTTGGCAGTACCTCCAGGCTAGGTGATCAGTGTTGTGAAGGGACCTGATTGTCCGTACAGCTGACGCCCCCACTTTTGTTTTGTTCTTCCCTGTGGACTCCGCTGTCCCGTCCACCCAGAACAAAGGAAATCCCTGTGGCTGCGCCACCTCCTCAGGTATCATGTAGATTAGCCATTACAATCACGGCACAGCGCTCCGTAACGTCCCGCTGTGAGGCGATACGACAGTTCAGCTTGTCTGTCTTATTGGCCAGAGACTGAACGCTGGTCAGGAGAATGCTGGTAGGGCTGGTCTCCATCCCCTCTGGCGTGATTTCACTAGTAGGCCACCTCGTAACCCCCGCCTGGAGGGTCGTTCGCACCTCGTGACCCCAGAGCCTGATGGCTCTGATTGGGGGACAGGCGTCCCTGTCCCTGCTGTGTTCCGCTGTCCCTCCGTTCCTCCACAGGTAGATCCTTTTGTTAAATTTTCTGTTGCGTAGAAATCTACTGAAATGTCCCATAAAGAGTCTTTGGCGATCGTATGCTATAACAACTTCCGCGTACATGGTAATAAATACAACGACTTTAAAAGTACATAAAATACGTAAAAAAAAAAAGAACTCTGGGCTGTTCTCTGTTCCTTTCCATTAATGAACAGTTTCATCTAAATCTTTCCATTAATGAACAGTTTCATCTAAATCTTTTAATTAATGAACAGTTTCATCTAAATCTTTTCATTAATGAACAGTTTCATCTAAATCTTTCCATTAATGAACAGTTTCATCTAAATCTTTCCATTAATGAACAGTTTCATCTAAATCTTTCCATTAATGAACAGTTTCATCTAAATCTTTCCATTAATGAACAGTTTCATCTAAATCTTTTCATTAATGAACAGTTTCATCTAAATCTTTCCATTAATGAACAGTTTCATCTAAATCGTTTAATTAATGAACAGTTTCATCTAAATCTTTCCGTTAATGAACAGTTTCATCTAAATCTTTTAATTAATGAACAGTTTCATCTAAATCTTTCCATTAATGAACAGTTTCATCTAAATCTTTTCATTAATGAACAGTTTCATCTAAATCTTTTCATTAATGAACAGTTTCATCTAAATCTTTCCATTAATGAACAGTTTCATCTAAATCTTTTAATTAATGAACAGTTTCATCTAAATCTTTTAATTAATGAACAGTTTCATCTAAATCTTTTGTCGGTCAACCAAACTGTGCGATGCCTGAATAAAGCAAGACTTTGACTTGAGCAGTGAGGATTACTTTGAAAGGGTGTTGTGTTTGACTTGAGCAGTGAGGATTCGTTTGAAAGGGTGTTGTGTTTGACTTGAGCAGTGAGGGTTACTTTGAAAGGGTGTTGTGTTTGACTTGAGCAGTGAGGATTACTTTGAAAGGGTGTTGTGTTTGACTTGAGCAGTGAGGATTCGTTTGAAAGGGTGTTGTGTTTGACTTGAGCAGTGAGGATTCATTTGAAAGGGTGTTGTGTTTGACTTGAGCAGTGAGGGTTACTTTGAAAGGGTGTTGTGTTTGACTTGAGCAGTGAGGATTCATTTGAAAGGGTGTTGTGTTTGACTTGAGCAGTGAGGATTCGTTTGAAAGGCCGTTAGTTTGGGAGGGGTGGGCCGTAGAGCCGCAGCAGAGCAGACCGACCAGTCTGGTTTCACTCTTTGCACCGTTTTGCACACTTGCGGTCAGTCTGAACGGTGAGCAGCTGGTGCTGGTCCGAGAGCACAGGCCCCTGGTGACCCGAACACTGAGCCAGTTTCCCCACAGCAGCTTGTGTGATGGGCTCATCTTTCTTTCTCTGTGATTCTGTTAATGGTCTTAATTCACTTTGATTCACCCTCTGACTTCCTTTGTTTCACCTTCTGACTTCCTCTCCTCTGTGTGTGTGTGTGTCTAACCCTCTGTCTTTCTGCTGTGTGTGTGTGTGTGTGTGTGTCTAACCCTCTGTCTTTCTGCTGTGTGTGTGTGTGTGTGTGTGTCTAACCCTCTGTCTGTCTGTCCTGTGTGTGATGCTGTTTGTTTTTGACTGTGCTTCATTATGGCTTTATGTGTATTTGTGGGTGTGTACTGGTTACGTGTTTATGGTGTGTGTGTGTGTGTGTGTGTGTGTGTGTGTTTATGGTGTGTGTTTATGGTGTGTGTTTATGGGGTGTGTGTGTGTGTGTGTGTGTGTGTTGGGCAGATAACTTTACGGACTCTGCGGTGAGTGGCCGTGTGAATGGAGAGCATAAGGAGAAGGACCTGGAGCCGTGGGACGGAGGGGAGCAGCAGACCTCAGGCAGTCTGGAGTCGCTGGACAACGACCTGGTCTGTCTCTCACACACCTCTCCCCACGCTGGGCTTTTCAGTGCTGCGCAGTCACAGATGGATGTAAACAGAGCCGTTGTGTTGACCTGCTGTGACGTGTACCTGTGTTTGTTTCGTCTTTCTCTCGCAGTCTAACGGTTGGGATCCAGACGACATGTTTAAATACAACGAGGAGACGTATGGCGTGAAGTCCACTTACGACAGCAGCCTGTCTTCATACACGTAAGCCCCTCCCCCTTTCCCCTCTGCCCGCTCCTATTGGATGTTCCGTAGTTGAGCAGTGACGGACGGTAACTTCAGTGCTTCTGGCTCGGTACACTCACATATCCAGCCGTATGAGATTTAGATGGTGAATGAATTGCAGTTTACGAAAAAGAGTCAGTGAAACGCAGTCTGTGACAATTACGGTTAATTACAGTAGTGTTTCATTTCAGTTAGGGTTGATCAGGGTTGTTGGTTGATTACAGTGGAGGGTAATAACAGTAGTGTGGTGGTAAAGGCTTAGGAGGTGTTTGTGCTGTGGCAGAGTTCCTCTGGAGCGAGACAACTCGGAGGAGTTCCTGCGGAGAGAGGCGCGGGCGGCCCAGCTGGCGGAGGAGATCGAGGCCAGCTCCACGTACAAGGCCAGACTGGCCCTGGAGAACGACGAGCGCTCCGAGGAGGAGAAATACACAGCTGTGGTCCGCGGAGAAAGGGACACACACACACACAACAGGTCAGACACTCACACACACACACACACACACACACACACACACACACACACGCACAACAGGTCAGACACTCACACACACACACACACACACACACGCACAACAGGTCAGACACTCACACACACACACACACGCACAACAGGTCAGACACTCACACACACACACACACACACACACACACACAACAGGTCAGACACTCACACACACACACACACACACACACAACAGGTCAGACACTCACACACACACACACACACAACAGGTCAGACACTCACACACACACACACACACACACACAACAGGTCAGACACACACACACACACACGCACAACAGGTCAGACACATGCACACATGCACAACAGATCAGACACACACCTACACACACACACACACACACGCACAACAGGTCAGACACACACACACACACACACACGCACAACAGGTCAGACACGCGCCCACACACACACGCACAACAGGTCAGACACGCGCACACACACACACACAACAGGTCAGACACACACACACATACACACACACACACGCACAACAGGTCAGACACACGCACACGCACACACACACAACAGGTCAGACACATGCACACACACACACACGCACGACAGCTCAGACACACGCACACACACACGCACGCACGACAGCTCAGACACACACACACTCACACACACGCCCAACAGGTCAGACACACGCGCGCGCACACACACACACACGCACAACAGGTCAGACACGCACGCATACACACACACACGCACGCACAACAGGTCAGACACACACACACACACACACACACACAACAGGTCAGACACACGCACACACACGCACAACAGGTCAGACACACGCGCACACACACGCACGCACACACGCACAACAGGTCAGACACACGCACACACACACATGCACAACAGGTCAGACACACGCGCACACACACGCACGCACACACGCACAACAGGTCAGACACACGCACACACACACATGCACAACAGGTCAGACACACGCGCACACACACGCACGCACACACGCACAACAGGTCAGACACACGCACACATCATGCACATGCACCCAACAGGTCACACACGGGCACACAAACACACACGCACAACAGGTCAGACACACGCACACATCATACACAATCACAGCATACAGCCTCGCAGCACACACACACACACACACACACACACAGTCATACAGTCACACACATCTATACTCATGCTCTCAGCTGGTGTGACACACACACACAGACGCACACAGAGCTCACCCAGTCTGTCTGTTTCAGTAGGGAGAATAAGTACGTTCCCCCGGGCCAGAGGAACAGAGAGACAGGCCTGTCGTGGGGTTCGGGTCGGCAGAACTCACCCAGACTGGTCCAGTGCAGCCCAGGCCAGTCCACAACCAGAGGTGGAGGGCAGGAGTTCGGCGGCGCGGCAGGAGTGGACCAGCGTGTGGTTAACGGAGGTACTGCCGTGCCGTCAGTGGAACCTGAGTGTACCATGTGGTGTGTGAGTGGAACCACGGTCCTGAGTGTACTATGCGGTGTGTGAGTGGAACTACGGTCCTGAGTGTACCATGCGGTGTGTGAGTGGAACCACGGTCCTGAGTGTACCATGCGGCGTGTGAGTGGAACTACGGTCCTGAGTGTACCATGCGGTGTGTGAGTGGAACCACGGTCCTGAGTGTACCATGCGGTGTGTGAGTGGAACCACGGTCCTGAGTGTACCATGCGGTGTGTGAGTGGAACCACGGTCCTGAGTGTACCATGCGGTGTGTGAGTGGAACCACGGTCCTGAGTGTACCATGTTGTGTGTGAGTGGAACCACGGTCCTGAGTGTACCATGCGGTGTGTGAGTGGAACCACGGTCCTGAGTGCACAATGTGGTGTGTGAGTGGAACCATGGTCCTGAGTGTACCATGTGGTGTGTGAGTGGAACCATGGTCCTGAGTGTACCATGTGGTGTGTGAGTGGAACCACGGTCCTGAGTGTACCATGTGGTGTGTGAGTGGAACCACGGTCCTGAGTGCACAATGTGGTGTGTGAGTGGAACCATGGTCCTGAGTGTACTATGCGGTGTGTGAGTGGAACCATGGTCCTGAGTGTACCATGTGGTGTGTGAGTGGAACCATGGTTCTCCTCTGTCTGAAATGTGTGTGGTCAGTTTGAGATCAGTGTTGATTCACTGATGATGATGATGATGATGATGAAGGCAAACAGGGTCTGGAGACTCTCATCAGGAAGATCTGTGTCAGGCATTCAGCAGAGTACACAAACCTCACTGTAGGATTTCTCTCTCTCTCTCTCTCTCTCTCTCTCTCTCTCTCTCTCTCTCTCTCTCTCTCTCTCTCTCTCAGACATGCATGCATGCATACTCACACACACACACACAGACATGCATGCATACCTACTCACGCAGACACAGACATGCATGCATACTCACACACACACACACACACAGACATGCATGCATGCATTCTCACACAGACACAGACATGCATGCATACCTACTCACGCAGACACACACACACACACAGAGACATGCATACATGCGCATACACAGACACAAATACACACACACATGCATGAGCACATGCACAAACACACAGACATGCATGCATGCATACTCACACACACACACACACACAGACACGCACGCATGCATACACACACAGACACAGACAGACAGACAGACACAAACACAGACACGCGCGCATGCATACACACACAGACACAGACAGACAGACAGACATGCGCGCATGCATACACACACAGACACAGACACAGACACAGACAGACACACACACACAAACACAGACAGGCACGCATGCATACACACACAGACAGACAGACACACACAAACAGACACGCACGCATGCATACACACACAGACACAGACACAGATCAGTGACTAGTGTACTGTCCGTCTTCTCACCTTTAGGCTCATAACTGTAGTTTTCTGTGGTGAGGATCAAATGACCTCCACATGTTTGGCCTAGAGAGTCCTCTACTCTCTTCCATACTACGTGTGTGTGTGTGTGTGTGTGTGTGTGTGTGTGTGTGTGTGTGTGTGTGTGTGTGTGTGCGCGCTGCTCGCGCATTCATATGTGTATATATGTGTGTGTATGTGCGCGTGCGTGTGCGTAAGCATGCGTATGTATGTGTGTGTGTGTGTAAGCATGCATATGTATGTATTTGTGTGTGTTTGTTTTGGTATTTAAGACTGTGTGTGTGTTTGTTTTGGTATTTAAGACTGTGTGTGTGTTTGTTTTGGTATTTAAGACTGTGCACTGAATATGTTTCTCTTTGTGCATGTTTTTGAAGCCTGATTTATTCTTCTGTCAAAACACACGCCTGTTTTTATTTCTCTTTCTCTGTCTACACTTTTTTCTCTACGTCTGTCTCTATTTTATCTCTCTCTCTCTCTCTGTGTCTCTCTGTCTGTTTCCCCTCCTCTCATCTGTCCCCTTCACACTCATCCCTCTCTTCTCTTCTCATCTGTCCCCTTCACACTCATCCATCTATTCTCATTTGTCCATTTTTATCTCCCTCTCTCTCAGGTGCCCATCCCTGGCCGTCACGCTGTCCATCTCCTTCCTCTCGCTCTTCCTCCTCTCGTTATCAGTCTGGCCCCTCCTCCTCTTCATCATGCTCCTCCCTCCCACCCCGGGCTGCAACACCCACTCGCCCTCCCTCCCGCCCCCCCTCGCGACCTTCGCGACCTCTGTCTCACCCCTCCCCAGCGCCCAGCTGCTCTCTGCCCAAACGAATGTCCTGTGAAGGTACCTGCAGTCCCACAGCCGGCCAGCAGAGTGCGCTGCAGGGCTCAGAGTGTGGTTTGGACTGAGCAGAGACTCAGCATGTTGCTTTTTGCCAAACACTGAGTTTGGATTGAAAAGCTGACACTCTAACAACTGCCTGGTGTTTTATTTGGGATAATGACTTGCTTTACCTCTCTCTCTCACTCTCTTTCTCTCTCTCACTCTCTCTCTCTGTCTCTCTCACTCTCTCTGTCTCTCTCACTCTCTCTGTCTCTCTCTCTCACTCTGTCTCTCTCTCTCTGTCTCACTCTCTCTCTCTCTCTCACATGCATGTGTGTGTGTCTCTCAGGGAGCGCATCTTTATAGTTCACTCTCTCTACATTATTAGACACAGTCTCGAGAGGCTGACAGTCACTGGTGAAACTGGAACAAGCCTGGCCATGACATATAGCTTTCACTGGTTTTACTGGTTTGAGTGCTTTATGCATAACCTGAAACCTGAACATGTTGAATTTTTCTGGACAGAGATTTCACTCTGGCCAACAGAAATTATTTAGTTTAATCATGACCAAGATCCATAACTGATATGGAGTGAATAAGTTGCACACACACGCACGTGCGTGCTCTCGTGGTGTGTTTGTGGTGTGTGTCTGGGACACGGTGAAGGTTTCTGGTTTGACAGCATCACTAAAAGACTGTTGTTTGGGGGCTGTTTGTGTTTCTCTCTTCTCTGCGTTTATGCTCCTGGGCCAGCCTGGATTTGGTGTGGAGTGTGTCTGGGCACAGCACTTTAAGCATGAAGAAGCCTCACTGCGGTTCGTCACAGTTTATCGGTCATCGTTTCATTTGGTTGTTTTTTCATAAGAATCTCTTCATCGTTTTCACACAGGGCCTCCGAGGATGTCGCCGAAATCCCAGCGGACTCCCAGGACTCACAGGGTGGCCTCCTCTCGTGGGAGTGGCCCACCAGGTGTGGACTACATTTCCCAGAGTGCATCTGGAGAAGTGTCGACTCCTCCTCCTGCTCGAAGCAGCCCCTCCGGGGGAACCTGGTCCTCTGTAGTCAGTGGAGGTGAGTGAGCGGAGTCACACAGGCTGGATAACATTCAGATCAGCTTAGGGCGTCAGTGTTCCATCACCGCGAACATACCCTTCAAACGGCCTACGCTTTTATGTCACCGTCGCCTCGCTCAGTGGGTCAAAGGTCATTTTTGCCTTCTTTTCGCAGCCCACAGACCCCGTTCACCTCGGCAGAACAGCGTGGGTGGGGCTCCTCCAGGCTCCGCCCCCCTGACATCCCCACAGGCCGGCACAGTGCCTGTTGACACTGTGACCACTCCCACTTCAGCGACATCACCGACTGCTGCTAGTCCCGCCTCTAATCTGGCAGTTACACCTTCAGCAGAGGGTGAGGACTATTTGGACTGACAGCTCTCACACGTTTGTCTTACGTTTGTCCAATGTTTGCACTGCAACCAGAGCCCTAACTAAATGTCCCAGCATCTGTCGCATTTAAACCTGTCACTGACACATCAGTCATAAAATAAAGACATTCTTCTGACTGTTATTGACGTGAACCAGTCCTGCTATAGATGCTGATCCAGATGGACTGTTTTTTTTTTTCCTGTTTGACAGCAAAAGAGTGGAGAGTCCAGGAGACCAGACAGAATTCTCCATCAGCCAATAAAGAGAATATGAGACCAGCAGAGCCTGCTTCCAGTATCAACAGACCAGTTACTAAAGGTGCGTCTGTGTGTGTGTGTGTGTGTGTCTGTGTGTGTGTGTGTGTGTGTCTGTGTGTGTGTGTGTGTCTGTGTGTGTGTGTGTGTCTGTGTGTGTGTGGGTGTCTGTGTGTGTGTGCGTGTCTGTGTGTGCGTGCGTGTCTGTGTGTGCGTGCGTGTCTGTGTGTGCGCGCGTGTCTGTGTGTGCGCGCGTGTCTGTGTGCGCGCGTGTCTGTGTGCGCGCGTGTCTGTGTGCGCGTGTGTCTGTGTGCGTGTGTGTGCGTGTGTGTGTCTGTGTGTGTGTGTGTGTGCATGTGTGTGTGTGTGTGTGTGTGTGCGTGTGTGTCACTGTGTGTGTGTGTTGAATGAGCTGAATGGCTCTGTCAGATGAAGTGTTGGTGAAGTGTGATGTCAGTCAATGTCTTTCATTCTCCACAGGCCCCCCCGGCATGGCCCCAGACCACAGAAAACAGATCGACAATTTGAAGAAGTTTAGTGTTGATTTTAGGGTAAGTTTGTCTGACTCTGGCTTTATCCATAACCTTGTTTAATGATCCAATATTCCCATATTCACAAACTCCTACACTAACACACCTTTAGCCTCTCACACCTGTACACTCCTACACTAACACACCTTTAGCCTCTCACACCTGTACACTCCTACACTAACACACCTTTACCCTCTCACACCTGTACACTCCTACACTAACACACCTTTACCCTCTCACATCTGTACACTCCTACACTAACACACCTTTACACTCTCACACCTGTACACTCCTACACTAACACACCTTTACCCTCTCACACCTGTACACTCCTACACTAACACACCTTTACACTCTCACACCTGTACACTCCTACACTAACACACCTTTAGCCTCTCACACCTGTACACTCCTACACTAACACACCTTTACCCTCTCACACCTGTACACTCCTACACTAACACACCTTTACCCTCTCACACCTGTACACTCCTACACTAACACACCTTTACACTCTCACACCTGTACACTCCTACACTAACACACCTTTACCCTCTCACACCTGTACACTCCTACACTAACACACCTTTAGCCTCTCACACCTGTACACTCCTACACTAACACACCTTTAGCCTCTCACACCTGTACACTCCTACACTAACACACCTTTACCCTCTCACACCTGTACACTCCTACACTACCACACCTTTACCCTCTCACACCTGTACACTCCTACACTACCACATCTCTCTGGGTTTCATCCTATCTGTCTCTCTCTCTCTCTCTCTCTCTCTTTCTCTCTCTCTCTCTCTCCATCTCTCTATCCTGAATGTTCCTGTGTGGATATGTACACTTCCCATATATGCCATTTGACCAATTTGGTTTGGTCTGGTTTGGTTGTGTGTGTGTGTGTGTGTGTGTGTGTGTGTGTGTGTGTGTGTCTCTGTCTCTCATAGTTGCAGTCCAGCTCAAATCCAGACCCCATGTTTGAGTCAATGGTGACAAAACCCCCACGGGACCCAGGCGAAAAACCCAAAGATCTTCCATCAGAACCAGCTGGACCCAAAACCATCCTAGAACCCAATGCCAATGACGAGACCACCTCTACGACCCCTGTTACCGTGGCAACTAATCCTGCAGGCGGAGGAAACAGCAAATCGGCCACACCTTCCCCTGGTGCCATGCTAGGCTCCGCCCCTGAACAGAAGAGGGGGCCGGACGTGACATCACAAGGAGTCCAGACGACTCCACTGACCGGCGGCACAGCGGCAAAACTGGACAGCAAGGATGAGAAAGAGGACAAGAAAGACCCTGTACCAGAGTGAGTGTGAGAGAGAGAGTGAGAGTGAGTGATGGAGAGAGAGAGAGAGAGAGATGGGCTGGGGAGGGGAGGGGCTAGTGGAGAGACAGAACAAGGGGGACTATGGGAGAAAAACCTGATGAGATTTAATTAGATTACTTTACCATTCAGACCTACTACAGCTGTAAACTAGACTTATGATATTGGTTTAATTAGATTACTTTACCATTCAGACATACTACAGCTGTAAACTAGACTTATGATATTGGTTTAATTAGATTACTTTACCATTCAGACATACTACAGCTGTAAACTAGACTTATGATATTGGTTTAATTAGATTACTTTACCATTCAGACATACTACAGCTGTAAACTAGACTTATGATATTGGTTTAATTAGATTACTTTACCATTCAGACCTACTACAGCTGTAAACTAGACTTATGATATTGGTTTAATTAGATTACTTTACCATTCAGACCTACTACAGCTGTAAACTAGACTTATGATATTGGTTAAATTAGATTACTTTACCATTCAGACATACTACAGCTGTAAACTAGACTTATGATATTGGTTTAATTAGATTACTTTACCATTCAGACCCACTACAGCTGTAAACTAGACTTATGATATTGGTTTAATTAGATTACTTTACCATTCAGACCCACTACAGCTGTAAACTAGACTTATGATATTGGTTTAATTAGATTACTTTACCATTCAGACATACTACAGCTGTAAACTAGACTTATGATATTGGTTTAATTAGATTACTTTACCATTCAGACATACTACAGCTGTAAACTAGACTTATGATATTGGTTAAATTAGATTACTTTACCATTCAGACATACTACAGCTGTAAACTAGACTTATGATATTGGTTTAATTAGATTACTTTACCATTCAGACATACTACAGCTGTAAACTAGACTTATGATATTGGTTTAATTAGATTACTTTACCATTCAGACATACTACAGCTGTAAACTAGACTTATGATATTGGTTCAAATAGATTACTTTACCATTCAGACCTACTACAGCTGTAAACTAGACTTATGATATTGGTTTAATTAGATTACTTTACCATTCAGACATACTACAGCTGTAAACTAGACTTATGATATTGGTTTAATTAGATTACTTTACCATTCAGACATACTACAGCTGTAAACTAGACTTATGATATTGGTTTAATGTACAAATGGAGGAAAATGGAACTAAATGATATTGGATTAACATTCAAACAGTAAAACATTAAAAACTACAAACTAGACCTAGTGATACTGGTTTGACATTTTAACAGTGAAATATTTAAAGTAAGTTCTGTAAGCCTCAGACATACGGGATTCTCTCTGACACGAGCACAGAGACAGAGAGTGAGTGGAGAGAGTGAGTGGAGAGAGTGAGTGGAGAGAGTGAGTGGAGAGAGTGAGTGGAGAGACAGAGAGTGAATGGAGAGAGTGGAGAGACAGAGAGTGAGTGGAGAGACAGAGAGTGAATGGAGAGAGTGGAGAGACAGAGTGAGTGGAGACAGAGAGTGAATGCAGAGAGTGGAGAGACAGAGAGTGAATGGAGAGAGTGGAGAGACAGAGAGTGAGTGGAGAGGGTGAGTGGAGAGACAGAGAGTGAGTGGAGAGACAGAGAGTGAATGGAGAGACAGAGAGTGACCACAGACTCAGTGACCACAAACTTGCAGTAGAAACAGGCAGACACAGAAAAACCTAGCTGCCAAAAGAGGACAGAACATGTGGTCAGTGCCAGACAGGGAAGGTGGAGACAGAGGAGCATTTTCTTCTTCACTGTGAGAAGTATACAGAAATAAGAAAAACTCTTTTCCATACATTTAAAACCAACCACCCAAACTTTGAAGTCCTAGACAAAACTGAAAAAATGGCTATCCTCTCAGGAGAGGGACCTTCAGCTGCTCTGGCAGCCAAATATATTTCACTATGTCATAACCTGAGGGACACTGAGGGACACTAGCTAAACCTAAATGTAAATATGTTTAACGTTTAATGTTTCTATACATGTTACACATGTAATGTTCCTATTCATATTTGAGTGTAGTGTATATGTTTATTTTATGTTAGTCCAAATCTGTGTAAATCTATATATAGAATAGATTAGGTCTAGATTTAAACTTAGATTAGATTTAAATTTACATAAGATTTAGACTTGTTCCTTGTATTCCTTATGCTTTGTATGAATGCTTTGGCAATACAATGCCTTATTTGTCATGCCAATAAAGCACTTTGAATTGAATTGAATTGAAATTGAGTGAATGGAGAGAGTGAATGGAGAGAGTGAGTGGAGAGACAGAGAGTGAGTGTTCAGAGTGTGAGGAGACCCAGTGAGAGGATAACATGGTGAGCAGGGTGTATGAAGAGAATGAGTAGAACTGACGTAGTTTGTATTAATCATTTCTCTGCCTGTTTCAGCCAAGTCAGAAAATCCACCCTCAACCCCAACGCCAAGGAGTTCAACCCCAGAGCCTTCTGTACCCCGGTGAGTGTTCAGAGTGTTCAGTGGAACAGTGTTCAGTTAATAAAACTACAGTCGTTTCACCACAGTGTTACAGACAGAATGAGGAAACACATGGATCACTGCTGAACATTGCATAAGCATTCTTTTTCTTTATTAAATTTTTACATGTTTAAATGTCAAACAGGGAAAAACTTAAGCTGTGAGTCAGTTCTGTTTTCTCTCGAATAAAAACAACAAACAAACTGACACTGGGGTCCAGACTGGACAGTGAACAGGGTGAAGTGTTAGACCTGTAATAACAACAGTAAGACTGGACAGTGAACAGGGTGAAGCGTTAGACCTGTAATAACAACAGTAAGACTGGACAGTGAACAGGGTGAAGCGTTAGACCTGTAATAACAGTAAGACTGGACAGTGAACAGGGTGAAGCGTTAGACCTGTAATAACAGTAAGACTGGACAGTGAACAGGGTGAAGCGTTAGACCTGTAATAACAACAGTAAGACTGGACAGTGAACAGGGTGAAGCGTTAGACCTGTAATAAGAGTAAGACTGGACAGTGAACAGGGTGAAGCGTTAGACCTGTAATAACAGTAAGACTGGACAGTGAACAGGGTGAAGTGTTAGACCTGTAATAACAACAGTAAGACTGGACAGTGAACAGGGTGAAGTGTTAGACCTGTAATAACAACAGTAAGACTGGACAGTGAACAGGGTGAAGTGTTAGACCTGTAATAACAGTAAGACTGGACAGTGAACAGGGTGAAGTGTTAGACCTGTAATAACAACAGTAAGAATCCTTGTGTATGTGTCTGTGTCCAGCCCAAACCAGCCAGTACTCCCACTCTGCCGCGGCCCCAGGGCCAGCCCAGCCCCTCCATCGTGGTTCAGCAGCCACCGGCTGTTTACGGCCAGACCGTCTGCTTCCCCCAGGTCTACCCGCTCACCCCTGTCAGTCCTGGAGTTCAGGTGAGCGCCACCTAGCTGTGCACTCTGGCATTACTGACGCAGTTTCACACCAGAGCACGCGGTGCCATCTTCTTTTGATTCTGCTTCTATGCATGTGCCCTTCCTCTCTAACTCATCACCTCTCTCTCTAACTCATCACCTCTCTCTCTAACTCATCACCTCTCTGTCTAACTCATTACCTCTCTCTCTAACTCATCACCTCTCTCTCTAACTCATCACCTCTCTCTCTAACTCATCACCTCTCTCTCTAACTCATCACCTCTCTCTCTAACTCATCACCTCTCTCTCTAACTCATTACCTCCCTCTCTAACTCATCACCTCTCTCTCTAACTCATCACCTCTCTCTCTAACTCATTACCTCTCTCTCTAACTCATCACCTCTCTGTCTAACTCATCACCTCTCTGTCTAACTCATCACCTCTCTGTCTAACTCATTACCTCTCTCTCTAACTCATTACCTCTCTCTCTAACTCATTACCTCTCTCTCTAACTCATTACCTCTCTGTCTAACTCATCACCTCTCGGTCTAACTCATCACCTCTCTGTCTAACTCATCACCTCTCGGTCTAACTCATCACCTCTCTGTCTAACTCATTACCTCTCTCTCTAACTCATTACCTCTCTCTCTAACTCATCACCTCTCTGTTTCTCTCTCTCTAACTCATCACCTCTCTCTCTAACTCATCACCTCTCTGTCTAACTCATCACCTCTCTCTCTAACTCATCACCTCTCTCTCTAACTCATCACCTCTCTCTCTAACTCATCAGCTCTCTGTTTCTCTCTCTCTAACTCATCACCTCTCTCTCTAACTCATCACCTCTCTCTCTAACTCATCACCTCTCTCTCTAACTCATCACCTCTTTCTATAACTCATTACCTCTCTCTCTAACTCATCACCTCTCTCTCTAACTCATTACCTCTCTCTAACTCATCACCTCTCTCTCTAACTCATCACCTCTCTCTCTAACTCATTACCTCTCTCTCTAACTCATCACCTCTCTCTCTAACTCATTACCTCTCTGTCTCTCTCTCTCTCCATCTCTGTCTCTCTCTCCCATCTCTGTCTCTCTCTAACTCATTACCTCTCTGTCTCTCTCTCTCTCCATCTCTGTCTCTCTCTCCCATCTCTGTCTCTCTCTAACTCATTACTTCTCTGTCTCTCTCTCTCTCCATCTCTGTCTCTCTCTCCCGTCTCTGTCTCTCTCTAACTCATTACCTCTCTATCTCTCTCTCTCTCCATCTCTGTCTCTCTCTCCCGTCTCTGTCTCTCTCTCTCTTTCACTAACTCTTCCTAACTGTCTCTGGCTTTCTCCATTTTCTTTTGGCTTCCTCATTGCTGTTCTCTGGTTTTCATGAAGCTTTTCCCATTCTGAGAAACATTATTCTGTTTTTGAACCTCAGAATGGACCACCTCACTGTATTTTTGTCAAATTGTAAGGAAAACTTTCACAGGACTTTTGTGTCTGTGTGTCTGTCCGTCTGATTGTGTGTCTGTCTGATTGTGTGTCTGTCTGTCTGATTGTGTGTCTGTCTGATTGTGTGTCTGTCTGATTGTGTGTCTGTCCGTCTGATTGTGTGCGTGTGTGAGTGTGTCTGTGTGTGTGTGTGTGTGTATGTGTGTGTGTGTCTGTATGTGTGCGTGTGTGCGCGTGTGAGTATGTGTGTGTATATGTGTGCGCGTGGGTGTGTGTGTGTGTGTGTGTATGTGTGTGTGTGTCCGTCTGTGTGTGTTCGTGTGTGTGTGAGGGTGTGAGTGTGTCTGTGTGTGTGTGTGTGTGTGTGTGTGTGTGTGTCTGTATGTGTGTGTGTGTCTGTATGTGTGCATGCGCGTGTGTGTATGTGTGTGTGTATATGTGTGTATGTGTGTGTGTGTGTGTCTGTATGTGTGTGTGTATATGTGCCTGTGCGTGTGTGTGTGTGTGTGTGTATGTGTGTGTGTGTTTTTGTCTGTATGTGTGTATATCATGCCTTTCCTTCCGTCTCTGCCATGCATGAAAATCGGCTTTGGCTGCGTCCATAAATCCATCTCTTTCCTTTGTTTTCGAACTCCGCCCATTGGCATTCTGTGGTCACTCTAAGCCTGTGAACAGTCCCTGTGCATGTTGAGGACTGAGAGAGGTTCAGATCTTCTGTGTTGGAAATGTAGAGGTTTTGCCCAGGACATATTCTATACAATAAACAGGCTCTTTAGATTGATTAGCATCGTTGAGTATTGATTGGTTTTTTAAAATAGTGATTAGCATCATTGAGTATTGATTGTTTTTTTTAATTAGTGATTAGCATCATTGAATATTGATTGGTGTTTTAATTAGTGATTAGCATCATTCAGTATTGATTGTTTTTTTTTTAATTACTGATTAGCATCATTGAGTATTGCTTGGTGTTTTAATTAGCGTTTAGCATCATTGAGTATTGATTGTTTTTTTTAATTAGTGATTAGCATCACTGAATATTGATTGGTGTTTTAATTAGTGATTAGCATCATTCAGTATTGATTGTTTTTTTTAATTACTGATTAGCATCATTGAGTATTGCTTGGTGTTTTAATTAGTGATTAGCATCATTGAGTATTGATTGTTTTTTTAATTAGTGATTAGCATCACTGAATATTGATTGGTGTTTTAATTAGTGATTAGCATCATTCAGTATTGATTGTTTTTTTTAAATACTGATTAGCATCAGTAAGTATTGATTGGTGTTTTTAGAAGTGATTAACATCACTGAGTATTGATTGTTTTTTTTAAATTAGTCATTAGCATCTTAGCATCATTGAGTATCGATTGGTGTTTTAATTAGCGTTTAGCATAATTGAGTATTGATTGTTCTTTTACACCCAGTCCTCCAGTTAGTGCTACAGCACTAACTTAAACCAGTCAGCCAGTTCAGAGAACTGTTGAACGGTAGCAGTAGACCAGTCAGGGTACAGTCCTGGGCAGAGTAGAGCAGTCCTGAGAACAGTAGTACAGTCCTGGTAACAATAACTGTAGAACAGCACGTGGAATAACACCAGCTCAGGGAACAGTGGCTATAAAGAGAGAGAACAGTAGAACAGTCATGAAATGAGATGGATCTGAAGTGAATGTGTTTGCTTACAGTGGTTTGACGCACACTGATGTCAAAGTCTCAGTGCTGTTTAAAGCTGTATCATACACAGTCTGTTTCCCTGTCACATTGTAATGAAGTTTAATTACTGTGGCATAGCTGGAGAGGAATCCAACAGTGCTCTGTATTGAACCTCATGAAAAGTAGATTTTTCTACAAAAAGAGCAGACACCACTCAAACTAAAGACTGGTTCTTTTTTCCTCTCTCTTTTCTCTCTCTCTCTCTCTCTCTCTCTCTCTCTTTTTCTCCATTAGAAAAGCATTATCTGGAAGGTTTGTGCTACTCTAAGACTTCTTCTCTTTTCCTCTTGACAAACGTGTGTTGATTTGTTTGACTGTCCTGCCCAGATGAGGCTTAGCTGATCACTTCTATCAGACAGACAGCAGAGGGGTCAGCCAATCAGTGCAGTTCATTTACCTGCAGTTGGGTCAGCCAATCAGTGCAGTTCATTTATCTGCAGTTGGGTCAGCCAATCAGAGCAGTTCATTTACCTGCAGATGGGTCAGCCAATCAGAGCAGTTTATTTACCTGCAGATGGGTCAGCCAACCAGAGCAGTTCATTTACCTGCAGATGGGTCAGCCAATCAGAGCAGTTCATTTACCTGTAGATGGGTCAGCCAATCAGAGCAGTTCATTTACCAGCAGATGGGTCAGCCAATCAGAGCAGTTCATTTACCAGCAGATGGGTCAGCCAATCAGAGCAATTCATTTACCAGCAGATGGGTCAGCCAATCAGAGCAGTTCATGTATATGTGGTTTCTGTAGCAGCAGAAGGAGACCTAACCTCCTTTTCTTTCTTTATCATAGATTTTTTTATCACAGAGATTTTTTATCTTTTATTTATCTGAGAGGACCAGACGTTGCATCTGTGAGGGTCATGACTTACAGTGTTACAGTAGACTTCTCTGTTTGTCAGTTTAGTCCTGTACATGCCAGGATCTTAAACTTGTGGAGTTTAATCTGGAGGAGGCATAGTGTGGTCCTGTGTGTATCTGTTCCTGCCATCTTCCACTCAGGACAAAGCCCATGTTTAACGTGCACTGTATCACAGAAACGATTCAGTAAGAACAGTGCAGAGTGAGAAGGCTAGATAAACTGTGATTAATTAGAACTGTTCTGAAAACAGCAGACCCATACTTTCACAATGTTCAAGTGAGCAGTATTGTGTGTGTGTGTGTGTGTGTGCATGCATGGTCATTGAGCTGTAGTGATGTGTGTGTGTGTGTGTGTCTGTGTGTGTGTATGTCTGTGTGTATGTATGTCTGTGTGTGTGTATGTGTGCGTGTGCATGCATGGTCATTGAGCTGTAGTGATGTGTGTGTGTGTGTGTGCGCGTGTGTGGTCACTGAGCTGTAGTGATGTGTGTGTGTGTGTGTGTGTGTGTGTGTGTTTATGTGGTCACTGAGCTGTAGTGATGTGAGTGTGTGTGTGTGGTCAGTGATGTGTGTGTAAGTGTGTGTGTGTGTGGGTAGTGATGTGTGTGTGTGTGTGTGGGTAGTGATGTGTGTGTGTGTGTGTGGTCAGTGATGTGTGTGTGTGTGTGTGTGTGTGTAGTGATGTGATGTGTATAGTGATGTGTTAAACCTGTTCTCTCAGGCTCCTGCTCTATACCATGTCCAGGTGCCTCACATGACGGTGAGCCAAACCAAACCTTACAGACCAGGGAAAGGTAAGAGACACTCAGAGTGCATGTACACACACACACATGCAAACAAGCGCGTGCGCTCTGTCTCTCTCACACACACACACACACACACACACACACACACTCACACACTCACTGTACAGTACGGTTCGGTATGTATCAGGGGTTTTGGGTCACTGTACAGTACGGTTTGGTATGTATCAGGGGTTTTGGGTCACTGTACAGTACGGTTCGGTATGTATCAGGGGTTTTGGGTCACTGTACAGTACGGTTCGGTATGAATCAGGGGTTTTGGGCCACAGTTACAGTACTCGAGAATAAGGTCATATTATTACGAGAATAAAGTCTTAAATTACGAATATATTCTCGTAATATTATGACTTTTCTCTCAGTTATGACTTTATGCTCGTAATTTTACAACCTTATTCTCGAAATCTCTGATTTCTTTCCCTCAGTGTGGCTGTAATACTCCCTCATAGATTGGAAAGACGGCAGTGCCTCTTAAACTCTGCCTCTCTCGCCACGTTGAAGCTGAGAGAATATTTGTTTTTAGTTTCTTCTCTCTTCTCCAGCTGGTATTTGCATACAGAGTGCTGACTGGCTGCAGGGAAATTCTGATAGGCTCCAGAGACGTTCTGATAGGCTCCAGAGATGTTCTGATTGGCTTCTGATTGGATCTGAACTACACATCGTATCACACACACACACACACTGTATCAGACTCACACATGAACACACACACACACACACACACACAGTATCAGACTCACACATGAACACACACCCACACACACTGTATCAGACTCAAACATGAACACACACACACACACTGTATCAGACTCACACATGAACGAACACACACACACACACACACACACACACACACTGTATCAGACTCACACATGAACACACACACACTGTAAATGTGCACTCCTCACTCTAACTGCTCACACACTGTTTAATGGAGCCTCATTTTCACTCTGTTTCCTGTTTCCCCTCCCAGTACCCAATATGCCGCAGCAGAGACCAGACCAGCACCACCCACCAGCCACGCCCACTATGATGCACCCTGCCACCGCTGCGGGACCACCTATAGTGGCTCCAAGCCCCGCCTACTCCACCCAGTACTTCACCTGTAGCCCACAGCAGTTCCACAGCCAGCCACTGGTACAACAAATGGCCCATTATCAGTCCCAGGTACAAACGTACACACACACACACACACACACACACACTGCACTGAGAGGTACACACACACACACACACTGCACTGAGAGATACACACACACACATACAAACACACGTTGCACTGAGAGATACACACACACACATACAAACACACGTTGCACTGAGAGATACACACACACACTGCACTGAGAGATACACACACACACTGCACTGAGAGATACACACACACACTGCACTGAGAGATACACACACACACTGCACTGAGAGATACACACACACACTGCACTGAGAGATACATGCACACACACACACACACACACACACACTGCACTGAGAGATACATGCACACACACACACACATACAAACACATGTTGCACTTTGAGAGACACACACACACACACACAAACACACAAACACATGTTGCACTTTGAGAGACACACACACACACACACAAACACACGTTGCACTGAGAGATACATGCACACACACACACACACAAACACACCTTGCACTGAGAGACACACACACACACGTTGCACTGAGAGATACACACACATACAGTGGTTTCATCTTGTACCCAGTGTGCTGCTTTCACCGTGAGGCTGTTTGTGTTTTTCTGTTGACGCCGTCAGAATTCTGCAGATGATTGTCATCGTTCTGTCTCCCACGATGTCAAACTTGTGAGGCTGTTTTTAGAGCAGAGATGTTTTCAGTGAAGGGCAGACGGAGTCATGGGCTCTGTCCAAACACGGACACTGCTGTTCCCTGTGCTCTGAGACTGCCTTCTCTTCTCTGTCTCTGGAACCACGCTGTGGCACCCAAGGAAAACATAAACAAATAAACAGAGACACCCAAACAGAACACAGAGCAGTACACGGGTTCTGACGGAGACCGGAGCTGAAAATCAGTGTGCTGTGTTTATGTTTCAGTGTTTAAAACTCTGAGCAGTGATTGGTCATTTACCATTCTGTCTCTGCCCCCAGGCCCAGCATGTGTTTAGTCCGGTGATGCAGGGCGGGGCCAGGATGATAACTCCACCCACCCATGGCCAGCCCACTCTGGTCTCCTCCGCCACCTCCCAGTATGGTGAGCAGACTCACACTATGTATGGTAAGAACCCCAACCTGACCGCACCCTGTCTCTCTGTCCCTGTCTCTCTCTCTGTCCCTGTCTCTCTCTCTCTCTCTGTCCCTCTCTGTCACCCCCTTCTCTCTATCCGTCTCTCTCTCTCTCTCTCTCTCTCTCTGTCCCTGTCTCTCTCTCTCTCTCTCTCTCTCTCTGTCCCTGTCTCTCTCTCTCTGTCCCTGTCTCTCTCTCTCTGTCCCTGTCTCTCTCTCTCTCTCTGTCCCTCTCTGTCACCCCCTTCTCTCTATCCGGCTCTCTCTCTCTCTCTCTCTCTCTCTCTCTCTCTCTCTCTCTCTCTCTCTGTCCCATCGGAGAGAAGTCCTCTTTTCTCTGTGTCTCTGACGGTTGTGATTGGACTCTCTGAACATGCTGTTCTGATTGACATGATACAGAACCTCGATACTGCTTTATATAAGTCACACACCAAACTCGACCAAATGTGGGCAGATTGGGTTCAGTCCTAAAAGCCCGTGAGCTGTGTGAGATGGCAGTAGACTGTTGGAGTGAAGAGTGCTCCGCTGCTCACAGAGCTGATTTACAGCAGGAGTGTCAGAGAGAACCCACGCTCAGAGACCCGGACATTTTCCCGCCCTTTTTCCCTCTCTTTTACCCTTCCCCCTCTCCTCCCTTCTTCTCCGTCCACTGCGTTCTCGTCCGTCTGTGTGTCTCTCCTGCCGTCTGTGTGTCTCTCCTGCCGTCTGTGTGTCTCTCCTGCCGTCTGTGTGTCTGTCCTGCTGTCTGTGTGTCTGCGTGTCGGCGTGTCAATGTGTCAGTGTGTCTGTCCTGCTGTCTGTGTGTCTGTGTGTCTGTGTGTCTGTGTGTCTGCGTGTCGGCGTGTCGGCGTGTCAATGTGTCAGTCCTGCTGTCTGTGTGTCTGTGTGTCTGCGTGTCTGCGTGTCAGTGTGTCTGTGTGTCTGTGTGTCTGTGTGTCTGCATGTCAGTGTGTCTGCGTGTCTGCGTGTCTGTGTGTCTGCGTGTCTGTGTGTCTGCGTGTCTGCGTGTCTGTGTGTCTGTGTGTCTGTGTGTCAGTGTGTCTGTCCTGCTGTCTGTGTGTCTGTCCTGCTGTCTGCGTGTCTGTCCTGCTGTCTGCGTGTCTGTGTGTCAGTGTGTCTGTCCTGCTGTCTGCGTGTCTGCGTGTCGGCGTGTCAATGTGTCAGTCCTGCTGTCTGTGTGTCTGCGTGTCAGTGTGTCTGTGTGTCTGCATGTCAGTGTGTCTGTGTGTCTGCATGTCAGTGTGTCTGTGTGTCTGCGTGTCTGTGTGTCTGCGTGTCTGTGTGTCTGCGTGTCTGTGTGTCTGCATGTCAGTGTGTCAGTGTGTCTGCATGTCAGTGTGTCTGCGTGTCTGTGTGTCAGTGTGTCTGTCCTGCTGTCTGTGTGTCTGTCCTGCTGTCTGCGTGTCTGCGTGAGAGGAAGCAGTACTGACCAAATCATCTTCTTTTTGTTGCAGTGTCACCTGCTCCTATCCCACAGCAGTACCCCCACCCTAATGCCACCCTGCACCCCCACTCACAGCACCCCCAGCCGGCGGCCACGCCCACGGGCCAACCGCAGCAGGGCGGGGGCCAGCACGGGGCCAGTCACCCCGCCCCCAGCCCGGTTCAGCACCACCAGCACCAGGCTGCCCAGACGCTCCACCTGGCCAATCCCCCGCCCCCACCTCAGCAGCAGATGTACTCTGCCCTGGCTCCCACACCCCCCTCCATGACCCCTGGACCCAACCCTCAGTCTCCCCAGACCAGCTTCCCGTCGGGCCAGCAGACGGTGTACCTCCACCCCCAGCAAGTCCAGCACGGATTCAACCCATCACACATGGCCCATGTTCAACAGGTCATTACAGTCTCCTCTTCAACATGATACACAGCCTCAGTGGTCAATATTACATCTATATCAATGTCCTCTTAACCATGATACACAACCTCAGTGGTCAATATTACATCTATATCAATGTCCTCTTAACCATGATACACAACCTCAGTGGTCAATATTACATCTATATCAATGTCCTCTTAACCATGATACACAACCTCAGTGGTCAATATTACATCTATATCAATGTCCTCTTAACCATGATACACAACCTCAGTGGTCAATATTACATCTATATCAATGTCCTCTTGACCATGATACACAACCTCAGTGGTCAATATTACATCTATATCAATGTCCTCTTGACCATGATACACAACCTCAGTGGTCAATATTACATCTATATCAATGTCCTCTTGACCATGATACACAACCTCAGTGGTCAATATTACATCTATGTCAATGTCCTCTTAACCATGATACACAACCTCAGTGGTCAATATTACATCTATATCAATGTCCTCTTGACCATGATACACAACCTCAGTGGTCAATATTACATTTATATCAATGTCCTCTTGACCATGATACACAACCTCAGTGGTCAATATTACATCTATATCAATGTCCTCTTAACCATGATACACAACCTCAGTGGTCAATATTGCATTTATATCAATGTCTTTGTATCTCACTCACCTTCTTTTCTCCCTTCTTTATTTCCTCTGTCACTCCATCTTTCTTTCTTTCTTTCTCTCCATCTTTCTTTCTTTCTTTCTCTCTCTCTCTCTCTCTCTCTTTGTGTGTGACCCTTTTGCCGCTTCCTAAACCTTTCTCATCTCTTGTCTTTGTGTGTGTGTGTGTGTGTGTCTGTCTCTCTCTCTCTCTCTGTATATCTCTGTGTGTGTGTGTGTGTGTTTGTGTTTGTGTGTGTGTGTGTATAGGCCCATATGCAGTCAGGGATGGTTCCTGCCCATCATGCTACTCCCTCTCATCCTCCCATGATGCTGATGACTACTCAACCCCCCGGAGCTCCACAACCCCCTCTTCCCCAAAACGCACTCAACCCCATCCCTGTGTCCTCCACCACACACTTCTCCTACATGGCACACGCCCCAGGTACACACTCACAGCGTTTGGGACATCTTCTCTCAGAAAACAGCACCAACTGTGATTGTGTGTGTGTGTGTTAGAGAGGGGCTGCCTGTAGATGCATGTAGTATTTTATGTAATATTTTGTTTTTTGAGGACATGAAACATTCTTTAACTTTAACGTTGTATAATTGTATAACAGACAGGTGGCGTGTGACAGTTATTAAAAGGACAGCCGTATTTAAGGCCTCTGACGGCTGTCTGTCAGTGACACACACGTCAGACGTCTTCAGTGTCTGTCAGTGACACACACGTCAGACGTCTTCAGTGACTGTCAGTGACACACACGTCAGACGTCTTCAGTGACTGTCAGTGACACACACGTCAGACGTCTTCTCTAACTGACTCCACCTCCTCTCTTCTCTTTCTTCAGTGCAACCTCATCACCAGCAGCAGATGTAGAGGAAGAAGGCATCTAATGCCCCCCCCAATCCCAAACCCCCCTATCTGCCCCCCTCTGATCCTCTCCCAAACACACCATTTCCTGCTCAGCGCCCCGCCCTAACCCCTCCCACCCCTTCAGAGATGAGGAGAGCGACGTGGAGATTTTAAACAGAAGTTTTAACGTGAGAGTGGAACCCAGTCAGACCCATTCAGCTTCAGTGGCTGAGGGCTTTGTCTGTCAGCAGACACAGAGTCCAGACACAGAGTCCAGACACAGAGAGACCGGACCCGCGTGTCTCTACATTACCACGAACCTCTTCCAACACACGGACAGTATTACTGTTACTGTTTAACGCTGCTGCTATAGCTCTATTCAAGGCTAGGGGTAAACAAACAACAACAAAACAAAAACCATGGTTCTAACCAAACTAAAGGAAGAGAGGAAAGTTCCAGTGGTGGAGACGTGTTAGGAACGCCGGGTTAATGAATTATTTATGAACTGATATCTAAAGGTGAGCCCCAAGTCACTTCACCCTCAAATAACTGATAAGTTAAAAGGACTTTTACTTTGTAGATAATATAAATAATTAAAAAAATATTAAAAACATTAAAAAAAGTTTTAAAAACTGTGTTTTTGTCATGGGTTTTCTTTGTTTGCTCTTTGCGCTCTCGGAGAGGAAGTCTGTGGGTTTCAGGAGACTCCTCTGTGAGGGCTTAGAGCGTGCTCACCCTGGAAACCTGGCACAATACTTTGATTCTCTACGGGAAAACTCATCTGTTTTCATCAAATTCATCCTGGAGTTTCTTTGAGAAGAGACTCCTTATTTCATCTGCCATTCCCTGTAAAGAACAGCTACCCAGGAATTTAGCCTTCACTCGTAACCAATCAAATCCTTCACTCACCAGCCTGAAGTCTTAACCAATCAAATCCTTCACTCACCAGCCTGAAGTCTTAACCAATCAAATCCTTCACTCACCAGCCTGAAGTCTTAACCAATCAAATCCTTTACTCACCAGCCTGAAGTCTTAACCAATCAAATCCTTCACTCACCAGCCTGAAGTCTTAACCAATCAAATCCCTGGTCCACCACGGCCAAGTCCAGTCAGCTGATGAACAGGCCGAAGCACCCGCCTGGTCGCTACAGAGAATCATTCCTGAGGAAACTGTGTCTGTTCCCCGTTTAAAAATAATACCTTTAAAAAAATAAGTCCTGTCTTATCTCTTTTAACAGCATAATGTTTATCCTGGGCTGGGGTAAAGGTCAGGTTATTGTATGTCACATCTGTTTACTCAGAAGGCATCACATGTAAATGAACTCATCACTGATCTCAGTCTGAGTATCTTGTGTCTGACAGAAAAAGAATCTGTTCCCCAGAGACATTTCCATAAGCATTATTCCTGCCTGCATTGTCATAGCAATCATGTTACTGCAGTTTATCAGAACTCAGCATTAAACCGAAGTTTATGTGTGTAATGCTTTTTACAATGAAAAACAATGTCTCAAAGCAGCTTTACAGAGATCAGTGTCCTAACGCCCAGTCTACAGGCCAAGGCAATGGGGGCAAGCACTCCACCAAATGATGTCCAGAGATGGCAGACCATTGCACTGGACTGACCTTTTACCCTCTGATTCTGTGTGTCAGCCTGCTTTCCAGTCTAACTCTTCCTCTGCCAAGCAACCACAAAAACTACTGTTTAACAGGATCCAGTGATCCACAAAAACTACTGTTTAACAGGATCCAGTGATCCACAAAAACTCTCCTGTTTAACAGGATCCAGTGATCCACAAAAACTCTCCTGTTTAACAGGATCCAGTGATCCACAAAAACGCTGTGTTTAACAGGATCCAGTGATCCACAAAAACTCTCCTGTTTAACAGGATCCAGTGATCCACAAAAACGCTGTGTTTAACAGGATCCAGTGATCCACAAAAACTCTCCTGTTCAACAGGATCCAGTGATCCACAAAAACACTGTGTTTAACAGGATCCTGTGATCCACAAAAACACTGCTGTTTAACAGGATCCAGTGATCCACAAAAACACTGTGTTTAACAGGATCCTGTGATCCACAAAAACACTGCTGTTTAACAGGATCCAGTGATCCACAAAAACTCTCCTGTTTAACAGGATCCAGTGATCCACAAAAACGCTGTGTTTAACAGGATCCAGTGATCCACAAAAACTCTCCTGTTCAACAGGATCCAGTGATCCACAAAAACACTGCTGTTTAACAGGATCCAGTGATCCACAAAAACTCTCATGTTCAACGGGATCCAGTGATCCACTAAACACTGCTGTTCTGAAGATTATTGTGCACCAATCCCTATGAAACTGAATATATTCCCTGTCGTGTTAGCAGATGTGTTTTCAGTAATTAGGCAGAGGAATCAGAGAGACATGTTTTAATAATGTTATGTCAACTTTGTCAGAATGAATTTTGTCAGGTTTTGTGACGGTAGCACTTTCGTACTGAGGGTACTGAAGTGTGCTCTTGACAAAAAAGAAATTCGTGATACAAAATCATCGTGGAGGCGGGAATCCCTTCATTTTGGCGTTCGGTACAACTGAAAAGGTACGTCATGGATATTGAGGTTCTCTGTGCTGTACGTCGACTCCTTTCTTCAGCAATAGAGAAGGCAACAAGTTTTGAAGATGTTCAGACGAACCACTACAGCAGGCGGCGCTATAGGGGAGTTGGATTAGATGTAAAACTATAGAAGAACTGTAGTACATCCGGTACTCACGCGTGTGTACTGGTCTGATGTGAGAGCAGTGGATAACTGGACAAACTATTTTGGTCTTAAATAAAGAATTAGTCACGTATTTATTTACAATATGGGTAAATTAAACGTCGTTATTCTGCGGTATCTCTCCAAAGAAGACTTTCGAGTCCTGACAGCCGTAAGTAAAGCCCCTTGGTTTCGATCTTACGATCTAGGTAAATAATCGCCATGAGTGGACACAAGTTAAAGTGCTTCACTAAAACAGCGATTTTAACTCATAACAGAGATTTCAGACATTAACACGTGTTATGCTGATTAATGATCTTGAAGGCCCGCGAAAAATGACATGTTTTGTTTTTGTTTATTAAAGATAATGTGTTTTTGGGAAAGTCGTGATAAATATTTGCGAACATCGGTCTCCTTATTTTCGTCAACATGTCGCTAGGAATTCCAATTATATATACATGTACTTTACGCGCAGAATATGAAAGCTCACCGTTTTGCGGAAGGTGATGAGAGTTGTATAATGACTGTGAGCGGTAACATCGCTGCGGTGGGTTTGTTTTGTCGCGGCAGGTGGAGATGGGGATGAAGAACCATGAGCTCGTGCCCGTCAGTCTGATCGCGTCTATCGCCAACCTCAGACACGGCGGATGTAACAAAGTGCTCAGAGAGCTGGTCAAACACAAACTCATGGCCTATGAACGCAGCAAAAGTAAGACCGAAAAGCTGTTCGCTGCAGTGATGTTTTTTAAAAAAGTATCAGTACATGTGAATGACATGTCAGTGTCCACGCATGGCTGTGTATAGTGAAAGTAATTAGTTAGCTGTCTCTCTCTCTCTCTAGCCGTGCAGGGATACCGTTTGAATTACGGAGGTTATGATTACTTGGCTCTGAAGACTCTGTCCTCTCGGGATGTCATTTTTTCCGTGGGAAATCAGATGGGCGTTGGTAAAGAGTCAGGTAGGAGGATTTTCTGCTCTTTGATTTGACTGAATGTTTCAAAATTCTGTGATATCCTGAAAGGGGAAAAGAAAAAAATCTGACTGATCTCTAATCGTTCAGACATCTACATTGTTGCAAACTCTGAGGGAGAGCAGTTTGCTTTGAAACTGCACAGGCTGGGAAGAACATCTTTCCGGAACCTGAAGAACAAACGTGATTATCACAAACACAGACATCGCATGTCCTGGCTCTACCTGTCCCGCCTCTCAGCGATGAAAGAGTATGCCTACATGAAGGTAGAGGACTCCCTGTTTCACACTACACACACACACACAGAGAGACGCACAGACTCACTGTTTTACACTACACACACACACACACACACACACACTGTTAAACACTACATACTCATATTCTCGTAGAATCAGACTCATTTTCTTGGTTCTTGTTTGTGTAAAATGCTGTCTCTCTCTCTCTCTCTGTCTCACTCTCTCTCTCAGGCTCTGTATGAGCGTGGATTTCCTGTGCCAAAGCCTGTGGATTATAACAGACACGCTGTAGTTATGGAACTCATTAACGGATACCCGCTGTGAGTTAGCCACTCCCACCCATCTGTCAATCATTCCTTCTCCCTGTCTGTCATGGCTGGTTTAATCTAACTGTTAACTCCCTGCAGTGTGTGGAAGTCGTGCTGGGTAACTGAAGATAAAAATTAATTATGAAAGAAAAACTGCTTCACTGCTTACCTGTCAGTCAAAGTTTTGTCCTGTTTAATTAGGCATCAGGCTCTCTCTGTGATGAACTGCACTGATCTGATCTGGGATCGTTTGCTCTGGCCTGTCTCAGGTGTCAAGTGCGAGAGGTGAGCGACCCGGCTGCGTTGTACAATGAGATCATGGAGCTGATTGTTAAACTAGCCAATCACGGCCTGATCCACGGAGACTTTAACGAGTTTAACCTGATGATTGATGACAATGACCACGTGACCATGATCGACTTCCCCCAGATGGTTTCCACCACACACCCAAATGCTGAATGGTGACTGACAAACTACCCTCAGATTACTGTCATTATATAAACAAAACACACACACCTACTCTGAATGTGTGAAATTTATGGAATAACTGTGTGAACTACTGTAGTACAACAGAATTACAACACAATATAGTAATGAGATTCACAGAAACATAACTTTTTTTTGTTTTGTTTTTTATCACCATATTAAAGGTATTTTGACCGTGATGTGAAATGTGTCCGAGATTTTTTCGTCAAAAGGTTTAATTACGAGAGCGAGCTACACCCGACGTTTCAGGACATCAGGTCAGTGTCACATCTGTTACATTTGTCAGGTCAGTGTCATATCTGTTATGTTTGTCAGGTCAGTGTCATGTCTGTTATGTTTGTCAGGTCAGTGTCATATCTGTTATGTTTGTCAGGTCAGTGTCATGTCTGTTATGTTTGTCAGGTAAGTGTCATGTCTGTTATGTTTGTCAGGTCAGTGTCATATCTGTTATGTTTGTCAGGTCAGTGTGATGTCTGTGTCACTCTGTCATATCTGTTGTCTGTGTCATTGGCCTCTGTGTCATACAGAGAGGTCAAAACTGAGGTTGAGTGGTAAGAGCACATATCAGAGTGTGAGATCTTGCCTTCGAGCTCTCACTGTCTTTTCTACTCTGAACAGGAGAACGTATTCCCTGGACGTAGAGATCTCAGCCAGTGGCTACACAAAAGACATGCAGCAGGACGACTCACTGCTGCACCCTGCTGGCCCAGAGGGAGGAGACAGGCAGAGTGGGGAGGAGGAGGAGGAGGAGGAGGAGGAGGAGGGTGATGAAGAAGAGAGGGTGGGGCTAGATCATGCACATGCACATGCACGCAGCGCTGAGGGAGGCCCGGACATGGAAGAGTACAGACATGCCATGCGTGAACTGGAAGGCCTGAGGATCGCACATGAAGCCCCACCCAATGAAGAGGCCACGCCCTGCAGGGAAGCCCCGCCCACTAGTGAGGCTCTGCCCAGTTGTGCTGTGTCTGGATTGGAAGAGAGGTATGAGGAGACTCAGAGAGACCCAGACAGGAACAGGACCACTGAGAGTGATGATGAGTGCCCGGATCTGGTCGCCCTGTCCACCATCAACCAGCAGTTCAGACCTTTCAGGTGTTTTACTGCACCTTTATATGTAACCCTCGCTCTCTTTAAATCTCAATGCACTAAATGACGTGTGTGTGTGTGTGTGTGTTTGTACCCCCAGAGACCAGGACAGCCTTCTCGACAGTGTTGAACACAGGAGGAGAACCACCAGTGAGACCAGTGTCTGCACAGTGGGCAGCTGCTCCACCATCCCCCCCGTGAGTAAAACCACACACTCCGACCCCAGTCAGTAAACCGGGTCTTCATTTAGAAAGTTCCTCTGAATTTCCTTCCCTTGTCTGAGTCTGGGCCCATCTCAGGGTTCCATCGTCATCCAGAAACTCAGAGTTAATTGTTCTTATTGTCACGAGGCCTCAGGCTGTGGATGACATAATGCTGCCCTGTATAATGGGCTCCTGTAAAATGCACTCTGTTTAAAATCAAACTGGATTAAGGTTCTGTCCATGGGCATATTGTGTCAGTGGAATATTCCGTCTGTGTTTATGGTCGTCTGGGAAAAGAGCACCAGTGCAATGTTGCTGGAATCACTGAGTGATGAGTGTATCTGACCTGCAGCGGATTGTGTGTGTGTGTGTTTGTGTTTGTGTCTGTGTTTGTCTGTGTTTGTCTGTGTGTGTGTGTGTTTGTGTTTGTGTGTCTGTGTGTGTGTGCGCATGCGTGCACTTGTGTGTGTGTGTGTGTTTGTTTGTGTTTGTGTGTTTGTGTCTGTGTTTGTGTTTGTGTTTGTGTCTGTGTGTGTGTGTGTGTGTGTGCGTGTGTGTCTGTGTTTGTGTGTGTGTGTGCGTGTCTGTGTTTGTGTGTGTGTGCATATGCGTGCACTTGTGTGTGTGTGTGTGTGTGTGTGTGTGTGTGTGTGTGCGTGTATGTATGTGTGTGTGTGTGTGTGTGTGTGTGTGTGTTTGTGTCTGTGTGTGTGTGTGTGTGTGTTTGTGTCTGTGTCTGTGTTTGTGTTTGTGTTTGTGTCTGTGTGTGTGTTGCAGGAGGTAATCAGACAGAAAGTCAAACGGCAGCTCACTAAGCAGCAGAAAGCGGCCCAGAGGCGACGGCTGCAGAGAGGGGAAGCCAACCTGGTGACCAGAGAGAGGAGAGCCAACATGAGTGACATCAAAGGCAGTCTGGAGGCTGCGTCCTTCTGGGGCTGAACCACAGACACCAGACAACCGGAAAAACAACCACCAAGACACAATACTGTGTGTGTGTGTGTGTGTGTGTGTGTGAGTGTGTGTGTGTGTGTGTGTTCTGTGAGCATATATGGAATCAATAAAATCAATCACATGAACCCATGTCTCTTCAGTGTCTCAGTTAATAATGTAATGTGTTAACACTCTCTGATTTTAATCAACTTGAAAACAGATGACACAGAAGATGAGTGAAACGGGACAGGTCAGGTCCGATGTGCTGACTGTGCAGTCAGAACTGTTTATGATAAATGTCTTCCTGATTAAAGGTATTACAGTGTTATTAAAGTGAAGCTTGATTAAAGGTATTACAGTGTTATTAAAGTGAAGCCTGATTAAAGGTATTACAGTGTTATTAAAGTGAAGCCTGATTAAAGGTATTACAGTGTTATTGAAGTGAATCCTGATTAGAGGTATTACAGTGTTATTAAAGTAAAGCCTGATTAGAGGTATTACAGTGTTATTGAAGTGAAGCCTGATTAAAGGTATTACAGTGTTATTAAAGTGAAGCCTGATTAAAGGTATTACAGTGTTATTAAAGTGAAGCCTGATTAAAAGTATTACAGTGTTATTGAAGTGAAGCCTGATTAAAGGTATTACAGTGTTATTAAAGTGAAGCCTGATTAGAGGTATTACAGTGTTATTAAAGTGAAGCCTGATTAAAGGTATTACAGTGTTATTGAAGTGAAGCCTGATTAAAGGTATTACAGTGTTATTAAAGTGAAGCCTGATTAAAGGTATTACAGTGTTATTAAAGTGAAGCCTGATTAGAGGTATTACAGTGTTATTAAAGTGAAGCCTGATTAAAGGTATTACAGTGTTATTAAAGTGAAGCTTGGCTGGGATGGGGAGAGATATGCTGACGTGTTTAGGGAAACATGTGATTGTTTACTGTGTCAAAAGTCAAACTGGTGGCAGCGTTGTGAGTTCATGCTGTGAGTCGTTCCAAATTCGGCAGGTCAGACTGAGTCTGAAGGACAAGAGAGGACAAAGGAGAACAAATAAAAAGGTTTTTTTTTTTTTTTTTTTTGGATTTTTTAGATTTGTGTGTGGCTTTGGCGGTTACACGGACTCGTTAAGAAAAACAGCTGAGGGGAAGTTAGTTAAGTGTTGCCTGAGGTCCAACCACACAACTATAAGAGGAGGATTCCTAAACTCGGCCAAGTGTTGTAGAGCAGAACCTTCCTGGGTCTCTCAAAGTCAGACCAATGTGGCGACGTGACAAGGGGCACAGTCTAAAGCAAACATTCACCAGAATCCACTACTCTACAGATCTACCACCGTTTAGAAGGGGAAGTCCTCAGATATTTCTCATCAAAAGTATTCCTATTCAAAACACATAACCCATAAAACAAATTTTTGTGGAATACTTATCAAAATAATGATCATTTTCTAGCTTCCTAATTACTCCGTTTGTCTTCTTGCTGCATAGAAGACTTTAAGGTTTATTCTTATTTTTACAAACTGCCACAGTTGTCGATCGGCATGGACAAAGTGGATTAACTTCATTTGTCGACATTTCAGCCACAACATGAAGTATTAAGCAATACAAACGTAAAACTTTTTGTCCCTTTCCGGTTTCCGTAAGAGGGAGGGGAATCATGTGACCCCGATATTCTGATAGAGTTCCTGGAACAAAACAAAACAACCCTAATGACAGCCCCCAGCTCGCGAGCTACCTGTCAGCCGTAGAGTTTATAACGAACATGAGTTCATAGTATATCTGGTAAGTAATTTGCTCACCTATTTCGTTTCACTATGCAGACCTTTAGGGTCTTTCTAAATAATGTCTTTTCGTGTCTGCCCTATGCACGTCTCCGTAAAGGTGCTCAGCTGAGCGCGAGCTGCCCTCCTGTCTTCGCTAACTGTTTAGCCTGTCTATCTGTTTCGTTCTCCCTTTTCTACTGTTATTGACGGGATAAAATAAGTAAATCGACACCTCCTTGTTACACTTACTGACATTTTGACAAGCAAGAGAACGTGTGGGGTGGTTGTTCAGGGGCTTAGACGTGGTGATACCGAGATCAGAAACTGACAGCCACCTCTGAGAAACATAGATCTACATATATATTAGTCATGTTCATTAAGCTAACGCCCAAATTATCGTTTGCCAGTGTATAAACAATTCTAATCAGTGACAGAAACACGTTTTATGTTTGTTTTTTGGCTTCCAGCAAGTACGTAGAAAAAATGTTTTACTCTCCCCATTTAGCGTTTTAATGTTAACGTTATGTGACGTTACACAGTCTCTGTGTGTGATTAACGTTTTTTATGCTGAAGATTTAAGTCAGAAGGTGTCATGACCATAGAGAGATGGCCGAGGCCGTGAGACCAAAGAAGTCCAAGTCCAGGACCAGCGGAAAGGTAAGGATCTCTATAAAGTACAGTGTGGGCTGAAAGCAGAGTGGAGCAGGCAGAGCTGGGATTATACTGGGGCATGGAGTAAACAAGGCTACATTTAATGTGAATGTTTGAGTAGTATTTCTATCCCCAGTTTCTTGTCTCTGTGTGAAAAGAAGTTGTACTCAATGTAGTCCAGTCATTTTACACATGTTATTTGACCTTCTCTCTTACGGAGCACACATGAGTATTTATCCATTATTACAAGGACTTCCAAAACAAACACCCAGTATTTTCATAGTATTTTCAGTAGTTTGACACTTCGCACAGGGTATTTAAATACTTCTCCAGTTAGTTTCACTGATGTTTAACCATCTGTTCAAAGGACAAAAAGCAGCGTCAGGCCGAGAGAGTGAAGGCAGCAGATACACTGCCCCCTGCTGACCTGTGTGAACCAGCAGCTCCTGAGCTCACCGCTGATTTCACTGAGATTCCTCTTAGCTTGCCCCCTGAGGCCCCGCCCCCAGACCCCTCTGAAGCCCCGCCCCCAGACCCATCTGAAGCTCCGCCCCCAGTCCAGGGGACAGGCCCTCAGACTGGGCAGACCCCTCAGCAGCAGGGAGAGAAGGAGCTAAAGGACCAAGATGACAGACTCACACATGGAGAGACTGAAACTCCAGCGGGGGATGCTGAACAGAAGTCTGTGCCCCAAAACTCAGTTCTCACAGAAGACCAACCCTCAACTCAGCCGACCCACAACAATCAAAAGCTCTCGAATTGTGAACTCCAACCCATTCCTGTCGCTCCTCTTTACCCCTCTCTCCCTGTGCCATCACCCAAGCCCCAGCTGATTGTGGACTCCATCACCTCCCCACTGATGGAGAGTTCTCTCAGACCTGCTGAAGCAGCGACGCGCACTGAACTGATTGCTCCGGCCGTTCTCCCGGTGCTTGATCAGGAATCCTCCCCTCCCAGTCTGGTGCCAGTGTCTCTGAGTGAAACATGTAGGCCTCCAGCTCAGAGGCTGTACCCAGAGCTGCCCGAACAGGCCCCGCTGGTGCAGCCCTTCACCGCCGAGCAGCTGAGGCTTTGGGAACCAGGCTCATGGATGGAGAACGTGGAACTCTTGGCGTCGGAGTTCCAGAGTCTGGCACGTCAGGAGGGTCACGAGCTGCACGACCTGCTCCTTAATTACTGGCGCTGCCGTAAACAGCTCACACAGGCTCAGACAGAGCTCCAGGCTGCCAACTCTGACTGTAAGAGCACCCAGAACCGCCTGTGGAGCTTCCGAGACGAGCAGCTCACCCTACAGGTCAGAACAGACGCCAACTGGGCAGATTTAGACCTTTCCTTGACACCCAGAGATCTCTTATTTAGTCAAGTTCTCCCAGCCGAACACTCTACAGAATTCTACAGGACTCTTTCAAAGCATTAGACTTATGTGTGAAAGAAAACTAATATATTAGTAATATAAAAACTATTAAGTGTATGTGTTTTGTGCCATCTGTTAGTTGAATATCCTAAGCTCTGACGTAGTAGTTCTTCTCTCTAAAATCTGACAGTATCACATCTGCTTGAGAAGGCCGTGAAGTGTTTAGAAAAATGATGTTGCTAGTCACATGAAAAGTGGTAAACACATATGTCTGTCTGAATAGAACATTGTCTTATTGCTCTTATAATGAGTCCAGTGTTTAGTATGGAGTCATGTGTCCAGCAGGGTGTCTCTTTTATTGTGTGTTAAGCATTATCATAGAGCCTGAACTTTATTATCTGATTCTCCTCAGGGAACAAAATTCCTAAATATGTGAGAAAAAATATACAGTATGTCAAGTCTCACACACTCTTCTCTCTGTCTGTGCACCAGGGTGTGTGTGCTGACCAGGCCAAGGTGTGCGGCTACCACCGCTTCCAGCAGGTGGTGCTAAACGAGGGGGTGTTGGCAGAACTGCGCCACCTGTTTGAGGTGAAGGCAGAGTTGCTACACCAGACAGTGGCGCTCCACTCCTATACCTCCATCCTGTCCCGGCTCCAGGTGGAGTCCTACCTGCATCGCCTCCTCAGCTCCAACCCTCTCACTAGAAACATCACTGTTCAGGAGACAAATACAGGCATGTTCTTGCATGGGCACGCATACACACACACGCGCACGCGCGCACACGCACGCGCACACACACACATGCGTTGCATATTGATGGTGTTAGTTGTTTGCTGATGCTGATGACGTTTCGTTTTTTTATCAACGGTGTTGCTTGTTTGTTTAAGATGATGTTTTGGTTGTTTATTGATGGCATTGGCTGTTTATTGATGGTGTTGATTGTTTGTTGATGATGTGTTTGTTGTTTATTGATGGTGTTCGTTGTTTATTGATGGTGTTGGTTTGTTGATGATGTTTTGACTGTTTGCTGATGGTGTTGGTTGTTTGTTGATAGTGATTTTTTTATGTTTACTGGTGGTGTTGGTTGTTTGTTGATAGTGATGTTTTTTATGTTTATTGATGGTGTTGGTTGTTTGTTGATGATGATGTGTTGGTTGTTTATTGGTGGTGTTGGTCTGTTGATGATCTTTTCATCGTTTGCTGATGGTGTCGGTTGTTTGTTGATGGTGATGTTTATATGTTTATTGACGGTTGTTTGTTGATGTATGTGATATGCTGATGGTTTACTGATGATGTCTGATGCATTAGAGGTTTGTCATTCTGTGGTCTGTTTCTCTGGCAGGTCCTAATGTGAAATCTCAGCCCTCATCTTTGCAGCCGCTGAAGGAGAGTATCAGCGTTCTCTTCAGCTTCACACGCAGAGTTCTAGACGATTCTCAGTTTCACACAGACATCCACCTATGGCTACAGAGACTGGTAAACAGCACCAGCATACTGCATTACACTGTAGACAGCACAGCACTGCATTACAGTGTTTACACTACAGAACACCATGTACACTGCATTAGTGTTTACACTACAGAACACCATGTACACTGCATTACAGTGTTTACACTACAGAACACCATGTACACTGCATTACAGTGTTTACGCTACAGAACACCATGTACACTGCATTACAGTGTTTACACTACAGAACACCATGTACACTGCATTACAGTGTTTACACTACAGAACACCATGTACACTGCATTACAGTGTTTACGCTACAGAACACCATATACACTGCATTACAGTGTTTACACTACAGAACACCATGTACACTGCATTACAGTGTTTACGCTACAGAACACCATATACACTGCATTACAGTGTTTACACTACAGAACACCATGTACACTGCATTACAGTGTTTACGCTACAGAACACCATGTACACTGCATTACAGTGTTTACACTACAGAACACCATGTACACTGCATTACAGTGTTTACACTACAGAACACCATGTACACTGCATTACAGTGTTTACACTACAGAACACCATGTACACTGCATTACAGTGTTTACACTACAGAACACCATGTACACTGCATTAGTGTTTACACTACAGAACACCATGTACACTGCATTACAGTGTTTACACTACAGAACACCATGTACACTGCATTACAGTGTTTACACTACAGAACACCATGTACACTGCATTACAGTGTTTACACTACAGAACACCATGTACACTGCATTAGTGTTTACACTACAGAACACCATGTACACTGCATTACAGTGTTTACACTACAGAACACCATGTACACTGCATTAGTGTTTACACTACAGAACACCATGTACACTGCATTACAGTGTTTACGCTACAGAACACCATGTACACTGCATTACAGTGTTTACACTACAGAACACCATGTACACTGCATTAGTGTTTACACTACAGAACACCATGTACACTGCATTAGTGTTTACACTACAGAACGCCATGTACACTGCATTACAGTGTTTACGCTACAGAACACCATGTACACTGCATTAGTGTTTACGCTACAGAACACCATGTACACTGCATTAGTGTTTACACTACAGAACACCATATACACTGCATTACAGTGTTTACACTACAGAACACCATGTACACTGCATTACAGTGTTTACGCTACAGAACACCATGTACACTGCATTAGTGTTTACACTACAGAACACCATGTACACTGCATTACAGTGTTTACACTACAGAACACCATGTACACTGCATTACCGTGTTTACACTACAGAACACCATGTACACTGCATTACAGTGTTGACGCTACAGAACACCATATACACTGCATTACAGTGTTTACACTACAGAACACCATGTACACTGCATTACAGTGTTTACACTACAGAACACCATGTACACTGCATTAGTGTTTACACTACAGAACACCATGTACACTGCATTACCGTGTTTACACTACAGAACACCATGTACACTGCATTAGTGTTTACACTACAGAACACCATGTACACTGCATTAGTGTTTACACTACAGAACACCATGTACACTGCATTAGTGTTTACACTACAGAACACCATGTACACTGCATTAGTGTTTACACTACAGAACACCATGTACACTGCATTAGTGTTTACACTACAGAACACCATGTACACTGCATTACAGTGTTTACGCTACAGAACACCATGTACACTGCATTAGTGTTTACACTACAGAACACCATGTACACTGCATTAGTGTTTACACTACAGAACGCCATGTACACTGCATTACAGTGTTTACACTACAGAACACCATGTACACTGCATTACAGTGTTTACGCTACAGAACACCATGTGCACTGCATTACAGTGTTTACACTACGGAACACCATATACACTGCATTACAGTGTTTACGCTACAGAACACCATGTGCACTGCATTACAGTGTTTACGCTACAGAACACCATGTACACTGCATTAGTGTTTACGCTACAGAACACCATATCTGCGTGTGTGTGTGTGTGTGTGTGTATGTATGTATATGTGTGTGTGTGTGTGTGTGTGTGTGTAGAATGTTAAATGTAACACCAGAGCAAGGCTGAATGGTGAAAAATGATATAAATTCTGTTAGTAGAGCCAGCAAAGGGCTGAAACTTTACCCAATACTAAGCCATACAGCACAAGCACACCCTGTGAAAATGTCACCCACGTGTGTTTTTTCTCTCTTTCTGTCTTTATACAGGTGTGTGTCCTGCTGCAGGTGGGTTCAGTAGGGGACCACCTGTTCATCCTCAACCAATTACTCTGCTGCTCAGCAGGAGTGGGCAAATGGGCCACGCCTTTTCTGCAGGTATGGCAGTTAGGCCTAGAATGGTGTTGCGAAAATGACAATAAAGAGTTCTGTGGTGGTTTTCGTTGCTGTTTGAATTGAGTTTTATGAGCCGATGTGTCTTTGGGCGTGTGTGTGTGTATGTGTGTGTTTTTTTCCCCTCCTTTAGATAAAAGTGTTGGATAACCCCTCTGGAGTCTATCACTTCATGCAAGCTTTGGCCATCCTGATGTCTCCTGTCAGGTGACTGTTTGTCCTCCAAAACGTGCACACACACACACACACACACACTCTAATGAGTGAAAAGCTTCCTGGCTCACTGGTTGTGTTTGTGTGTGGCAGGGATCGGGCAGAGTTTCTGTGCTATATGAAACCTAGTGATATGAAAGCAGATTCCAACCAATCAGGACAGACGTCAGGGAACTGGACCCTAGTGGACGAGGGCGGAGAGGAGGTGAGTTGCCAAACATTCTTAATCTCCCATAATCCTCTGCTGCTCTTTCTCGGTTGGCAATGAGCAAACCTGACGCTGAATGATTGTCAGTGATGATGACCAAGTTCATTAGGAGGCCTTAGTGTGGTCTAGTGCTTTTTCAGTTTAAATACCAAACACAGCCCCAATACCCCACCTCTAGTTCCGTCCATTCTGTGTGTGTGTGTGTGTGTGTGTGTGTGTGTGTGTGTTTGTGTGTGACGTGTTTCTCTGACTGTCAGGATGAGGATCCAGAGATGAGCTGGTTGCTGTTGGCAGAGGAGGACCTGATTTCTCTTCTCTCCCAGTTTCCCTTTGAGCAGCTCTTCAAACACATACTGGGCATGACATCAACAGGTCAGACACACACACACACTCTATACACACACACACACACACACATACATACAGACTTACCCTTCACAAATCGCCAAAAAGGCAACGTCCCACCCGGAGAATAAGTTTGCATTTGAATTCTATCATTAAATAAAGTTGCTACTTAAGTGGATGTGTCATGGCTGGTTGTGATACTATTTATGTTGCTGATTTTGTGACCAGTTGCATAAATTAATATTCTAAATATTAGATTACTGCAGTAAAACTGTCTGTCCCGTGTGTCCTGTCTGTCCCGTGTGGCCTGTGTCCTGTGTGTCCTGTCTGTCCCGTGTGTCCTGTCTGTCTCGTGTGTCCTGTGTGTCCTGTCTGTCCCGTGTGGCCTGTCTGTCCCGTGTGTCCTGTGTCCCGTGTGTCCTGTCTGTCCCGTGTGTCCTGTCTGTCCCGTGTGTCCTGTCTGTCCCGTGTGGCCTGTGTCCTGTGTGTCCTGTCTGTCCCGTGTGTCCCGTGTCCCGTGTGTCCTGTGTCCCGTGTGGCCTGTCTGTCCCGTGTGTCCTGTCTGTCCCGTGTGTCCTGTCTGTCCCGTGTGTCCTGCCTGTTCTGTCTCCAGGGCAGTACCTTCCCCAGGCCACTACCAGTCAGAAAATGATGAAGATTTTTGCCTTTGCATCCTCTCTGGTGGAGCTGCTTGCCGTTGGCCTGCAGACGTATAACAGAGCTCGATACAGACAGTTTGTGAAGAGGATTGGTCACATGATGAGGTCTGTCTTTTCCCCATAATGTACTGAGTTCAGGTGACCAGGGGGGCAAAGGGGGAGGGGGGGGGGGTGGTTGACTGTCATATGTTAAATAAAAAAACTCAATCATCACAGCCTGCCCATCAGTGTGTCTTTGTAAAGATGTCTTCTCACTCTCTCTCTGGGTGTCAGGATTACTCTGTGTTATGTGAGTGACCACTGGGCCCAGTACGTTAGTCTGACTGGTGTGACTCGGACCACTCTGCAAGAACAGTCCTTCTCTATGGACAAGCTCCAGGTGGAGTTTGATTATCTCTTTCTCAGAGCTGTGCTGCATGTCCTAAAGGCCAAGAGGTGAGTCATCACTCTCCAAACCAGTTCTTGCTGCTGATTGGTTATTGCTGTCCAGTTCTTGCTGCTGATTGGTTAGTGCTGTCCAGTTCTTGCTGCTGATTGGTTAGTGCTGTCCAGTTCTTGCTGCTGATTGGTTAGTGCTGTCCAGTGCTTGCTGCTGATTGGTTAGTGCTGTCCAGTGCTTGCTGCTGATTGGTTAGTGCTGTCCAGTGCTTGCTGTTGTCTTTAGAAAGGCGAGAGAGAGAGAAATACAGTCCTCTGACTAGATGCGTATGTGTGTGCATAAACAAGGCTTGTGGTAAAGCTGAGGTTTCAGACGTTCATAGTGTTGTAATTATGCAATTAATCTATGATATTTATCGGTGGCTAGTAAATTATGTACTGAGCATAACTAATTATTATACTAATGAGTATAATGTATTATTATTATATTATACTAACTAATGTACTAATTATGTACTGAGCATAACTAATTATTATACTAATGAGCATAATGTATTATTATTATATTATACTAACTAATGTACTAATTATGTACAGAGCATAACTAATTATTATACTAATGAGTATAATGTATTATTATTATATTATACTAACTAATGTACTAATTATGTACTGAGCATAACTAATTATTATACTAATGAGCATAATGTATTATTATTATATTATACTAACTAATGTACTAATTATGTACTGAGCCACAGACCAGAGCTGACTTTGTTTGATATAAACCAGTTTGACTGTGTTTGATATAAACCAGTTTGACTGTGTTTGGTGTAAACCAGTTTGACTGTGTTTGGTGTAAATCGGTTTGACGGTGTTTGATATAAACCAGTTTGACTGTGTTTGGTGTAAACCAGTTTGACTGTGTTTGATATAAACCAGTTTGACTGTGTTTGGTGTAAACCAGTTTGACTGTGTTTGGTGTAAATCGGTCTGACGGTGTTTGATGTAAATCGGTTTGACTGTTTGGAGTAAACTCACTGTCATGTCTGTCCTGTTTAGCTCTTTTTTTAGTACGACACTGCAGTCAGTCAGCAGATATTTGACGTTTGGAAAGTGAAAAGAGAAAGAACTGATGTAATATTTTCTCATCCAAAGAATATCAACAGAACAGAGTAACAATATCAAATAAATCCCATCAAACCTCAGCTGGACAACTAGTTTCACTGAGCGTGTCTATGTCTCTCTCTCTCTCTCTGCCTGTGTGTGTGTCTGTCAGGTTGGGGATCTGGTTGTTTATGTCGGAGATGCCGTATGGAACCCTGTCCGGTGCAATGCTGTGGAGGATCTTTTATCTAATGCAGTGTGCAGAGACAGAGAGTGTGGACACGCCCAGCCTCAGTGTGGAGGGCTGTATCCAGGCTCTCAGAGGTCAGTTAGTCTCCTCCCCCAACACACCTGCAGGGCGGGGCCAAGCAATTCTCCTCCCACGACACACCTGTAGGGTGGGGACGAGTTCAAGTTCAAGTTCAAGTTCAAGTTTATTTAGAGCCCAATATCACTGTTTACAGTCTCAAAGGGCTTTACAGGCCACAACAGTCAAATCAAAATATGACGGCACCCCCTGACTTAATCCTCATGGCGGGCAAGAAAAAACTCTCCAAAAACCCAAGAGGGAAATGGGAAAATGGGAGAAATCTTGAGGAGGACCACAGAGAGAGGAGACCCCTCCTTGGCCAGACAGGCGTGCAATAGGTGCCGACCACGTGGGTGAAAGTAAAGTAAATTGGGGCATGAACAAAGGGGATGGCGATGTAGACAGGAGGCTGACGGGGGATGGAAGATGATAACACCAGGATGGGTCAGTCCAGAGGGCGGGAGGAGTCAGGATCACTGGTGTCTCAGGAGTAGCATGTGTGGCTCGACAGAGAGAGAGAGAGAAAGAGAGAGAGAGAGACAGAGAGAGAGAGAGAGAGAGAGAGAGGGAGAGAGAGAGAGAGAGAGAGAGAGAGAGAGAGCGAGGCACATTGTTAGATGTTCATTTCCACATAATGGTAAAGGTAAATATACATCGTGTGCCGAGTGCAGGCAGGGACTCCAGCAAGACTAACTAGTACAGCATAGTTAAAAGGGAGAGCTAGAAGGTAATATGGACATGATGGCACTCTGGGACACAAGGCGGCCACCCACTCCACAGTCAACAAACCTGAGTGAACATGTTAGAGTGGGGGGGCGACAGCATCCAAACATCCCAGTTCACCAAACAATCTATGCCCGAGTGAGTTTTCCAGACTTGTAGTAGCTCATTGATTTTTCAGTTGGATAAAATGTTGTTTCCAAGTTTTTTTTTATAGGGTATTACATATATCAGACATGTTGGTGTGTGTATGTGTGTGTTTGTGCGTGTCTGTGTGTGTGTGCGTGCGTGCGTGCAGAGCCGAGTCACCAGGAGAAGTTTGAGCACTGGTTGGCAGAGATGAACAGCTCAGATGGCATTTGTTTGTTGACGGCTTTTGCCCACATGGCTCAGCCCAGACGCCCTGATGCTGACCCCGAATTCGTCACCACTGTAGTCCTGCACATATACCAGGTATACACACACACATCACCTCACACACACACACAACTGATCAACTCACACACGCGCACACACACACAACTCCACGACTGATCAATTCACACACACAAGCGTACACACATAACTGATCAACTCATGCAGGCATACACACACACACACACACACACACACACACAACTGATCAACACACACACACACACACACACACACACACACACACACACAACTGATCAACACACACACACACACACAAACTCCACGACCGATCAATTCACACACACAAGCGCACACACATAACTGATCAACTCATGCAGGCACACACACTACAACTGATCAACTCACTCACACACACACACACACACACTCTCACACACACACACACACACACACACTCCACGACTGATCAATTCACACACACAAGCACATAACTGATCAACTCATGCAGGCACACACACTACAACTGATCAACTCACTCACACACACACACACACACACACAGCTCCATGACTGATCGGTTCACACACACACGCGCGCGCACACACAACTTCACAACTGATCAATTCTCACTCATACACTCACACACACACACACACACACACACACACAGCTCCACAACTGATCAGCTCACTGTCTCACACACACAATCAGTGCAGTGTCATGTTACAGATGTAGTTCATTTAAAGATTAAAAACATTTTTGTAGCGTCATGTTTAGACTCTTTAGTTAGTCACTGTATTACTCATTCTGCTCCTCCTCTTTGTCCTGTAGGTGGCGTATGTCAGCGTCACCACACGGGAGACTTTCTCTAAAGTTGGACGGGAACTCCTGGCTGCCATAGCAACAGCCCACCCTCACATCATCTCTGTGTTGCTGGAGAGACTAAGAGAGACCATCGATAAAGTGGGAATGGTGGGTTACCTTGGAAACCCTCTATTTCAATTAACACTGATTTGTAGATTTGATCATTTTCATCTCTACACAGGCCTTGGGTGCAGTAGAATTTCTTTGACCGCAGGGTTTTCCATCTGTTCAGTCAATTTATAGCTTTAAACCACAATCCTGACACTTGGCTGGCACAGTGGAAAAGACAGTAGCAGAGACTTTGGTCTGGATCTAGGTCTCTGTGGTACTTCTGGCTTGACCAGCTGTTCACACAAACCTGATTGGCATTGTGTGCGGGTCGGAACCTGGCACGTGTTACAAATCTCCCCGTTGCTGTAACAGTGGTTCCCATGGGTTGGTCAGGGTGCTAGATTAGTGATGGACAGATCTGGGGTGCATGGCTGTTATTATTTAGTTATTGATCTTTGTTTATTTATCCAGGAGAGTGTGCTGGGTATCGAGGCTGATTTCAAGAGGAACAGAACTAAACTCTTCCTGAGATGCCCATAAGAGTCCACACAGTCCCAGGCCTGAACTGCTCTGCTCTGTGTTTCTCTCTGTCCAGGTGTCTCTTTACCTGTTTAAGGAGCTGCCCCTTCACCTGTGGAGGCCTGTACCAGCTGAGATGGGGGTGATTCGGGGGTGGCTGCTGGACCACGGGCTTGCCGCTGTGGAGAATAAACTCGCTTGCATTATCCTAGAGGGCCTGAACTGGGGCTTTGAGCCAGTGAGAGTCAACACAGTTTCATTCACATTTTCAGCTTATTTTTCCTGGTTGATTTTCACCGTTATTGTGCTCTGCAGCAGTCATATCCTCACTCACGGGCAGCTGTGTTTAAAGCTGTGGTATTTATGCACACCCTGACCTCCTGTGTGTGTGTGTGTGTGTGTGTGTGTGTGTGACAGAGCGGGTGTCTGGCCCTGCCTGCTGCAGTACACAGTGAGGTGGCTTTACTGGTGGTGGAGGCATATCAGAAATACCTCACAGACAAACCCTACAGTGGACTCATCTCTGAGGGCATCAAGCAGGTACACACACACACACACACACAGAGCCCATATACACAGGCATCAAACAGATACACACACATGCACACACAGCCCATACACACACACACTGCCTATACACACAGGCATCAAACAGATACACACACACACACACACACACACACACACACACAGCCCATACACACAGGCATCAAACAGACACACACACACACACACACACACACAGCCCATACACACAGGCATCAAACAGACACACACACACACACACACACTGCCCATACACACAGGCATCAAACAGATACATGCTGTATGTGTTTCTAATCTGGTTTCGTGCCTTTGGCAGGTGTCCTACCTGGCCAATGTGGTGCGTCTGGGCCACACCCCCGAAGCCTCCTTTAACCAGTGGGCCTGGGACTTGGCGTTGCGTCTGAAGCTCCATGCTAACGAGCGGAACCCCCAAAACGCATGGTCACCCCTACCCTCCGCCAGCGACCCCACACCAGAGGTCACAGACTCTCCCACAATGCATCCTGTTCTCAAGGCCGTCAAAGCAGGCATCCCTATTGGCTGCTTCCTGGCCATCTCCATGACAACCATTGGACACAGGTGTGTGAGTTATAACTTCTGTTTGGTGGTGTGATTAAGACCAGTGATTCTCCAGTCCATTCCTGCAGATTAGACTTCACTAACTGCCCAACACCAGTGAACTGGTCAGAGCAGCCAAGGGCTCAGTGTTCAGTAGAAAATCTGTGAAGTGTGTTAAGTGCTGTGTTCAGTAATCGTCATATATATTGTTAGGATTTTGCCGTTATCACAGAGTAACTGTGTTTGTGTGTGTGTGTGTGTGTGCGTGCGTGTGCGTGTGCGTGTACATGTGCGTGTGTCTGTGTCTGTGTGTGTGCGTGTCTGTGTGTGTGTGCGTGTCTGTGTGTGTGTGTGTTTATGTGTGTGTATGTATGTGTGTGTGACAGTCTGGAGAAGTTCTGCAGTGAGGGAATCTCTCTGCTGAAGACTCTGGTCCAGTCGCGTCATCTCAAAGCTGTGGTTCACGTCTTTCACAACCTGCTGCCTCCTGCCTATTCCTGCCCGTTTTACCTGCTCAACAACGAACAGTTACGACCTTTTCAAGTCCCGTCACACATTCACACTGAGGGAGCGATTTCAGCAGCATCATTCTGAGTTGGACTGAATTCTGGTTTGGATAGCTCTGAGACCCATGACTGAATTAACTGCTTAAACTGGTTTGTGTTCTCTCTCCCTGTCTCCTGCTCCCTCTCAGGTTTGTGAGCTGTATTCAGCTCTTTCTGCAGTTGGACAGTGGGACCCCACTGGGCATGACCCAGCAGGTCACACACAAGGTCACACAGCACCTGATAGGCTCCGCCCATGGAGAGAACATTAAATTGCTCAACAGTGTGATACAGGTATCGGGAAAAACAAATGTTCCACGTTTCCGAGTAAAGAAAAAGTTGCCAGCTTAATTTCCAGCGGAATTAAGATGTTTGGCGTTCAAATTGCAGAACAAAACTTATTGATCATCTAGCTTGTGAATTTTACTATGTGAGGGTTTTTGGAAAACTGAAGTGAAGAAATCCTGTTGTCTCTCTCAGACACACATTTTGGAGAGCTCACAGGCAGGCCGTGTGGGCTCCGTCGCTGTTCTGGAGTTCTGGGTTCAGGTTCTAACTCAGCAGAACATGTGGTACCGTGACAGAACCGTCTTATACCTCCTTGACCACCTGTGTCGTGCTGCCTTCCTGCACCAACAGGAGGAGTGTCTCCAGAAACTTCTGTACCAACAACACAAGGTAAGAGTCTTTTTACTGCAGCAGAGGAAGTCCCTGTCACTGCACGGTCACCGTTACTGAACAGTGCGGACCACAGACTCGGTCATTATGTTGTCATCATTGTGCCATCGACTGATGAACCATAGTTAATACATTAGCAAGGTATTTTAACTGGTAATGCTTTTCTATTTGCCTCCCAGAATGCCTTAGGTTACCATGGTGACAAAGGCCTGCTCTCTTCATTAATGGGATGGATTGTGGCAGGAAATGTTACTCCTTCGTTCATCGAGGGAAACGCCCTGACTGGCGAGGTATGTTTGACTGACCAAATAAATATTGATCTTACATAATGTGTCTTTAACGGTCACCAGTTTCACTTGTGCGTGTGTGTGTGTGCGCGTGTGTGCGTGTGTGTGCATGCGTGTGTGCGTGTGTGCATGTATGTGTGTGTGCGTGCGTGCGTGCATGCGTGCGTGCGTGCATGTGTGCGTGTGTCTGTGTTCGCGCATGCGTGCGTGTGTGTGTGTGTGCATGCGTGCGTGTGTCTTTGTGTGTGTGTGTGTCTGTGCGTGCGTGTGTGTGTCTGTGCGTGCGTGTGTTTGTCTGTGTGTGTGTGCGTGTGTCTGTGTGTCTGCGTGTACGCGTGCGTGTGCGTGTGTAGGTGTGGTTTGCTTGGCTGGTGCTGAATATGGAGTCCATGTTTGAGGAAGACTCGCAGCTCCGGAGATGTGTGGAACATGAGCTTCTTTCCAATCCCACCTTGTCCCCAGACCAGGCTCTGAAGGTACAGCACCGATAATATTCAATACACAATATACTTTATATCTAAATATCAATATTTAAATCCACTCACATGAGCACAGAGATACAGCCGACACAGTGCTGCCCACAGCAAGATCTGCTCTAATCTGAGCTACAAAGAGACTCACATCTGGCCCTGTGAGAGAGTATAATGTCGGCATGAACAAGTAACTGTTTAATCTCATGTTGGGTCAGTCACCGATTAGACTTCAGTGTTAGACAGTTTCCCATCAGTGTTAGACAGTTTCCCATCAGTGTTAGACAGTTTCCCATCAGTGGCCGTATCAATATCGGTTCCAGTGCCAGTGTAACCCACTAGGGTAAGTGCACGTCTGGGCCTGAAGGAATAAATGGGGAGTCTTTTATAACGGAAGGGTTGTTTTTGTTCAGTTAGCTAAATAATGGAAGTTGTATTAGTTTAAGTTCTAATACTGAAGGTCTAACAGAACTACAGTTCTACTCCATCAAACAAATATTCTATCAAACCAACAGAACAAATGGAATATTATCATAATTAGAATGTGCAAACATAATATCAGTTTAGTTCATCAATAAACAACTGACATGTGAGTGCAAACCATCAACAAAAAAATAACAAAATAAGAAGAAATATGAATTACTGCTGCTGCATAAGTATTGGAAATAACCCGGGAAGCTTGTGACTTCCACGGTAAGCATGAACCTTCCAAAAATTATACTACCGCTAGCAATATTCTATCAAAAAGTAAAGTCTACACACGTAATCATAGAAACATACAGTAATAATCTGCATATCATTAATGAACATTCAACATCGATGAAACACTTAATGGTTTAGTTTAAATACACCACTGGTCGAATAAAAAAAACTTAGGACGAAACATAGAATATAGCCTAACAGAACTGGCTAAATGAAGGCTTACTGACTCGACTCAAAATGAAGTTAAAGTAACTCACCAAGGCAGTATTTTCTTGTCGCTACAAAATCGTTTCAGACTTGTTTCAGAGTACTTCGAACGTCAAAACGGGGAATTAATTTCTGTTTCTGTGAATTTCTGTTCTTCGTGTCACGAACTGACTGTTTCCCACCGTATCGAGAAGAGCGTGTTCATCTACTGTGCCAATCAAGGCGTGACTTCACAATCACAGCCAATATCAGCCAATAGTATAGCAGCAATGAATTTCAGTGACCGCTCAACGGAAATCGTTACGAGAATCACACAGTCACATGACGTGTTAATGAACTGTATTTTTGAATAATACTGTAGACAAAATATTTGTGGTGCAGTTTTTTAATGGTTTACACCAGCGTCAGTACAATTATCAAAACCAGCACCAGCATCAGTAATAGTTTATATGAATGAAATGCCACTGAGGAGTACTGACCCTGCACTGTGTGTGTGTGTGTGTGTGTGTGCGCGCGCATTCAACAGAAGGCGCAGGTGCGTCTGAAGTTGCATGTGGTGCCCTCCCTCCAGAGGATGATGGTGTATCGCTGGGCACAGCAGGCCATGGCCACGCCCGCTGACCACCCCCTCCTCCCGTTGGTCTGGCAGAAATTCCTACAGCTCTACCTGCGGCAGCCAGGACCTGAGTTTGGGTATGGATTACAACTGCATCTGTTCACCGATGTGCGTCCATCTTAACACTACGGGACTTATCACTAAATATCATCTGTCCAGGGAAAACACAGGCAGATGCTCTCAGCTGCCCTGTTGTTTTGGCAATTGTTAAGTAGAATACATGTTTTTGAAGTGAGTTTTTCCCTGTGTGGTTGAGAGTGGGTTCTGGCTCTCTGTGTGTGTGTGGTGAATGTGTGGTTCTAATGGACAGCCCTGTGCTGGTTGTGTTTTAGGGCTCTCTGTGTGTGTGTGGTGAATGTGTGGTTCTAATGGACAGCCCTGTGCTGGTTGTGTTTTAGGGCTCTCTGTGTGTGTGTGGTGAATGTGTGGTTCTAATGGACAGCCCTGTGCTGGTTGTGTTTTAGGCTGGAGGCGCGGGGGTGCATTGGGAGAAGGTATTTCCACACCGCTGCCCACGCTACTCTACTCAAGGATCTAAAACAGCGACTGGTGGAGGTCTCGGATTTCCACCACGCCGCCAGCAAGGCCCTCAAAGTGCCCCCCTTGTCTCCCGGCGACACGCCCAGCAATGGGGGGGCCACGCCTGCCACCCCACTGTCCCAGTATATGACCTCCCCTGAGCTCCACATCGAACTGGTCCGGTGGGCACACCCACACTCTCTGACACTCTCTGACACTCTCACACTCTCTGACACACTCTGACACTCTCTGACACTCACACTCTAATGTTTCCATTTTACACACACACCTGTGTTAACATCCTGTCCATTTATGACTGACTGGCTGATTAATGGGTGGGTGGGTGGATGGGTGGATGGATGGATGGGTGGGTGGATGGATTCATGCCAGGAGAATTAAGACAGGAAAGAGTACAATTTGAGTGCAAAGTAAGGTAACCTTTCCGAAGCTCCAAGTTCTGCCATACAAAGGCACCGTAACTTTACACACTGACCACGCACACACTAACTACATATAAACTACACACTAACCACACACACTAACTACATATAAACTACACACACTAACCACACACACTAACTACATATAAACTACACACGCTAACCACACACACTAACTACATATAAACTACACACGCTAACCACACACACTAACTACATATAAACTACACTCACTAACCACACACACTAACTACATATAAATTACACACGCTAACCACACACACTAACTACATATAAACTACACACAGTATCTACACACACTAACTTCATATAAACTACACACGCTAACCACACACACTAACTACATATAAACTACACACACTAACCACACACACTAACTACATATAAACTACACACAGTATCTACACGCAGTAACTACATATAAACTACACACGCTAACCACACACACTAACTACATATAAACTACACACACTAACCACACACACTAACTACATATAAACTACATACAGTATCTACACGCAGTCACTACATATAAACTACACACACTAACCACACACACTAACTACATATAAACTACACACAGTATCTACACGCACTAACTACATATAAACTACACACACTAACCACACACACTAACTACATATAAACTACACACGCTAACCACACACACTAACTACATATAAACTACACACGCTAACCACACACACTAACTACATATAAACTACACACACTAACCACACACACTAACTACATATAAATTACACACACTAACCACACACACTAACTACATATAAACTACACACGCTAACCACACACACTAACTACATATAAACTACACACGCTAACCACACACACTAACTATATATAAACTACACACACTAACTACATATAAACTACACACAGTATCTGCATGCACTAACTACATATAAACTACACACACTAACCACACACACTAACTACATCTAAACTACGCACGTTAACCACACACACTGACTACATATAAACTACACACGCTAACCACACACACTAACTACATATAAACTACACACGCTAACCACACACACTAACTACATATAAACTACACACACTAACCACACACACTAACTACATATAAACTACACACACTAACCACACACACTAACTACATATAAACTACATACAGTATCTACACGCAGTAACTACATATAAACTACACACAGTATCTACACGCACTAACTACATATAAACTACACACACTAACCACACACACTAACTACATATAAACTACGCACGCTAACCACACACACTAACTACATATAAACTACACACGCTAACCACACACACTAACTACATATAAACTACACACACTAACCACACACACTGACTACATATAAATCACACATGCTAACCACACACACTAACTACATATAAACTACACACGCTAACCACACACACTAACTATATATAAACTACACACGCTAACCACACACACTAACTATATATAAACTACACACGCTAACCACACACACTAACTACATATAAACTACACACAGTATCTACACGCACTAACTACATATAAACTACGCACGCTAACCACACACACTGACTACATATAAACTACACACGCTAACCACACACACTAACTACATATAAACTACGCACACTAACCACACACACTAACTACATATAAATTACACACGCTAATGACACACACTAACTACATATAAACTACACACGCTAACCACACACACTAACTACATATAAACTACACACGTTAACCACACACACTAACTACATATAAACTACACACAGTATCTACACGCACTAACTACATATAAACTACACACAGTATCTGCATGCACTAACTACATATAAACTACACACACTAACCACACACACTAACTACATATAAACTACACACACTAACCACACACACTAACTGCACATAAATTACACACGCTAACCACACACACTAACTACATATAAACTACACACAGTATCTACACACACTAACTTCATATAAACTACACACACTAACCACACACATTAACTACATATAAACTACACACAGTATCTACACGCAGTAACTACATATAAACTACACACAGTAACTACACATGGTAACTACACAGTTGGTCAATTACGATGGAAATCATCCGTTGTCATCTCTTGACAAAGTGTCTTGGTTTAAGTCTGTACTGTGCCTGAGAAAATGATCCCCTGTCTATCCGCAAAGTATTTGACAACAGAAAAAATATAAAACTGTCTTTCTTAGTTTTTCTCTTTGTGTAGTTACAGCTCTTTGCCTTTGAGGGGCAGAGTCGTGCTCCTGTCTTATTATTATTTAGTAATAGACACTGACAGTGAATGGATAAAACTGAAGCCATAGCGCCCCCTGCTGGCCGTCCTTTCAGTGAAACAGGTTGATTTGTACTTGACTGAGGTTGCTCTTTGTGCTGAAGAGTGTTTCCCATCATGTGACTGATTGGCTAGGCTCCTCAGTGTCTTCGCTTTGTGGTTGGACGATGAGAATTTGCAGAAACAGGATGTCTACCTGCCTTCACTGCCGAAGCAGTACGACGCCCATCGACTGGCCAAGATCATGCAACGCCAGCATGTGAGTCCTGTCCGCGTGTTTATCTAAACGTGTTTATCTAAACGTGTGTTTATCTAAACATGTGTTTATCTAAACGTGTTTATCTAAACGTGTTTATCTAAACGTGTGTTTATCTAAATGTGTGTTTATCCAAACGTGTTTATCTAAACGTGTTTATCTAAACGTGTTTATCTAAACGTGTTTATCCAAACGTGTTTATCTAAACGTGTGTTTATCTAAACGTGTTTATCTAAACGTGTTTATCTAAATGTGTGTTTATCCAAACGTGTTTATCTAAACGTGTTTATCTAAACATATGTTTATCTAAATGTGTGTTTATCTAAACGTGTGTTTATCCAAATGTGTGTTTATCTAAACGTGTGTTTATCTAAACGTGTTTATCTAAACGTGTGTTTATCAAAACGTGTGTTTAAATGCTTTCCATACAGTGTTTTGTAGGAGATGTGCGTATTGATGAGTGTGTGTGTCTGATATGTGTATTGATAACTGTGTGTAAGGTGTGTGTGTTTTAGGAGATGTGTTTATTGATGAGTGTATGTGATGCGTGTTGTAGGAGTTCTGTGTGTGTGCGTGTGATGTGTATGTTGTAGGAGGTATGTGTGTGTGTATGTGTGTGTGTGTGTGTGTACTGATAAGTGCGTGTGATGTGTGTGTTGTAGGAGTTGTGTGTGTGTGTGTGTGTGTGTGCTGATAAGTGCGTGTGATGTGTGTGTTGTGTGTGTGTGTGTGTGTGTGTGTGTGTGTACTGATAAGTGCATGTGATGTGTGTGTTGTAGGAGGTATGTGTGTGTGTGTGTGTGTGTGTGTGTGTACTGATAAGTGCATGTGATGTGTGTGTTGTAGGAGTTGTGTGTGTGTGTGTGTGTGTGTGTACTGATAAGTGCGTGTGATGTGTGTGTTGTAGGAGGTGTGTGTGTGTGTGTGTACTGATAAGTGCGTGTGATGTGTGTGTTGTAGGAGGTATGTGTGTGTGTGTGTGTGTGTGTACTGATAAGTGCATGTGATGTGTGTGTGTGTGTGTGTGTGTGTGTGTGTGTGTACTGATAAGTGCGTGTGATGTGTGTGTTGTAGGAGGTGTGTGTGTGTGTGTGTGTGTACTGATAAGTGCATGTGATGTGTGTGTGTGTGTGTGTACTGATAAGTGCATGTGATGTGTGTGTTGTAGGAGTTGTGTGTGCGTGTGTGTGTGTGTACTGATAAGTGCATGTGATGTGTGTATTGTAGGAGGTGTGTGTGTGTGTGTGTGTGTGTGTGTGTGTGTGTACTGATAAGTGCGTGTGATGTGTGTGGTGTAGGAGGTGTGTGTGTGTGTGTGTGTGTGTGTGTATGTGTACTGATAAGTGCGTATGATGTGTGTTGTAGAAGGTGTGTGTGTGTGTGTACTGATAAGTACGTGTGATGTGTGTGTTGTAGGAGGTATGTATGTGTGTGTGTGTGTGTGTGTGTGTGTGTGTACTGATAAGTGCGTGTGATGTGTGTGTTGTAGGAGGTGTGTGTGTGTGTGTGTGTGTGTACTGATAAGTGCATGTGATGTGCGTGTTGTAGGAGTTGTGTGTGTGTGTGTGTGTGTGTACTGATAAGTGCGTGTGATGTGTGTGTTGTAGGAGGTATGTGTGTGTGTGTGTGTGTGTGTGTGTGTACTGATAAGTGCATGTGATGTGTGTGTTGTAGGAGGTGTGTGTGTGTGTGTGTGTGTATGTGTGTACTGATAAGTGCATGTGATGTGTGTGTTGTAGGAGGTATGTATGTGTGTGTGTGTGTGTGTGTGTGTGTGTGTGTACTGATAAGTGCGTGTGATGTGTGTGTTGTAGGAGGTATGTATGTGTGTGTGTGTGTGTGTGTGTGTGTGTGTACTGATAAGTGCGTGTGATGTGTGTGTTGCAGGAGGTGTGGATGGAGTATGTGGACATTGAGCGTATCCAGTATGAACTGAATGAGATACTGAGTCTATGGGGAAAGATTAAGACTGAGCCCTCATCCTCTCACACCACCACCAACTCCATCTTCACTGACTTCATCAACCCTCAAGCAGGTAGGCTCCCCACTGTTACACACTACACACCTCAGATACACACTGATACACAATACACACTACACACCACAGATACACACTGTTACACAATACACACTACACACCACAGATACACACTGTTACACAATACACACTACACACCACAGATACACACTGCCACACAATACACACTACACACCACAGATACACACTGCCACACAATACACACCACACACCACAGATACACACTGTTACACAATACACACTACACACCACAGATACACACTGCCACACAATACACACTACACACCACAGATACACACTGCCACACAATACACACCACACACCACAGATACACACTGCCACACAATACACACTACACACCACAGATACACACTGGTACACAATACACACCACACACCACAGATACACACTGTTACACAATACACACTGAACACCACAGATACACACTGTTACACAATACATACTGCTACACAATACACACTACACACCTCAGATACACACTGTTACACACTACACACCACACACCACAGATACACACTGTTACACAATACATACTGCTACACAATACACACTACACACCACAGATACACACTGATACACAATACACACCACACACCACAGATACACACTGTTACACAATACATACTGCTACACAATACACACTACACACCTCAGATACACACTGTTACACACTACACACCTCAGATACACACTGATACACAATACACACCACAGATACACACTGCCACACAATACACACTACACACCACAGATACACACTGTTACACAATACACACCACACACCACAGATACACACTGTTACACAATACACACTACACACCACAGATACACACTGCCACACAATACACACTACACACCACAGATACACACTGCCACACAATACACACCACACACCACAGATACACACTGCCACACAATACACACTACACACCACAGATACACACTGATACACAATACATACTGCTACACAATACACACTACACACCACAGATACACACTGTTACACAATACACACTACACACCACAGATACACACTGCCACACAATACACACTACACACCACAGATACACAATACACACCACACACCTCAGATACACACTGTTACACACTACACACCTCAGATACACACTGTTACACAATACACACTACACACCACAGATACACACTGCCACACAATACACACTACACACCACAGATACACACTGCCACACAATACACACTACACACCACAGATACACACTGCCACACAATACACACCACACACCACAGATACACACTGCCACACAATACACACTACACACCACAGATACACACTGCCACACAATACACACCACACACCACAGATACACACTGGTACACAATACACACCACATACCATAAATACACACTGGTACACAATACACACCACATACCATAGATACACACTGCTACACAATACACACTACACACCACAGATACACACTGATACACAATACACACTACACACCACAGATACACACTGATACACAATACACACCACACACCACAGATACACACTGTTACACAATACACACCACACACCACAGATACACACTGATACACAATACACACCACAGATACACACTGATACACAATACATACTGCTACACAATACACACTACACACCACAGATACACACTGCCACACAATACACACTACACACCACAGATACACACTGCCACACAATACACACCACACACCACAGATACACACTGCCACACAATACACACTAAACACCACAGATACACACTGATACACAATACATACTGCTACACAATACACACTACACACCACAGATACACACTGGCACACAATACACACCACACACCACAGATACACACTGATACACAATACACACCACAGATACACACCTGTACACAATACACACTACACACCACAGATACACACTGCCACACAATACACACTACACACCACAGATACACACTGTTACACAATACACACTACACACCACAGATACACACTGGTACACAATACACACTACACACCACAGATACACACTGCCACACAATACACACTACACACCACAGATACACACTGCCACACAATACACACCACACACCACAGATACACACTGGTACACAATACACACCACAGATACACACCTGTACACAATACACACTACACACCACAGATACACACTGCCACACAATACACACCACACACCACAGATACACACTGCCACACAATACACACCACACACCACAGATACACACTGATACACAATACACACTACACACCACAGATACACACTGCCACACAATATACACCACACACCACAGATACACACTGATACACAATACACACTACACACCACAGATACACACTGCCACACAATACACACCACACACCACAGATACACACTGATACACAATACACACCACAGATACACACTGCCACACAATATACACCACACACCACAGATACACACTGCCACACAATACACACTACACACCACAGATACACACTGGTACACAATACACACCACAGATACACACCTGTACACAATACACACTACACACCACAGATACACACTGCTACACAATACACACCACAGATACACACCTGTACACAATACACACCACACACCACAGATACACACTGATACACAGTACACACCACAGATACACAATACACACTACACACCACAGATACACACTGGTACACAATACACACTACACACCACAGATACACACTGATACACACTACACACCACACACCACAGATACACACTGCCACACAATACACACTACACACCACAGATACACAATACACACCACAGATACACACTGGTACACAATACACACTACACACCACAGATACACACTGATACACACTACACACCACACACCACAGATACACACTGATACACAATACACACCACACACCACAGATACACACTGCCACACAATACACACTACACACCACAGATACACAATACACACCACACACCACAGATACACACTGGTACACAATACACACTACAGATACACACTGCAACACGATACACACAACAGATACACACTGTTACACAATACACATTGCACAACACACAATGGTAACCCTCACTGTAATGACACACAGTCCTGGTTTTATCATTGATCTATAAATCTGTGAGTCAGCTTTTTTCATCTGCTCCACTGTTTCTCGGTAACATTGTTCTGCTCTTTCATTTGAAGCCCGGGAGCGAATCCTGACCAACCTACGGAACCACCCTACCCCACAGGGACCCCTGTCTGTGGTTCCGATGAGAGCCCCCGTCCCAGACATTCCCACAACCTGTCTGTCTGACGAGACGTCCTCCTCAGCACTGCTACAGGACGACCTGACCAAACTCCAACACCAGGCCAAGTAAGAGACCGCTCACATCTTAGGACCACAGGCTGTGCTGAGAAGCACGTTACTGCTCTGTACTATAGTGTAGTACCCTGTCCCACACCACAGATAGTGGCTGAGGTACTGTTCTCTGTGTGATTGCTCAGACTGGCAGCGCTGCGGGAGACCCAGCAGGTGGCGCTAGACAGTGAACTGCTGGAGACTTTGCCCCAGCTGTACTGTAACAGAGAGGAGCAGATCTCCATGCAGCTGGAGTGTCGAGGGAAGGGAGGCCAACCCTGCCAGGGCCCAGCCAATATCACTGTCCAGGTCAGAACACACACACACACACACACACACACACACACACACACACACACAAACTCACATCCAGTTAAGGCAGCCAAGACAGACAGATAGACAGACAGATAGATAATTAGATGGGTGGACAGAGTGATTTGACTGAGTGAAATATGTTTGGTTTCAGTCCTGTACAGTCCTGATATTCTGAATTGAATCTTTTTGTGTCTCTATGTTTAATCTCCCGGCTGGTCTCTGCATAGTATGCTGGAATGCACAAACTGGAACCAGTGCAGAACCAGATCCAGGCCCTGAAGCGTGACGTGAAACAGCTCCAGGCTGACGCGGTGAAACCTCCTCCTCAGAGTCTGGCTGAAGCTGCTGTGCACACCGAGAACTTCATCACGTCAGTACCATCCTCATCCTCAACTCTATCAGAGCGGAGTTTTAGGGAATGTTTGTTTTTTGGCTCATGTTTATTTGTGATTATTATTGTAAAATCACTATTTTAAGTGATTTTCTGTATTTTTGTATTCATATCTTAATGTTTTTACAGGATTTACTTCTGATAAATTTGTCCTCTCTGGATAGTGAAAGTCTCATGTCATTCTTACTGCCTGATATTTAATTACCCTGTTCTGTTTTGTCCTGTTCTGTTTGTGTGCGTGTGTGTGTGTCTGTGTGTTTATGTGACTGCGCGTGTGTGACTGTGTGTGTGTGTGTGTGTGTGTCTGCGCAGTGCCCTGGTGAATGCCTATAAGCTGCGCCCGTCTGCGGCCATGCAGAAAGTTGGCATCGCTGCCTTTTATCAGGTCGTGTCGTTTGTCAGCGAGGACACACAGCGGCATCCACCCACACGCCAGTTCTTCTCCTCCTGTGTGGAGATTCTAGGACAGGTATTTACCACACACACACACACACACACACACACCCACACGCACACACACACACGCACACACACACATACACACACAGAGATTTAGGCTTTTGTCATATGTGATACTGGCTGTGTGCGATTGGCTGTAGGTGTTTAGATGTGATATACTGACTGTATGTGATTGGCCGTAGGTGTTTATATGTGATGTGCTGACTGTGTGTGATTGGCTGTAGGTGTTTAGATGTGATATACTGACTGTATGTGATTGGCCGTGGGTGTTTATATGTGATGTACTGACTGTGTGTGATTGGCTGTAGGTGTTTAGATGTGATATACTGACTGTGTGTGATTGGCCGTGGGTGTTTATATGTGATGTACTGACTGTGTGCGATTGGCCGTAGGTGTTTAGATGTGATGCACTGACTGTGTGTGATTGGCTGTAGGTGTTTAGATGTGATATACTGACTGTGTGTGATTGGCTGTATGTGTTTAGATTTGATACATTGTGTGCGATTGGCCGTAGGTGTTTATATGTGATGTACTGACTGTGTGCGATTGGCCGTAGGTGTTTAGATGTGATGCACTGACTGTGTGTGATTGGCTGTAGGTGTTTATTAGGGATACTCAGACAGAGTGTAAGCGAATGCTGAAGACCATCTTACTGAACCGGCGGCTGTGTAGCCTCCTGTCACCTTATTTCACCCCCAACGCCTCCCCGAATGAGCTGGTGTCCCTGTATGAGGAGGTGGTCACTGCCCTCCATGCAGACGGAGGGGACGTCATCTTCATGCTTCTCACTAAGGTAACTCTTCGACGTTTACCTCTACCCTCAATCCATTTACCTCCAAAGGACATTTATAACAATGTTGTATGTATTGTTTGTGTGCGTGTGTGTGTGTGTGTATGTGTGTGCGTGTGTGTGTGTGTGTGCGTGCGTGCGTGCGTGCGTGTGTGTGTATGTGCGCACGCGTGTGTGTGTGTGTGTGTGTGTGTGTAGTTTGACCTGTCTCAGTGGCTGTCGGTGTCACAGCCTGTGTTTGGGGAGAGGAGCAGGCTGATGGAGCTCATTCATTTGGCTCTGAGTGCCTGTGGACTGGAGCCTGAGCCAGAGGTCCTCATGCCCTTTAACCTGTTCTGTAAACACTGGACTCAGCTGCTGCTCTACCGCTTCCCCGACCACTACAGTGACTTCCTCAGGCTTCTCATGCAAAGTAAGACACACACAGAGTAAAACTCACACAGAGTAAAACTCACACAGAGTAAAATACACACAGAGTAAAATACACACAGAGTAAAACTCACACAGAGTAAAATACACACAGAGTAAAATACACACAGAGTAAAATACACACAGAGTAAAATACACACAGAGTAAAACTCACACAGAGTAAAATACACACAGAGTAAAATACACACAGAGTAAAATACACACAGAGTAAAACTCACACAGAGTAAAATACACACAGAGTAAAACTCACACAGAGTAAAACTCACACAGAGTAAAATACACATAGAGTAAAACTCACACAGAGTAAAACTCACACAGAGTAAAACTCACACAGAGTAAAACTCACACAGAGTAAAATACACACGGAGTAAAACTCACACAGAGTAAAACTCACACAGAGTAAAACTCACACAGAGTAAAACTCACACAGAGTAAAACTCACACAGAGTAAAATACACACAGAGTAAAACTCACACAGAGTAAAACTCACACAGAGTAAAATACACACAGAGTAAAACTCACATGGAGTAAAACTCACACAGAGTAAAACTCACACAGAGTAAAACTCACACAGAGTAAAATACACACAGAGTAAAACTCACACAGAGTAAAACTCACACAGAGTAAAATACACACAGAGTAAAACTCACACAGAGTAAAACTCACACAGAGTAAAATACACATAGAGTAAAACTCACACAGAGTAAAACTCACACAGAGTAAAACTCACACAGAGTAAAACTCACACAGAGTAAAATACACACGGAGTAAAACTCACACAGAGTAAAACTCACACAGAGTAAAACTCACACAGAGTAAAACTCACACAGAGTAAAACTCACACAGAGTAAAATACACACAGAGTAAAACTCACACAGAGTAAAACTCACACAGAGTAAAATACACACAGAGTAAAACTCACATGGAGTAAAACTCACACAGAGTAAAACTCACACAGAGTAAAACTCACACAGAGTAAAATACACACAGAGTAAAACTCACACAGAGTAAAACTCACACAGAGTAAAATACACACAGAGTAAAACTCACACAGAGTAAAACTCACACAGAGTAAAACTCACACAGAGTAAAACTCACATGGAGTAAAACTCACACAGCTGGTAGCCTGGTACTGAGGTGCCGGCCACACGCGGTCTGACAGGCTTAATGCGTAATTTCAGTGAAATCATGTATTTAGCTCAGTTCTCGTAGACTGTGCTTCAGAGCTATTTTACAACTCTGGTCCATTGTGCCTTACTTTCTCATTAGAGCGAACCCTCACATGTTTTGACTGTGATTTGTAGTGAATTGTTCTCAGAATGACGAATCTTTACTATGAAAGAGGCATTGTTTTCTCTGTGAGCGTTTCTCTAAAGGATAGTATCATCTGCATTTTTTGTCTGTGAGTCATGTTCACGTTCACTGTTATCGTCTGTGAGTCGTGTTCACTTTCAGGGTTAAATGTGGTTTGACTGACAGGTTCCTCGGAGCAGTTGATCAGTCCTGAGTGTTGGAGGGCGTCGCTCTCTGCGCTGCGCTGTTCCCCACCTCCCAAAAACAAACAGGCCAAAACCTCCAGCTCCACACTCCTGTCCACGCAACAGGTAACAGTCCAGACCAGCGCCATGTGACACAGGCCTTAGACAGGTGAACAGTCACCTTTGTGCCCTGCTCAGAGCTCCTCAGTATCCGCTGGTAGATTAACGTTTGTTCAGATCAGTGGGGTTCGTCTGTGAATGGTGCTTTTCAGCGCCGACCTCTGTATGAATGCCCGTTACGCTCTTAAAGAACCCTGTAACTCCTCTTTGTCTTTCAGGTCAATGAAACGATAGAATGGCTGTCGGGATACTTCCTAAAGCTGCGTCTGTCTAAAAGTGATTTCCGGAGCTTTGGCCTCCTTTCCAAATGGGCTCCGTACATGGAGGAGGTGCGGCAGTTTTGGGAATTTCTCATCAGCTACGTCATAAACCAGGAGCTGACCGACTGCAGCA
>NC_044495.1:62224481-62234481 GCF_902362185.1 Chanos chanos | reverse complement strand
TCACCTCAGAACTTTGGGTTCTACCCCCACCGCTCATGCACTTTGACCTCCGCCGACCTCGGCTGGCCGCCTCGCAGTCGGTCGAGCGTTTGAGAGGTGACGGATCGCTGGAGAGTCGATCGATTTGAATTTTAGTTCTATCTCATATTTATTCTCTTTAAGATATCTTGAAAAAATGAAATCATATCTGTATGCTATATCCATTCGGTGTTGGAAAATTCTCATGGGAATAGTGTGTTTAAACCCGTTCATGCAGAGAACCGGCGGCCCCCAGACGCTTCCAGATATTCCAGGACGTTCCATACAGCGCAAATGCAGTTGTGAGTTGGAGTAAGGTGTTTGACTTGCCTTAATGCTGTGTGTGCATTGCTGTGCCATATATTTGTATCTGTTGAAACCTCGGTCAAGCTGTTTCTTGATGTGACTGAAAATGATTCATAGACCATGTCATCCAGCGGCATCAATACATGTGTATGAATTGAACTGTTGTGTTCTGGTCTGGTCTCTGTATCACTGTTCATCTGTGGACTGTGATTGGACACAGTCAGCTGTCTGTGCCAGTTTTCTTTTCTTTACTTCAGTGATTAAGTGTCATTAAAACATTCTCTGAAATCAGCCATGTCCAGTTCACACTGAAACTACGGGGTTTCTGTAAAGTTAAGAGTTACACAGTTCAGCAAAGCGTTTGTTTTCTCTCTCTCTGTCTCTCACTATCTCTCTCTCTCTCTCTCTCTCTCTCTCATGCACACACACTATGGGAAGGTGATAGAGACCTGAGGTTAGTTTGATAAGAAAGTGTGTTGTGATAGCAGACAGACAGATGGGAGGGTCTGGAGTACAGTCTGTACAGAAAAAGAACAGGAGAAAGACACATGCATAAGTCAGACAGACAGAGAGACAAGTCTCAGACAGACAGACAGAGAGACATATGCCTGATTCAGACAAAGAGAGAGAGAGAGACATGCCTAAGTCAGACAGACAGAGAGACAAGTCTGAGACAGAGCGAGAGAGAGAGACACACGCACATGCCTAAGTGATACAGAGAAAGAGGGAGACACATGCCTAAGTCAGACAGACAGAGAGACATATGCCTGATTCATACAGAGAGAGAGAGAGAGAGAGACATGCCTAAGTCAGACAGACAGAGAGACAAGTCTGAGACAGACAGACAGAGACATATGCCTGATTCATACAGAGAGAGAGAGAGACATGCCTAAGTCAGACAGAGAGACAAGTCTTAGACAGACAGACAGAGAGACACGCACATGCCTAAGTCAGACGGAGAAAGAGGGAGACACATGCCTAAGTCAGACAGACAGACAAGTTTGAGACAGACAGAGAGAGAGACATATGCCTGATTCATACAGAGAGAGAGAGAGAGAGAGACATGCCTAAGTCAGACAGAGAGACAAGTCTGAGACAGACAGAGAGAGAGACACACACACACATGCTTGAGTCAGAAAGAGAGATACACACACACACATGCCTGAGTCAGACGGGGAGAGACACACACACACACACACACACACACACACACACATGCTTGAGTCAGACAGAGAGAGACACACACGGTCTTGAGTCCTGACTGTATGGGAGAGGTGTGAACTAAACCCTCTCTCTCTTTTCCAGTCTGTGTTTGTTTACATGCTCATTAGGTCATTTACTGGGATTCAGGTATAGTGTGTAGGGTTTTATGCTCTGGTTTCACTGGGATTCAGGTGGAGCGTGCAGGGTTTTATGCTCTGGTTTCACTGGGATTCAGGTGGAGCGTGCAGGGTTTAGGCAGCTGTCTGCACTGAAGTGTTAAGAACTTGTTTATTTGCCTTTCTGTTTTAAGCCTTGTTTGTTGTTCGTAGCTCTATTTTGAAAGATAGAACCCAGAGGCTGCAGGGCTTTTTTCTGTAGTATTGTTTTCTGGGTTTGATATTTGGTGAGGCAGTGAGACAGTGCAGTGAGTCAGACGACTGCAGACCATGAGACAGAGGTAGACGGGGGATGCACTGATTCAGAGTCCATTTAGAGACCTGTCCAATGCCCACTCTCCACCTTCTCTACAGTGTGTCTGATACTCTCTCCCTGAAGAACACTCTGTTCTTTATCTAACGCACCACACTGGTCCTGGAGCTTCACTCAGTGCAGATCCACACTCTGCTGATGGATACAGACGCTGTTCTTACACTGTCTAATCTGAACACTGTCTCTGTCTGTCTGTCTGTCTGTCTGTCTGTCTGTTTATGTATCACTGTGGTTTTCTGTCAGTTAGAACATATACTCACACACATCCACATGCCACCAGGGCTTGGATCCACCGTTATTGTTCCGCATGTAGAAACTTTGCGTCTGGACTGACTGTGGATGAAATCCACAGAGGATGCTGCTGAATCACCAAAGTAAAGCAGCTTTTCTGAGATGAGTTGTTATCATTCCCCAAATAACCTTCAAAGAGGAGACGCCGCAATAGCAGATAATGTTCCTTTGATGATCTAAGCCACCAGTTCAAATACCAGTGTGGATGTAAACACAGACAAATGGAGTCAGACCGGTTTAAATCCACATTTAATGTGAAGAAGGGCATACACATTGAGATGTGGATTTAATCTGAGAGCTGAGGAGGGATGGGGAGAACTAAGTTACACTTCTCATCTGAGCATTAGACCTGCAGGACTGGGCCAAAGTCCGCGTCACACCTAAGGCTGAATCTCCATCCTGCACTGTCACACAGCTCATAGAAAAGAGACCAGGACGTCTGCTTATCAATAGGAAAGGAAAAAGAACACATTGTGTCAATGTCACTGGATTCTAATGATATCTTTGTGTTCATGTCACTGGATTCTAATGATATCTTTGTGTCAATGTCACTGGATTCTAATGATATCTTTGTGTTTATGTCACTGGATTCTAATGATATCTTTGTGTTCATGTCACTGGATTCTAATGATATCTTTGTGTTTATGTCACTGGATTCTAATGATATCTTTGTGTTAATGTCACTGGATTCTAATGATATCTTTGTGTTAATGTCACTGGATTCTAATGATATCTTTGTGTTAATTTGGGCTGACTTGTGTTTGGCAGCTGCTTGACCTTATTTCCCTGGTGTTCCCTGCTCTCTGGAAAGTCATTTCAGGGTTGGGAGGGTCGAAACTCGTGATGTGAATCTGTCGCCATGGTTACAGTGGATGCTGTGTGCCTGATATAGTGATGTCAGAGGGCAGATGATGTTCTGTCCCTGGTCTCGGCCACAGCGCTGTCTCAGTTCACTGCTCTCCAGACGCATCCTCCACACCAGTCTCACTCACACACTCCACACCAGTCTCACTCACACACTCCACACCAGTCTCACTCACACACTCCACACCAGTCTCACTCACACACTCCACACCAGTCACACTCACACACTCCACACCAGTCTCACTCACACACTCCACACCAGTCTCACTCACACACTCCACACCAGTCTCACTCACACACTCCACACCAGTCTCACTCACACACTCCACACCAGTCTCACTCACACACTCCACACCAGTCACACTCACACACTCCACACCAGTCTCACTCACACACTCCACACCAGTCTCACTCACACACTCCACACCAGTCTCACTCACACACTCCACACCAGTCACACTCACACACTCCACACCAGTCTCACTCACACACTCCACACCAGTCTCACTCACACACTCCACACCAGTCTCACTCACACACTCCACACCAGTCTCACTCACACACTCCACACCAGTCACACTCACACACTCCACACCAGTCTCACTCACACACTCCACACCAGTCTCACTCACACACTCCACACCAGTCTAATATGGTGCTGATTTAAAAACACAGCCTGGTGCATTGTGTGTTTGCAGCGTAATCCTCTTGGATTTTCTCTCTGCGTGTCTGTGTGAGGATCTGTCTGACTGCTGTATTCTAATGCACGGAAAGCTAGACAGGTTCATTCTTATTCTCTGGAAGCTCTTCCCACACCAGTGCAGGAACATACTGTCCCTGTGAGCAGGGAGGGTGAGGGAAGGAGACAAACAGAGAAAGAGAAAGAAAAGTGGGGGCTGACAGTCAGTCAGGCTGCTGGCAGCATTAATAACTTGTCCTGATCTGAACCCATACAACACTGCAGACACGCAGCATACTCCAGCAGACCTGCTCCTCCTGAATTACAGACACACGCTGTCCTACAGCAGGCCTGGACTGTACTGAATTACAGACACACGTTGTCCTACAGCAGGCCTGGTCCTTACTGAATTACAGACACACGCTGTCCTACAGCAGACAAGGTCTGTACTGAATTACAGACACGCAGCATATTCCACCAGGCCTGGTCTGTATTGGATTACAGACACACTGTTCTGCAGCAGTCCTGGTCTGTGCTGAATCACAGACATACTGTTCTACAGCAGGCCTGGACTGTACTGAATTACAGGCACACACTGTCCTACAGCAGACCTGGTCCGTACTGAATTACAGACACACTGTACAACAGCAGATCTGGTCTGTACTGAATTACAGACACACACACATTTCTGAGTCAGACAGAGAGAGAGACACGTACATGCCTGAGTCAGTGGGAGAGAGACATGCCTGAGTCAGAGGGAGAGAGAGACAGAGAGAGAGAGAGAGACATGCCTGAGTCAGACAGAGGGAGAGAGAGAGAGAGAGAGACATGCCTGAGTCAGACAGAGAGAGAGACACGTACATGCCTGAGTCAGAGGGAGAGCGAGAGAGAGAGAGAGAGAGAGAGAGAGACACACGTACATGCCTGAGTCAGACAGAGGGAGAGAGAGAGAGAGAGAGAGAGAGAGAGAGAGAGAGAGACACGTACATGCCTGAGTCAGTGGGAGAGAGACATGCCTGAGTCAGAGGGAGAGAGAGACAGAGAGAGAGAGAGAGAGACATGCCTGAGTCAGACAGAGGGAGAGAGAGAGAGAGAGAGAGACATGCCTGAGTCAGACAGAGAGAGAGACACGTACATGCCTGAGTCAGAGGGAGAGCGAGAGAGATAGAGAGAGAGAGAGAGACACACGTACATGCCTGAGTCAGACAGAGGGAGACAGAGGGAGAGAGAGAGAGAGAGAGAGAGAGAGAGAGAGAGAGAGACATGCCTGAGTCAGAGGGAGAGAGACAGAGAGAGAGAGAGAGAGAGAGACATGCCTGAGTCAGAGGGAGAGAGAGAGAGAGAGAGACAGAGAGAGAGAGAGACATGCCTGAGTCGGAGAGAGAGAGACAGAGAGAGAGAGACAGAGAGAGAGAGAGAGAGAGAGAGAGAGAGAGAGAGAGAGAGACAGAGAGAGAGAGAGAGAGACATGCCTGAGTCCTGACTGCAGCACTGAGGGCACGCAGCATACTCCAGAAGACCTAATCTTCCTGAATTACAGACACACACTGTCCTACAGCAGGCCTGGTCTGTACTGAATTACAGACACACGCTGTCCTACAGCAGGCCTGGTCTGTACTGAATTACAGACACACACTGTCCTACAGCAGGCCTGGTCTGTACTGAATTACAGACACACGCTGTCCTACAGCAGGCCTGGTCTGTACTGAATTACAGACACACACTGTCCTACAGCAGGCCTGGTCTGTACTGAATTACAGGCACACACTGTCCTACAGCAGACCTGGTCCGTACTGAATTACAGACACACTGTACAACAGCAGATCTGGTCTGTACTGAATTACAGACACACACACACTTCTGAGTTAGACAGAGAGAGAGACACGTACATGCCTGAGTCAGAGGGAGAGAGAGACAGAGAGAGAGAGAGAGACATGCCTGAGTCAGACAGAGGGAGAGAGAGAGAGAGAGAGACATGCCTGAGTCAGACAGAGAGAGAGACACGTACATGCCTGAGTCAGAGGGAGAGCGAGAGAGAGAGAGAGAGAGAGAGAGAGAGACACACGTACATGCCTGAGTCAGACAGAGGGAGACAGAGGGAGAGAGAGAGAGAGAGAGAGAGAGAGAGAGAGAGAGAGAGAGAGACACGTACATGCCTGAGTCAGTGGGAGAGAGACATGCCTGAGTCAGAGGGAGAGAGAGACAGAGAGAGAGAGAGAGAGACATGCCTGAGTCAGACAGAGGGAGAGAGAAAGAGAGAGAGAGACATGCCTGAGTCAGACAGAGAGAGAGACACGTACATGCCTGAGTCAGAGGGAGAGAGAGAGAGAGAGAGAGAGAGAGAGAGAGAGAGAGACATGCCTGAGTCAGAGGGAGAGAGACAGAGAGAGAGAGAGAGAGAGAGACATGCCTGAGTCAGAGGGAGAGAGAGAGAGAGAGAGACAGAGAGAGAGAGAGACATGCCTGAGTCAGAGGGAGAGAGAGGGAGAGAGAGAGACAGAGAGAGAGAGACAGAGAGAGAGAGAGAGAGAGAGAGAGAGAGAGAGAGAGACATGCCTGAGTCCTGACTGCAGCACTGAGGGCACACAGCATACTCCAGAAGACCTAATCTTCCTGAATTACAGACACACACTGTCCTACAGCAGGCCTGGTCTGTACTGAATTACAGACACACGCTGTCCTACAGCAGGCCTGGTCTGTACTGAATTACAGACACACACTGTCCTACAGCAGGCCTGGTCTGTACTGAATTACAGACACACGCTGTCCTACAGCAGGCCTGGTCTGTACTGAATTACAGACACACACTGTCCTACAGCAGGCCTGGTCTGTACTGAATTACAGACACACACTGTCCTACAGCAGGCCTGGTCTGTACTGAATTACTGACACACACTGTCCTACAGCAGGCCTGGTCTGTACTGAATTACAGACACACACTGTCCTACAGCGGGCCTGGTCTGTACTGAATTACAGACACACACTACCCTACAGCAGGCCTGGTCTGTACTGAATTACAGACACACACTACCCTACAGCAGGCCTGGTCTATACTGAATTACTGACACACACTACCCTACAGCAGGCCTGGTCTGTACTGAATTACAGACACACACTGTCCTATAGCAGGCCTGGTCTGTACTGAATTACAGACACACGCTGTCCTACAGCAGGCCTGGTCTGTACTGAATTACAGACACACACTACCCTACAGCAGGCCTGGTCTGTACTGAATTACAGACACACGCTGTCCTACAGCAGGCCTGGTCTGTACTGAATTACAGACACACGCTGTCCTATAGCAGGCCTGGTCTGTACTGAATTACAGACACACACTACCCTACAGCGGGCCTGGTCTGTACTGAATTACAGACACACGCTGTCCTACAGCAGGCCTGGTCTGTACTGAATTACAGACACACGCTGTCCTATAGCAGGCCTGGTCTGTACTGAATTATGGACACACACTGTCCTATAGCAGGCCTGGTCTGTACTGAATTATGGACACACACTGTCCTATAGCAGGCCTGGTCTGTACTGAATTATGGACACACACTGTCCTATAGCAGGCCTGGTCTGTACTGAATTACAGACACACACTGTCCTACAGCAGGCCTGGTCTGTACTGAATTATGGACACGCACTGTCCTATTGCAGGCCTGGTCTGTACTGAATTATGGACACACACTGTCCTATTGCAGGCCTGGTCTGTACTGAATTATGGACACACACTGTCCTATAGCAGGCCTGGTCTGTACTGAATTATGGACACACACTGTCCTATAGCAGGCCTGGTCTGTACTGAATTATGGACACACACTGTCCTATAGCAGGCCTGGTCTGTACTGAATTACTGACACACACTACCCTACAGCAGGCCTGGTCTGTACTGAATTATGGACACACACTGTCCTATAGCAGGCCTGGTCTGTACTGAATTATGGACACGCACTGTCCTATAGCAGGCCTGGTCTGTACTGAATTATGGACACACACTGTCCTACAGAAGACATGGTCTATACTGAATTACTGACACACAATACCCTACAGCAGGCCTGGTCTGTACTGAATTACAGACACACAATATATTCCAGCAGGGCTGGTCTATACTGAATTACTGGCACACACTACCCCACAGCAGGCCTGGTCTGTACTGAATTACAGACACACAGTATATTCCAGCAGGGCTGGTCTGTACTGAATTAAAGACACACTGTTCTGCAGCAGGCCCGGTCTGTACTGAGCTACAGATACACACTGTACTACAGCAGGCCTGGTCTGTGCTGAACTACTGACATGCTGTCCAATAACAGGCCTGGTCCATACTGAATTACAGACACACTGTCCAATAACAGACCTGGTCTGTACTGGATTACAGACAAACGGCATACTCCAGCAGGCCTGGTCTTTACTGAATTAAAGACACGCTGTCCAATAACAGACCTGGTCTGCACTGGATTACAGACACACTGTCCAATAACAGACCTGGTCTGTACTGAATTACAGACAAACGGCATACGCCAGCAGGCCTGGTCTTTACTGAGTTAAAGACCAATTGCGCGGTCAGTGTTTGATCATTTAAAGTTCTGGGATCTATCCACACATGACTCATGGTTTGTATAGTAGCATTGAGTATTTTAGTATCACAATACAACTTCTGATACTTGCTTTTAAATACAACACATTTATTGAGTGTAATAATGTCAGTATGTGCGTATGTGTGTGAAGGTGTGAGGGTGTGTATGAGGGTGTGTGTGAGGATGTGTGTATGAGGGTGTGTGTGAGGATGTGTGTGAGGGTGTGTGTGAGGGTGTGTATGAGGGTGTGTGTGAGGGTGTGTGTGAGGGTGTGTGTGAGGGTGTGTATGTTGGTGTGTGTGAAGGTGTGTGTGAGGGTGTGTATGAGGGTGTGTGTGAGGGTGTGTGTGAGGGTGTGTGTGAGGATGTGTGTGAGGGTGTGTGTGAAGGTGTGTATGAGGGTGTGTGTGAGGGTGTGTGTAAATGTGTGTATGAGGGTGTGTGTGAGGGTGTGTGTGAGGGTGTGTATGAGGGTGTGTGTGAGGGTGTGTGTGAGGGTGTGTGTGAGGGTGTGTGTGAGGGTGTGTGTGAGGGTGTGTGTGAGGGTGTGTATGAGGGTGTGTATGTTGGTGTGTGTGGGTGTGTGTATGAGGGTGTGTGTGAGGGTGTGTATGAGGGTGTGTGTGTGGGTGTGTGTATGAGGGTGTGTGTGTGGGTGTGTATGAGGGTGTGTATGAGGGTGTGTGCGAGGGTGTGTGTATGAGGGTGTGTGTGTGGGTGTGTATGAGGGTGTGTGTGAGGGTGTGCATGAGGGTGTGTATGAGGGTGTGTGTGTGAGGGTGTGTGTGAGGGTGTGTATGAGGGTGTGTGTATGAGGGTGTGTATGAGGGTGTGTATGAGGGTGTGTGTGAGGGTGTGCATGAGGGTGTATATGAGGGGTGTGTGAAGGTGTGTATGAGGGTGTGTATGTTGGTGTGTGTGAAGGTGTGTATGAGGGTGTGTGTGAGGGTGTGTGTGAGGGTGTGTGTGAGGGTGTGTGTGAGGGTGTGTGTAAATGTGTGTATGAGGGTGTGTGTGAGGGTGTGTGTGAGGGTGTGTATGAGGGTGTGTGTGAGGGTGTGTGTGAGGGTGTGTATGAGGGTGTGTGTGAGGGTGTGTGTGAGGGTGTGTATGAGGGTGTGTATGTTGGTGTGTGTAAATGTGTGTATGAGGGTGTGTGTGAGGGTGTGTATGAGGGTGTGTGTGTGGGTGTGTGTATGAGGGTGTGTGTGTGGGTGTGTATGAGGGTGTGTATGAGGGTGTGTGTGAGGGTGTGTATGAGGGTGTGTGCGAGGGTGTGTGTATGAGGGTGTGTGTGAGGGTGTGTATGAGGGTGTGTGTGAGGGTGTGCATGAGGGTGTGTATGAGGGTGTGTGTGTGAGGGTGTGTGTGAGGGTGTGTATGAGGGTGTGTGTGTGAGGGTGTGTGTGAGGGTGTGTATGAGGGTGTGTATGTTGGTGTGTGTAAATGTGTGTATGAGGGTGTGTGTGAGGGTGTGTATGAGGGTGTGTGTGAGGGTGTGTGTATGAGGGTGTGTGTGTGGGTGTGTATGAGGGTGTGTGTGAGGGTGTGTATGAGGGTGTGTGTGAGGGTG
>NC_044495.1:62161981-62216981 GCF_902362185.1 Chanos chanos | reverse complement strand
GGGAAACGCCGAGCTGAAACCCAGCGTAACATGTTTAAATCACGGAGACTACAATCTTTCCCCACAGCTCTCACTCTGGGACTGGTTTAATTATTCCTCCCGCTGATGGGTTGTGGCAGTAGATACTGAGATATTACCGAGGACAGTGAGGCTACACTGTGTTTTGGTGAACACAGGGCCATGCCCAGGCTCTTTAACAACACTGAGACTCCAGCAGATCTCATACCCTCTACTCTAATGAGTTGGCATCCTGACTCACCAAACGAGTGCAGATGGAAATCTTTCCTCTCATTCAGGGCTTTTCGCTGCTCCTGTCCGTAATCTACATATTAGATTATTTATACGAGCTGTAGAGTAATGAGAGGAGATCACCGTCTGTCCAGTTTTCCCCGACTCTCAGTCTCTTTGTGTTGTTAAAGACTTTAATGAGAGAAGCCATTCTGCTGGCTTTCAGTCGACCTGAGAAAGACGGTCGGTCTTCTCTGTGACTTTTACGAACGCCTGGGTAATTAAGCCACACGCCACGTCACAGCGCAGAATGTGGCGGGCTGCGTTCGAGATCGTCAGTGCATTACGTAACCCGGAACGAACTCAGAAAGCACCGATTTTACAGACGAAACTCAGGAACCGCACACTGGCCCGGTAATGGGCCTCAGTGCTTAAGGTGTGCCAAAGCCGGAAGAGAGGGAGCGCATGGTGAACACCCCTGTGTGATTATGTGAGGAACCAGCGGTTTGGTCTCTGGGGGTCAGGACAGGAGAGGTCTAACAGCGTGTGCTCAGAGATGTGGGCTCCCAGACATGACTAGAAACAGTTCCCCCATGGAGGTAATGGATGGGTGGAGAGAGAGAGAAGAATAGTGAGAGGAAGAGAGGGAGAGGGAGAGAGGGAGAGAGAGGGAGGGAGAGAGAGGGAGGGAGGGAGAGAGAAGGAGGATCTGTCTGCATAAATGAGATAAATATAATTGAGGGTTATTATGTTTCTGTCAGGCAGAAAAACTTTTTCTGAGTCAACCCAGCTCTCTGTGTCTCATCTGTCTGAACCTTTGTCTCGAACTTTCTCAGTAGCCAGTGTATTGTGAACCAGACCCTGTCTGTTGATCCACCACGATTTGGATTATAAAGAAGAATTGCCTGTAATTGCGTACAGTCTCCTCTCAGTTTGTGTGTGTGTGTGTGTGTGCAGCGCATGCGTGCGTGTATGCATTTGTGTGTGTGTGTGTGTATGTGTACATATATGTATCTGTGTGTATATGTATTTATGTATGTATCTGTGTGTATGTGTGTATGTATTTATGTGTGTGTGTGTGTGTGTGTGTGTGTGTGTGTGTGTGTGTATGTGTGCATGTATGTATCTGTGTGTATGTGTGTGTGTGTGCGTGTGTGCGTGTGTGTGTGTGTGCATGTCAGATGCAGTCTAATAGTCAGTATGTTAAGTGGATGTGACTGCCTTGGCTCTCTGTGGGTGGCTATGGTGGGTTTGGTTCTAGGTCACTGCATTTACACCAATGTGTGGACAGTGATATTGGAGACAGTGATGAGGGGGAATGAATCTATTTTTAATATGAGTCTCTCTGCACCATGTTCAGCTCTTTCTTCCCTGTTTACCATTGAAAACATACAGCTCAGTATTACAGTTCAATTTCAAATGGCAGGAAGACAAGGGTATGTGTCAGACCAGACACAGATGTGTTTTGTTGTGGCAGTATGACTGAATCAGTAATGTGGACACATCACAACAAAATGAAGCTGTGTGTTGATCAGGTCTTTTCAAACTTCCATTTTTATTTAAAACTTGTTAAAGGACAGACACAATCACAAAGTAGCCTGTATCCGAGACCTTTCGCAAATTCACTGAAAGTTCTCCCTGATCCAGTGCTGGTCTGTCAGAAACAGCACAAGGCCAGCTTCCCTCCTCTCCCTCAGGCTCTCCTGAGGTTAGCACTGATGGCAAATCCAGCTCTCTTTACTATAATTAGTAATGTTTACTGTGCCGTGGCCATAAAACAGGCCTGGAAAAGGACAGGGAAACTTTGTGCCAACTTCTCTCCTGTCCAGTGTTCTTGTTTTTAAACCGGTGCCATGGAGATGTCCCTCCACAGAGACGTCGCTGCTCCTGATGCCAGACAGCCCGAGATCTCGACCTGCCCAAGCATCTGCTGGCCACACTGCGCTGAACTCCGTCAGCAGGACTGCTCTCAAAAAAGCACACTTATCTTCTGATATCAAGTCAAAAGCACGGATCTGATATGAAATCAAAAGCGCTGATCTTCTGATATCAAATCAAAAGTGCTGATCTTCTGATATCAAGTCAAAAGCACGGATCTGATAGGAAATCAAAAGCGCTGATCTTCTGATATCAAATCAAAAGTGCTGATCTTCTGATATCAGATCAAAAGCGCTGATTTTCTGATATCAAATCAAAAGCACTGATCTTCTGATACGTTATCAAATGAAGGATCCAAACCCATTCTGATCCAAACCTATTCTGATCCAAACCCATTCTGATCCAAACCTATTCTGATCCAAACCTATTCTGATCCAAACCCATTCTGATCCAAACCTATTCTGATCCAAACCCATTCTGATCCAAACCTATTCTGATCCAAACCCATTCTGACGCTGATGTTTCTTTTAGACGTTATCTCCACTAAAACGTCTTGTGTGGATAACATGATCACATCAGAAGAACATTGCTGAGCGTGTGTGTGTGTGTGTGTGTGTGTGTGTGTGCGTGTGTGTGTGTGTGAGATATCCTACAGGAGACGGCTGATTCGTTTAGCAGGTGATATGTTATTACTCCACGTGTATAAAACAGTAGTCTATACATATGAGTAGCATGCTGTGAGACCACACAGAGCTCAGGGTTACCCGCTATTCTCACAGAACAGAAACAGTGGCTGTCAGATTTATTACCAAAACATCACGTGTGTCTGAGGAGGGTGGACAAATCGCCAGTGCTGTTTGTGTCACTGTATTGGTGTATGGTGAGTCCTCCAGCATTCACACTGCATTACCGTTCAGACATTCCCTCACTGACTCACGTTCAGCCCGAGCCGTAAAACAGTGAACCTAAAGACTGCAGTGTAATCTATAGAGCAAATGATTGAGTGAGTGAATAAATGAGCAGATAAATGTAGATCTGACAGATTAAGTCATCTGATCCAGCTGAAGTGTCAGTCAAAATGTCAAATTACCTGAAATGTTTACTTTTAGTCACTACAGAGACACATGTGATATAGCACAGATACCGCACATGGTCCGTAGGTTTGAGTACAGTGTTCTGACAGCGCTGGAGGCGGGTCTTGGAGTTTTAGGCGGGGCGTACGGTATGGAGTTGCATGCCAAACTAACCGCAGACGGCAGTCGGCAAAGCGATTCTTGGACACGGTAAGGTGCTAGACTTTCACTAAAACGACTGATTAAGCTATAACTTTGCAAAACAATGGTTTTGATCTGGACTCAGTTTGGTTTGAAGCCCAAAACCGTAAATTGTAAGGTTCGTGTTATTCACAGCAGTGACACCACTTGGAGGACCGGGGTAAGATTTAAAATTATCGCTTGTCAACCGAGGTCTCCCTGACACTGTCAAATCCACGAAATCCATCTAGTTCGTGATTACGTCTGGAATTAGAATATCAACTCATTTCCATATCATTTCATTGTGAAGTGTTCGTGTTCACTGTGAGGCGGAGGAGGAGAAAAAAAGAAAGAACGCTTCTGCTGGTACCGTATCACCGTTTGAGAAGTTTTGTCATTTCATATTCGCGGGAATATTCGACAGTTAAACTAACAAATGGTGTCCGAGGATGTGTTGCACGAACTTTAATTAGGACTATCAGATCTGCTATTAGGATTAATATTGGTCATTATTAATTTTACTGCGGTGTTATTTTAAACACTCACTTGTATAATAATACCTTATACTTACCGACTGGGCAAAATAAGTCACAGAATGTATAATATTAATGATGAGAATAAAAAAATAATAATAATAATTGTGATGATGATGATGATAATGTCACCACTTGCAAGGCAAACTGGGGATTTCTCTGCGTAGTGTAGGCTACACTTTCTACGCTCCTTGTGGCGTAGAGGAGTGGAGAGTCCTTTGTTAGCGAGCCGAGCCGGTGAACGGGGCTCTCCGGTACGCAGTCACACGCGGGCATTCACGGGGTTTTAGGATGCCCATATTTGTGCGTATTCGCCGTTATCCGGCTGTCTGTTCAAAAAGCGACGCTGACGTCAGAAAATTCCTCTTCTGTCACCGGCTATTTTAGAAATTGATGTGTATTTTTCGAATGTATGACATCATGGTTGAAGAAGCCGAATGTAATTTCGAGGAGGCTTAACGTTAAGGGTTTGTGGATTTGTGGTCAGATGCGGCAAATGTGCTGTTCCAACTGCTGACATTGTAACTGGTGAGCATTACTATCCTTCTCGTTCTCCAAACGGTTTTTTTTTGACGATGGTATTCTCTCAAAGGGCAGACTTTCTCAGTATTGGGAAAATGACCTTTTGTTGATGTTCAAATCATAACAGGCTATGCCTTTACGTTTTAGCGTCGGATTTGTAGGATTTTCAGTGTCCGGAATATATTTCGGGTTTGCTTTTGGGTTTGATTAGTCTCTGTTTCGCTCTCAAACATTCAGTGAACGGGTGATGTTAAAAGATGCACGAGGTTCAGAATAGCAGCAAGTCTGTGTTAGACAGATTAGTCGTTCTGCCGTGTCACCCCAGGCGCGAACCCACCCGGTCCATGTGTCGGCTCTCTCGCATAGATTGCTGTGTCCTCTGTAGTACAGTTTCTAACAGAAAGTGATAGCCACAGCAGTGGCCATTGTCAAATGAAAGGCTTAATTCCCTACTCCTTATTCTGAGTAATATTGGTAGTGTCCTAGTTGATTATGTGTTTCGTGGTAAAAGTTTGTATCGTGCGCAAATGCAAAACCGTGTTAATCCTGGTCCATAAACAGAGGAGAGATATCTTTAATATAAGTTTGTTATAAATCATCCTGTTAATCTGCACATTTACCGCATTTCGGTGGTGAATGGTGGACACAATCAGAGTGTCATTTTGACTGCACAGACCCTCGAAATACTGTAGCTACCAACGGCAGCCTATAATTATTCAGCCTGGTAACGTGCAGTGCGTCGTCTTACTTGTCAGACCGTTCACTGCTGCAATGATTAGACTGCTTCCCAACGCCACCTTTAAAATAAATAAATAAATAAATACTTAATTCTTTTTTACATTTTAGAGCTTAATTTTCAAAAGGTAAAACAACACAAAGCTGATATAATTTTCTTTATAATCATTGCATGATCAAGTCAGAATAGTGAACTTTTTAGACATCTTGAATTTGAAAGATCCACGATAATTTGACGTGGGGGGGGGGGGGGGGGTACCTTATTAGTGGATGCTGTTCTGACGGAAGGCACTGTCATTTGTCTGACAGTATCAAAGAGGATTATTCAGATAAGGTGAAGACAGAAGCTGTCTCTGTGCACCACCAGAGACAGGCCTGTGTGCTCATCTGCTACCATCACCCCCATGTTTTTTTTTAATTACTGATATTCTTTGGGATACTGAGAGGGCCCAGTCTCCACAAACTGAAAACATGCCAATTTATCATGTAGAGATTCACTAGTAGGATTTAAGTCTTATTCAGCATCAGCATGACTCCTGAGGCTGGATACCCCCCCACCCATCCACTCCACTGTCATTCTGTGTGAGATTCACTTTCACTTTCTGTCTCACTATCATGTGAAGTTGGATTACTGTTACCTTGGGATTTGGCTAACATATTGCTACCTTATCTATCCCAGCAGCCCAGAGAAGGTCGTGAAGTTCACAGCCTGTTGGTGAGAGCTATGGGGAAGGATTACTACAAAATCCTTGGCATCCAGTCAGGTGCCAACGAGGACGAGATTAAAAAAGCCTACAGGAAAATGGCCCTCCGATTTCACCCAGACAAAAACAAGGACCCCAACGCGGAGGAAAAATTTAAAGAGATTGCAGAAGCTTACGAGGTTCTGAGCGACCCGAAAAAGAGGGTGATTTATGACCAGTATGGAGAGGATGGTGAGTGGTTCTGATAAAACTAGATCTAGTCTGGACCCAGTCAGGGGACACCCCATCTCTCTGAGAGTGCTGAACACTGTCAGAGCGTGACTGCATGTCTGGAGTCAGGCAGAGATCAGTCTGTCACTTCTGATTCTTCTCAACAGGTTAATGTCTATGAGAAAAGGTGACCATCACCTGAAAGTGCAGATCCAGTTGTGTTTGACCTTGCAAAGCACTTCTACGAAACATTTGACATCTTATATACTGTTATGACACATGCAATGTAGTCAGTATTATACATGCAGTAAGTCAGTAATGACAAAGAAAGCAGTGGACTATGATTCTCATTCCAAAGTCTGCAGAGCAGCAGGTTTCATTAAGCCAAACGCGCTGCAGATATACACTGTGTAAAGTGCTGTGGACTGCCTTTGAGGTTGGGCCCAGGACTGAACGATCCATACTTTTATCCAGAGTGAGTTTACTCTCACCCACGGCCTGCTGGCTGTTCAGAGACTGGTTCTCAGCTGCAATTGGATTATGCTGCAGTGAATGCTGGTCTCTTTGAGGTGACATCTTGTTTTTAAAGTCCCCTGGTACAAAGCTTTAGAAATCCTTCAAGCGTTTTATGTTTTGATGTAGGACCACAGAGTACAATGATGCTCCCCCCCCCAAATACACACACACACACACACACACACACACCTCCCCCAAATCTGCATATCAACCCAACTACTGGGTCAGATCTCAAACACCAGAAAAACAGCGGCAGAGACAGCTCAGCAAAGCGCCTTAGAAAGGATCCAAATGCAAGCATCAAAACAACGAACATCCTGTTAGTCTAATTATTCTCAAATGACCTACTTTTACTTTTAATGACCGTTGTCTCTCCCTGTGTTTTGGCCTGTGGATGTGTCTGTCTCAAGGTACCTGCTAAGTATGGAAAAGATTCATATTTAATGGCACATTTCTATTAAATATGCAGGTTGACCTATATTTTGTGTGAGATGATATAAACCAAATGACTCAGCTTATTCTTCATAGCTTTCAGCCACACATTTACAAAGTCATCAGCTCTCTGCATCTAGAACTGAATGGCAGTTCTGTCAGTCAGTGCAGATGACAGAACCTTCTAGCTTTATGGTGCAATGAAGCAGAAGATTGACTGAAACAACTCTTACGTTCTCACTGTATAGATTCTCCAGAGATGACCGGCGCGTTGATGAGTGGAGGACTAAATGTTATCCAGACACTAGAGTTCAGATTTATTTAGACCATCCTCCACCCCGTGGGGTGACGTTATCCCCCCCCCCCCCCCCCCCCCCCCCCCCCCCCCCCCCCCCCCCCATTTTATTGGGCTTACATGTCCTCTCTGACATGGATTTTCCGAGCGCTAGACCACTCCATGAAGCTAGTCATGGTTAAGAATAGCATTGAGGTAGGCTGTTTGTGTAGGAGTGTGTCTGTGCTGTGTGGAGTAGTGTGAATTTATGGAGTTATCTTCTATCCGAGAGAGAGAGGGGAAAAACAGACAGAGACCTGGCAAACTCCTCTGGAGAACTTTACACCACAAAACGGTGAAGTGTGGGCATTACAAAAAGAAAAAAAAAAAAAAAAGCTCAGGGAGTATCTTAGATCTTAATTGGTGAGTTGATAATTATTTTTTAATTGGAATTTCTACAGTAAACCTTCCTGGACCTTTTATCAGAACTGATAGATGAAAATAGAACTAATTTCATATCTCCTGTTTTCCCCTGTTAGGACTAATTTCCTGACTTTTCTGTATACATGAGAGTAAACTAGTAGAAAAGGTTTTTAAAAATGTGCTGATCGTTTTCTGTTTGAAACAGTTAGGCACGAGGGATTGTAGCATAGCAACATCACCACTGTCCAGTGGAAAGGACACAAATGTTTAGAGAACAGACAAACCAACTGACTCACAACTCTGTGCCACCTGGTGAGCCTCTGGGTGATCATGGACGAATGCCCTCGGATGGAGGAAAGAACCTCGGGGCTAGTTTAGCAACAGATCCCTACTTAGCTTCACTAAACTCACTGAATGTGGTTTATATGATAACCAGACACTGACGGTGTTTATTTAGCATTGCATTTGTACTGTCTCATCCCAATGGGAAAGTGACCACTGGGCCAGACAAGAATTCACCCATTGGTCCTAAATTATAGAGATCGTGCTCAGCTCTCCGTGCAGTTGTATTCTGAGCTGTGACTCTGTTTAATGCTAGGGTAGGAATCTGATTCCCTTTTACAGGAAATCTAGAAGACGTTAAAAAGTTTGCTTTGAATGTTGTCATATTCAAGTGAACCAATCATTCAGACTTGTGTTTATCAGCCCTGAGCAGAGCTTGTCTTTGAAAACCACTGCAGCGCTAAACCTCTTTCCCATGGTTTATAGCCCAGCCTGGGTTTCCGCTAAGCTAGTTATGACCTCAATATGAGTGTAATGATATTCCAAACAGATGCATCATGTACACTCATTCCTGTGACACCCTGGAAACTGCATTCCAATATTCTGTTGCGAATGGACATGTAGCATTGCAGGGTTTGGATAGATAGATAGATAGATAGATAGATAGATAGATAGATAGATAGATAGATAGATAGATAGATAGTCACCTAAATACACACATACGTACACACATACATAAAATGAGTTGAATGCTCATTGAAAAACCTTCAATCACTTAAACCTTGAAATGTTCACTGGATACAGACTAAAAGGAATCTTGCGAAGGCTTGAGTTTAAGTAGGGGAAACTATTCTTATGTAACATGTCATTGCTTTCTTGCTGATGCTATACCATATCAAAGTTATCTCAGATGTGTTAATGTCTCCGTAACTTTACTAAACAATCTCTTGAGTTCATTCATTTCACTGGGATAATCTCTCTGTCTTCATGTTTTATGCCCCAGGTCTCAAAACTGGTGGAAGTGGTTCTTCAGGGGGACAGGGCAGCACATACCACTACACCTTCCACGGGGACCCACACGCCACCTTCGCCTCTTTCTTCGGTGGCTCTAACCCCTTCGACATTTTCTTCGGATCAAGCCGCTCCAGAGGGACCACCAACGGTTTTGGCGATCACGGCGACCATGATATGGACATTGACATGGACGGAGATGACGACCCGTTCAGCTCCTTTGGTCATTTTGGCTTCAACGGCCTTAACGGCTTCCACCATGGCATGGGTCGCCGACATCACACGGAATCTCTCCACAGCAGCAGGAGGAGGGTGCAGGATCCTCCGGTGATTCACGAGCTGAAAGTCTCTCTGGAGGAGATATTCCACGGGTGCACCAAACGCATGCGGATCACCCGCCGCCGACTCAATCCGGACGGCCGGACTATGCGGACTGAAGACAAGATCCTGAACATCGTCATTAAGAGAGGTTGGAAAGAGGGGACCAAGATCACTTTCCCGAAGGAGGGCGACGAGACACCCGAGAACATTCCGGCAGATATCGCGTTTGTGCTGAAGGATAAAGGACACCCTCACTTCAGGAGAGACGGATCCAACATCATCTACACTGCCAAGATCAGTCTTAAGGAGGTAGGGATGGATTTACCCTCTGTGCGTTTCTTCGTTGTCGCAGAGTTCTCGACCGTGTGATAACAGCATTGGTATACGAACCAGGACAGTCATGAACTGACTGACTTGCAGATTTTAGTCAGTTTATTTGGCGCACTCATGTTTAACAACTAGGCCTTTTTGTCACACCATTATTTTAGGACATTCTAAACTCCCCCTGTTTCGCTTGTTCACGTTTTGTCCATACTTTACTGCAGAGAGACAGCTGCTCTTCGATTAATTCATTCATTTGAAAATCTGACAAGTATGTGTTAGCATAGACAGGGCACCATAATCATAGTGTGGTTTGGCGGAGAACTGAGCGTCTGTCTCTACTCCGTAATTACCATAAATGTGAGGAAAGTCTGTTTTTTTACTGTAGTCGTAGTTCTGCTCTGACTGACAGCTTTTTGAACCAGCTGATGTTTGCCATCCTCCTGTTTAGCCGGTCAGGGAGGCTAAACTTCGTTATTTGATCAGTTGATGAGCCTGATCCATGGAAAAGTTATGTCCTAGACATAGATCAGACAGCTTTGATGCCATCTCTTCAGTGGAAGAGCACTTGGCCTTTTGGGCCCCAATTTACATGGACTTAAAGGGGTGTTTGTAAGGTCAGGTCTGGCTGTACACATATTGTCTCTGAAATAACCAGTGACCCCATTGACCTGCTGAATGATTTTATTTATAGGGACACTGTCACCATTGCCCCCCCCCTCCCCAAATGATTCATGTTGTTTTATTTTCCTTCACGACGAATGGCTCTAAGAGCCGGTCTTCACATTAGCTTAGGCTGTGGATTTGGACATCAGCACCTCTTATCACTGATTTCCTGATGAGAATCTACCTTCCACGATTAAACCATTAAACAGCATTTTTCTTCGATGATCAAGGCACTTTAGCCAACTGCCAGTCAAATACAGCTGTGTTACATTTACATACAGGTGAATCAACACACACTTAATGAATGACCGTGGTCCTCTGACTCATATTACCGTTTTTATCCATCGGAGAGCAGTCCAGCCATCCCAGATAATCATACCCCAATGTTTATGTCTGGGAAATGACCCATCACTTTCCAATGAGACTCAAATAGAGTTTTTCATACTTTAATCACCAGATCATTTACAAATTTCCTTCATGGACCTGCACTACAGTCTGTATAATGATTAATATCCGAGCTTCCCAAACCGGGAAACTCCTCCGTGGGATACGCCCGCGGCTCTGGTTCTATACCCTCTGATTGATTACTGAAGTGAGGATCCGGGTGGGACAGAGCTGTAGGTCCCAGTGGCTTTCCTAAACAGGGCCTATAGTTGCTGACTGAGTTTCTGTGAGTCTTCAGCTCCGATGAAGGAGCAGGGCTGATTTACTCCCTCTCCCACCGCAGTGTGAGCACTCAGGAATGTCGTAGTGCAGTGCCACCGAAGGCCCCCCGCTCTCTGGCCGCAAGGCGAGACAGGCCAACCAGCGCAGAAAAAAATTGTCGTGCATTGGTGGCAACAGTCGAGTGGCTGTATTTTTGGTCGCAGGTTTAATTGGAATTCTATTTTGGAAGAAACACTGTCCTCCGCTCAGATGATGTACTGAAATTGGTTTAGGCCAGGAATGTTTCCTACTCATATAGAAAATAAAAAAAGGAGTTATGAAATTCGATGATCACAGCTGAAGGGTAGGCACTGATCAGTTTAACACGGATTTGTTTTTAATTCATGGAAAAATTATAAAGGGATCTCTTTAGGATTGATGACACAGAGCAGGTTTTGTTTTTGTGTTTTGGTGTGTCAGAGTTGAGGATCTGGGGAGAGTCACTGGGTGCAGAGCAGGCACTGGTCTCACCCTACAGGAACTCAGGAAGACCCCACTGGTCCCTGGGCATTGGCACACTGCAGATCTACTTCAACACGAATCGTATAGTAACACACAGTCCTCATCTATCATAGCAACTCACAACTCAAAGCACCGCACACTACACAAATAAATAAAGGTTTATGTTACAGAAATATAATGTGGACTTGGAGTGTCCAGTTTAGTCATAAAAACGCATGCTTCACTGTTCGGTCTATCTGAACACACATGAATGACACATATCCACTGTCAGCACTGAACTCACATCCTTACTCAGCACTGAACACACATCTACTCTTTGTCAGTGCTGAACATACATCCACCCCTAGTCAGCACAGAACACACATCCCCAACACTGAAGAGACATATAATCTCAACACTGAACACACATCCACCCTCAGGCAGTGCTGAACACACATTCACCCTCAGACAGTACTGAGCACAAATCCCCAACACTGAAGAGACATATAATCTCAACACTGAACACACATCCACCCTCAGGCAGTGCTGAACACACATTCACCCTCAGACAGTACTGAGCACAAATCCCCAACACTGAAGAGACATATAATCTCAGCACTGAACACACATCCACCCTCAGACAGTACTGAACACACATCCCCAACACTGAAGAGACATATAATCTCAGCACTGAACACACATCCACCCTCAGACAGTACTGAACACACATCCCCAACACTGAAGAGACATATAATCTCAGCACTGAACACACATCCACCCTCAGACAGTACTGAACACACATCCTCTCCCAGCACTGTACATACATCCCCTCACAGAGAGCACTGTTAGCCTCATGAATACCCAGAGAGAGTCTTGGAGCCTTGATGCATTTTAACACGCCTCCACCTTCCATTATGCTAATATCATTAGCCTCTAGACCGGCTGTTCCAAGGGAGAATCATTTTGCAGAATGATGGGAACACGACTCAGGCATCAAATCAACTCAGAGAACATGTGCTTGTGACATACAGGATAGATGTGTTTGTGATTGACATACAGGATAGATGTGTCTGTGATTGACACATACAGGATAGATGTGTTTGTGATTGACACATACAGGATAGATGTGTTTGTGATTGACACATACAGGGTAGATGTGTTTGTGATTGACACATACAGGATAGATGTGTTTGTGATTGACACATACAGGATAGATGTGTTTGTGATTGACATGTACAGGATAGATGTGTCTGTGATTGACATGTACAGGGTAGATGTGTTTGTGATTGACATGTACAGGATAGATGTGAAAGGTGCACAGGATCTGGGTTGTGCCTCTGGGCGTGTGGGGACTAGTACAATGTGTGACTGTATGTGAAGGGTATGGATGTGTTGATACTCTTCACTGATGTGGGTAATCAGGTGATTCCCAATAAGAGGTAGATGACTTTAATATTGTCGATACTCTTCACTGATGTGGGTAATCAGGTGATTCCCAATAAGAGGTAGATGACTTTGATATTGCTGATACTCTTCACTGATGTGGGTAATCAGGTGATTCCCAATAAGAGGTAGATGACTTTGATATTGCTGATACTCTTCACTGATGTGGGTAATCAGGTGATTCCCAATAAGAGGTAGATGACTTTGATATTGCTGATACTCTTCACTGATGTGGGTAATCAGGTGATTCCCAATAAGAGGTAGATGACTTTGATATTGCTGATACTCTTCACTGATGTGGGTAATCAGGTGATTCCCAATAAGAGGTAGATGACTGATATTGCTGATACTCTTCACTGATGTGGGTAATCAGGTGATTCCCAATAAGAGGTAGATGACTTTGATATTGCTGATACTCTTCACTGATGTGGGTAATCAGGTGATTCCCAATAAGAGGTAGATGACTTTAATATTGCTGATACTCTTCACTGATGTGGGTAATCAGGTGATTCCCAATAAGAGGTAGATGACTTTGATATTGCTGATACTCTTCACTGATGTGGGTAATCAGGTGATTCCCAATAAGAGGTAGATGACTTTGATATTGCTGATACTCTTCACTGATGTGGGTAATCAGGTGATTCCCAATAAGAGGTAGATGACTTTGATATTGCTGAAGCAGTTACGCAGCTGACTGTCCACTTTATAGTGTGGGGTTTTCTCCACCCCTCATAAATCTTCATCATAAAGTTTTCAGTGTAAATAACTGAGCTGAGGAGGCTCTTTTATGGCCTGGCTCCAGAGGCAGGTTGTCCCTGACTGGGTTTGGGAAACATTGCCAGTAGGCTTCCAGAATTTTCTGTTTAATAAAACTCCAGCTACTGTTCAACGACAGGATGTTAATGACTATGAAGGTTATTACAGTGTCATTTTGTGTGTGTGTGTGTGTGTGTGTGACCTAGTTGGACAGACAGATCTTGTAAACCATCTTTCACTGTCTGTCCTACTCCACTTACCCCATAGTCCAATTAAATATTCTTTGGTTGTTTGGTTTTGCCAGATTTCCAGCTATAGCTCTGTTGAAAGCCTAAATTAATCTGGTAATTTAATGATTAATAGCTCAAATCATAGATGATTCTGTCTGTGAGTTTGCCTCTCTGTTCCCTGTTTTAACGACTGACCATCTCCCAAACACCACAAAATCTACAAACAGAATTACCCACGATTCAGCTGAGAAAGTGTGAGTGAGACACATGAGAGAAGCCATATGCAGAGAGAGCTTGCTTTGGTCAGCCGTTAATTCTGAACAGACAGGCGGCTGAGATATTTTGGCTCCTGTGTTTGAATCCGAGCGAGTTGAGTCATTTGGGCTGTGAGGGGCAGTTGCCGTTCGGTGCCGTGAAGGAAAACCTCACTCACGAGCTCTCCTCTCCTCATTACGTCAGCTGGCCAGATTCCTGGCTCACGTACAAGAGCAAATGTTTTGTGTGAATCCCAGGCATCCAGATTCTCTCTCTGTCTTCATCCGTCCTAAGAGAAAAGGCACACTAGCCTGCAGAGTTTCACAACTTTGAACTTCTCTGAATCCAGAATGTTCTCAGCATAAACCGATAGACATGCTCCAGGGTCAGGGAGGACAGTGCAGTTATAGAACCTTCACACTGATACAATGTTTCATTTCACTGGAATCATCTCAAGCTTCTGTTCCCAACGCAACAAGAACCTCTTTAAAAATGCTCAGAATGTCCTCTTCTATAGAGGTGACAGTCCCTGGTTCTGTTCCTGGGTTGTCTTTTTGCCAAAGCTCTGGTGTCATATTGGAGAAATCCCTTCATGCTGCTGGCAGCTGTCAGTGCTAAAGACTCAGGCCAACTGTTAATGTTGTGTTTTCTGGAGCAGTGTGGGAGAAGACTGGCCAGAGCCTTGAATGGAATAATGATGCAAAAATTTGTTTTGTGTGCTGGAAGACACAAAGACTTAGCTCCATCTTCTTTCTTTCTTTCTTTCTTTCTTTCTTTCTTTCTTTCTTTCTTTCTTTCTTTTACTTTCTTTCTTTCTTTTTCTTTTTTTGTGAGATCCATCTTGAGTGTCTTGGAATGTATAATTTTGTGATGGCTTTATGTCTGAAGTACTCTGGACTCTTCAGAAGGTTCATCTCACAGATCTGTGAAGTCTGACGTAGCGTTTTTGTTCAGCGTGTTCTCTTACTGATCGGGGTATGTCACAGTGGCCCGGATCAGTTCACCCACCGGTCATTCTCAAAATGGCTCTGACGGTTTTGTGGTGAAGTTGAACAGTTATCTGGTTTAGATTTGCAGGCCACTGTGTGTTTATGTTAAGTAAATTAATCTCTGTTCTTAAAACACTGGAGTGTTTGAGGGGTCTCCTGAAGACCCTCCTCACAGTTCCTCCTGTGCCTGTCGGACAAACCTGGCAAGTATTCACAGCCACTGCTGGTTCCTCAGTTACTTCATCAGCACTGTGTTCTATGAAATGAGAGCACAGGCTAAAATTAGCCCTCAAAGTAACGCCCATCCCCCTGCCTTCACTCACACACACACACACACACACACACACACACACACAATCCCCAAACCTTAACACACACAATCCCCAAACCTCAACACACACACACACACACACACACACACACACACACAATCCCCAAACCTTAACACACACACACACAATCCCCAAACCTCAACACACACACACACACAATCCCCAAACCTCAACACACACACACGCACACACACACAATCCCCAAACCTTTAACACACACACACACACACACACACAATCCCCAAACCTTTAACACACACACACGCACACACACACAATCCCCAAACCTTTAACACACACACACACACACACACACACACACAATCCCCAAACCTTAACACACACACACACACACAATCCCCAAACCTTAACACACACACACACACACACACAATCCCCAAACCTTTAACACACACACACGCACACACACAATCCCCAAACCTTTAACACACACACACACACACACACAATCCCCAAACCTTTAACACACACGCACACACAATCCCCAAACCCTTAACACACACACACACACACACAATCCCCAAACCCTTAACACACACACACACACACACAATCCCCAAACCCTTAACACACACACACACACACACACAATCCCCAAACTTTTAACACACACACACAATCCCCAAACCCTTAACACACACACACACACACAGTCCCCGAACCCTTAACACACACACACACACAATCCCCAAACCCTTAACACACACACACCCACACACACACAATCCCCAAACCCTTAACACACACACACACACACAATCCCCAAACTTTTAACACACACACACACACAATCCCCAAACCCTTAACACACACACACACATACACACACACAGTCCCCGAACCCTTAACACACACACACACACACACACACGCACACACACACACACAATCCCTGAACCCTTAACACACACACACACAATCCCCGAACCCTTATTAACACACACACACACATGCACACACTCACATGCACACACATAGAACATAGTCTCTTCCTCACACATACTCACACTTGTGGATAATTGTCATCTCTAACAGAACTGTATTATGTAGGTCTAGCTGCTCTCACATCTATGTGAACTCTGCAGCTTTAACAAGGCCCTAATGAAGCGCAGACGCTGGGACTAAGAGATATGCCCTATTCTCACTCACTCTGCCAGAGCCTGTCACACGGAGGGTCTCTGGACCAAACACACACCAGTGCCCCACTGAACAGGGGCTGTGCTGCTCCAGGCGTGTGTGTGAGACATCGCTGTGTGATTTAGGTTTTGTGTTACAGCTGGTTTTCAGTCTGACAGAGACCATCATCTTCCCATGGCAGAGTAATCCCCAAAACAAACCATCTTCCATAGGTTCACACCCTAAAGAAGAAAAACAAATGTTTATTGGTGTTATTGTTGTGTTCCGGTCAGAGGATGATGGGCTCTGTCATATGAGTCTTATTTCCTCTCAAGGTTTCCTCTTGTTTCAGCGGAGAAAGTGGATCTGAAGTGAAATCTGTGTGACGATTTGTGTGAGGAAACAGCCGAAGTTTTAAAGACCAGAAGCCACAGTGAGAGGAGGGAAAACAATGAATCCCCTCAAAAAAAAAATTTTAAATTGTCCAGTGAAATGGCACTCGATGTTCAAACATTTTATATCAAACATTGTCTTCACCCTCAGAAATGACCACTGAAAAACCTTAAGTTAAAATTGATGTAAACATTTGTTATATGATAGTGTAATGTTGAAATGTGTTTCACATGTTGTACTATGTTCAGTAATCTTTTGAATGATTTGGTATGAGTTTGATGGGATATATGCTTGAGTCAGGCCCTGCGTGTTGCTATAGTAACAAACTGGTGTGTTTCTGTCCCCAGGCTCTGTGTGGCTGTACGGTGAACATCCCCACCATTGACAACCGCGTTATTCCTCTTCCCTGTAACGACGTCATCAAACCCAGTACGATTAAGAGACTGCGTGGGGAGGGGCTCCCCTTCCCCAAAAACCCCTCCCAACGCGGGGACTTGATAGTGGAGTTCCAGGTACGCTTCCCAGACCGGATACCCCCTCAGTCCCGCGAGATCATCAAACAGCATCTGCCACAGTCTTAGGACTGCTCCACGGAACCACCCTCTCCGTTTTCATTCACCCTTTTATCTCAGCACAAACACCGCGCTTAAACATGGTGAGGAACCGGTGCAAGGGTGACCAGAAGAAGTAGAGTTTGTTTAGTGCAATTTTTTAAAAGTTTTTGCCCTTCCTGCGGACTGAGTGAATTTAGTTGTTCATTTTTGGAAGTGAACCAGTTTTCTGGAGCCCGTGGCTTTCACCAAGGACTTCTTCACTTTTCTTTTCTTTTCTTTTCTTTTTTTTTGACAAACAGCATGACCTTTTTTCCTATCTGTTCTCTTTTCCATAGCAATGGGCAAAAGACAAGGAATTATCTAAGAAATGGGGAGGGGGCAGTTTTTACCGTGTAATTTGCAAAATGGAAGCTTGAAATTAGACATGTGTGCTGTTGCTAAGGGCAACACCACAGTTGCTTGGCTATTTTGCTCTGTTTCCATAAGATCATCTTAAATGTTTAATAAAGAGAAATTTGTGGCAAATGTTTGGGTGCTGTGCCGTGGCAGGGTTTTTTAGAATTTGCTTATTTGACAGCTGTGTACATACTCAGAGCTCAGACTAGTCAGATGTGTAGTCAAAAGGTGCTTTGCTCTCCGTGGTTTGTGTCTTGGTGCTGCTGTAATTTGCCTTAAATCTTGGTGTGCACCATATTTCCACAGAACTCAGAGTGCCTTAAAATGGCTCAAACCAGCAGCTCACTGTCATCAGTGACTGGACGCCTGAGCATTTAATAGGACAGACTATACTCAGTGAGACAGTTTGATAGGACAGACGATACTCAGTGAGACAGTTTGATGGGACAGAAGATACTCAGTGAGACAGTTTGATGGGACAGACTATACAGTGAGACAGTTTGATGGGACAGATTGTCCAGTGTGGCAGTTTAATGGGACAGACTATACCCAGTGAGATGGTTTGACGGGACAGACTATGCACTGAGACATTTGATGGGACACATTGTACAGTGAGACAGTTTGATGGGACACATTGTGCAGTGAGACAGTTTGATGGGACAAACTATACAGTGAGACAGTTTGATGGGACAGATTGTACAGTGAGACAGTTTGATGGGACAGATTGTACAGTGAGACAGTTTGATAGGACAAACTATACCCAGTGAGACTATTTGACAGGACAGACTGTACAGTGAGACAATTTGATGGGACATATTGTACAGTGAGACAGTTTGATGGGGACAGACCATATGGTGAGGCAGTTTAATGTGAAATATTGTACAGTGAAACAGTTTGATGGGACAGACTGTACAGTGAGACAATTTGATGGGACACATTGTACAGTTATACAGTTTGATGGGGACAGGCTGTACAGTGAGACAGTTTGATGGGGACACATTTTACAGTTAGACAGTTTGATGGGACAGGCTGTACAGTGAGACAGTTTGATGGGGACAGACTGTACAGTGAGACAATTTGATGGGGCACATTGTACAGTTATACAGTTTGATGGGGACAGGCTGTACAGTGAGACAGTTTGATAGGACAGATGGTACAGTGGGACAGTTTGATGGGGACAGACTGTACAGTGAGACAGTTTGATGGGGCAGATTGTACAGTGAGACAGTTTGATAGGACAAACTATACCCAGTGAGACAGTTTGATGGGGCAGATTGTACAGTGAGACAGTTTGATAGGACAAACTATACCCAGTGAGACGATTTGACAGGACAAACTGTACAGTGAGACAATTTGATGGGACATATTGTACAGTGAGACCGTTTGATGGGATAGACTTTACTGTAAGACAGTTTAATGGGACACATTGTACAATGAGACAGTTTGATGGGGACAGACTGTAAAGTGAGACAGTTTGATGGGGACAGGCTGTACAGTGAGACAGTTTGATGGGGACAGACTGTGTTAAGTAAAACAAGACAGAGCTGAGCTCTCCTGTAATTGTGGACTGTAAACTATAATTTTGAAAACTTTTTTATATTTTTCTTCAGTTAAAGAACAGAAGCTTACCTGAGTCCAGGCTGTCTAGCACAGTCAAACAGACGACCCTGTATATGTTTTTTTCTTTGTTTTTTCGGACTGATGAATGAAATTGCACTCCATAGACACAAAGCCAGCATAAACGTATTACTACTGTAGACACTGTACTTTGACAGGGGGTGGAATAGGTCAATGAGTGCCAGACAAAACTGTGAAGTCCTGAATGACCGTATGTATATGAGACAGTAGTGAGGTGTCCATTTCTCACATGTCATAATTTGGCCTAATTGTGAATATTTAAGACACACCATTTATCAGTAGATTGTGAAAGGGAAAGAGACCTTTAGAAACATTTTGACTGTGCTGTCATCTAATGTAAGGGTATATATAGACTCAACACTGTAACCTAATGTAAAACTCTTCTCCAGGATGCTACCATTTGGGGTTCACTTCCCTCTTTTGAAATGAATTCTAATAACTTTTTACAAAACTTATATTACTGAGTATGAGCTACAAACCAAATCTCACAGGAATTTTCTCCTAGTCCTGCACAACCAGAACAGAGTTTTCTGCAATGTGGTGATTTTGGTTGTAAGAAGGCCTCTTTGATACAGAAGTAACTCCGTTATGATGATGTTTTTTGATCCGTGCTCTCCGATTGGATGCCTCTCTGAGCTGGTCTTGGGTTTGGAGAGATATTTATATGGTTTTTTAATACACAGCTGTGTTTTGATGAGTTTTGGCAACATAATATAATCTTGGTCATTGGATTCTGTTGTTTTGATGTTTGTGTCCAATCTCAGACATTAAATCAGTGTCTTTCTGTGAGGTGACCTGCTGGACTTGTAGATACACAGCATTTCCAGACGTGTGACTGTGAGAGAGAGAGAGAGAGAGAGAGAGAGAGAGAGAGAGAGAGAGAGAGAGAGAGAGAGACTGTGTATGTGTAAATGGTGTGTAAGTGACAGGTGTATAGTAACGTTGCTGTAAAGGGAGATCTGTTTGGGGATCTGTTTGGGGATCTGCTGGGCTGGACCTTTGGCCCAGTCTCTTACTGTGTTGTTTGGATCTGCTCCATTTTCAGTGGTTTCCCTGTATACTGTTATGTGTTTGGTAAATCGTTTTACAACAATACGAAATAAACCTGAGTCTTGACAAACACACCTGCCTTGAGTCGTTCAGTCTGAATGTAATATCTGCCAGCCTGCTAGAGAAACTCAAAGTGCTCCAGTCACTCATTGCCTCCGGTGACATGCCACACGCCTCTCCACGGCCTGGCCTTTCTCACTCAGAATGAGGGCAAATCTGACAGAGTCCACCCTGCTATGTGTTTAGATAGAGAATGCTTTCCTGAAAGCAGTTATACATAGCAACTGAAATACATGACCTCATTTTTACCATGGTAAGAATGGCTATAATGTAAACTAGGGGTGTCAAGTAGCTGAAGTAAAGCCTTGTGCTAACAATGCTGTTTAAACTTCAGTTTCACAAAATATCACCATGGATACAGGCTCATTAAATTATAGTGTTTTCTTGCTACAGCAGTTTGCAGAGCAAAACACACATTTCCCCCCAGAGTCCATCAGCCCTGTTAAACCTGCTTTGATTTTTGTAAAAGCCAAGGTTCTTCCTCCGTTGGAGAATTTAGCATTTTCACACAAGCCTCACATCTTTGGGATCTCTATTCGTGACGCTTTTGATTCAGCACATCTAAAGAGGCGTATTTCACCTGTGTCTCCAGATCATTTTCCTCTCAGAGAACTTAAATGACTTACCCACTGCCAAAGGTCAAATTACCCCTGTACTCTCACCGACAAGTGTGGGGAGTGGTCAACTGGATGAGTGAACGGAGTGACGCTGGTCAGGATCTCCCCTGGGGTGAAAGCCAAGATATTTCAGGTGCTTTAGCAGTGACTGAAACACACACAGTATAGAAAAAACAGTAACGCTTCATTTTGCAGTCTGCTAATTACCAGGTATTAACTAGGAAATGAGATGGTAATAAAATACAGTTATTAGGAAAGTGCCCAAAACAAAACAAAACAAAACAAAAACTGGATAGGAAATACTAAATTATTTCCTGGCAAGCACATAGAAACCTACTAGGAAACTAGATGGCAACAAAATATGGTTATTTGGAAAGTACTCATTAAAAATGTTTAGTAAGTACTAAGTTATTATCTAGGAAGAACATGGAAACCCACTTGGAAACTAGATGGTTAGGGTTAGGGTTAAGGTTAGGGTTAGGGTTAGGGTTAAGGTTGTTGCCATCGAGTTTCCCAGCAGGTTTCTGTGTACTTACCAGGAAATTAGTTAGTGCTTCCTATCCTAATAACTGTATTTTATTACCATCTCATTTCCTAGTTAATACCTGGTAATTAGCAGACTGCAAAACAGAGTGTTACAGAAGAAACACTGTATGTGTGAAAAAGTATACAGTTTGGACAGTGACACACTGTCCACACACACACACACACTGATGCAGGATCAGCTTGTTAAACCTAAACACTAACTTTAATGACTATAAGAGAAAGTACTAGACAGATCTGGGCTGGGCGTTTGCTGGTAACTTCTACCACTAGCACAAAACAACACAATGGCTTTGTCCCTGACAGTGTCTGATCCCCACTGGGAACTCACCATCACCGCCAAGTTCCAGAACATTCTCCATTCTTACTGCTAGTGAAAAACACTGAGAGAGAACCAAGAAGCAACCCCCCTGACAGATCAATCAGCACAGGCCAACAGTACAGCCTCTCCCAGGAGATCGAGACTCAGAGGAATACATGGGCTGGTATGGGACTATTTCTCATTAAATGTGTAAAAAGAAAGCTAGTTGTCTGAAATGTGGATCTCACACATACTGTTATAAAATTCAGTGTAAACAGATCCAGTGTATTTTAAACGCAGTGTCCTGAGCATAAAGGTTAGACTGGCAGATAAAAGGCAACGCTTTGTAGTGTCTTTGTATTGCATTGAGAAACATTATGTTCCTGCCAAGTGATTCCACTCAACCCTGGCCCTGAAAGACTCATTTAACACAGACATCTAGACTGCCATCTTCAGGCAAACCTGAGACCTTATTTTTAATTATTCACACATGCTCTGGTTTCAATACACAGAACTGTACTTACACTAGGAGTAACATAACAGTGGATTCACTCAGTCATTATTAGCCGCGTTTTCTGTCAGCGAATGCTCTAGGGATGGTGTGGATGGACTGTCATTCACGCCTGACATTATTCACTCTCTCTCTCTCTGTTGGCTCTTTTCCACTAGGACGGTGCTGGCACTCTGTGTGTTGGGCACACTTGTCTGGATGCTCTGAGGCCTCCACACTACCAATATCTGCGGGTACGTTATCCGGGAATAACGACGTTATTTCGTCCACCCGAAGTTGCTCGTTAGCATTCGGGGAAAAAACATGATTGACATGTCAGTGCGTTAGCGATTATGTTTCTTCAAATCGATTCATGTCATTGTTGATGGCCACAAGATAAAAATGCCCATTCTGTTTGCAACTCAGGACTTTGATTTCACTAACGAGTCGTTTAATTTATTACACATTACTTAAAAGTGATCGCTATTCTGTAGTCGCTCCCACCGAGTCAGGTGCGGGAGCTAGCGAGACAAAAGCCTAGTGTGGCAGCTGGATTACCCCCGCAACCTGTACATCAAAACGAAGTTTAGAAACTGCAGTTTTTAGCTGTATGTGTTAATTTGTTCCATTTAAACAAACAGTCGCAAGTCGTTTGATTTACTGCACAAAAGTGATCCCTACATTCGCCCCCAACGAGTCAGCGCTAGTTACTGTTGTAAAAGAGTAATTCACGTTTCCCTAGCGAACTGCAGTAACGTAACACATCAAGAATCGCGATTATTCCCTTCAATTGAATGATATTTTTCTGTATATCGTTACTATAAATCGTTTCTTTCTCAAATGCAAAACAGAATCTTTCGATTTATATTTAACTTTTTTTTTCAGTTTCTGATTGTTCATCGTCCCCCAGTCAAAGGAGGAGGAGGTGGTGGTGGGGTTCAGACAGCTCATATAACTTAGTTTAGTAAAAAATAAAAATAGGAGAGAGAGAGAGAGATGAAAAGTACAGTATGACGATGTGGAAACATATTTAATAATTAATGATGTGCCAATATTAAATCAATTTGATGCTTTGAAGGCACAACAATTGCACTGCCAGTGAATATCAGGTTAGAAAATACAGCTGCCCGACTTAACGTGACATCCTATATAAACCACACCCACTTCCGGTCTCATATCCGAAGAGACGGATCACTTCGTTGGTTGAGCAGATACAGATAATGACGTCTCTGTACACCTCTACTGGAGACCACATTTATCAGTCAGCCCTGGGGAGAGAGACAAATCCCAGCGCTCACACACGGACTTGAACCAAAACAAACGCTAATTACATCACCACAAACACAAACCTTTTTTCTACATCACATTTACTGTCTGTTTGTCTTATAAATGGCACAGATCGTGATTCAGGAGGGCTGTTTTCTGTGATTAGATTGAAAGTCTCTCATCCAGCAGACATTATCTACTTTGTTTTAAAACATGTTGTGTTTTGCCAGAGCACCGTTAGCTGTTGTTATAGCTGGGAACAGTTTGACAACAAACGGTGTTTGGCTGTCCTGCAAACTCTAAACCAGTGGTTCTCAACTCCAGTGCCGAGGGACCCCTGTCCTGCAAACTCTAAACCAGTGGTTCTCAACTCCAGTGCCAAGGGACCCCTGTCCTGCAAACTCTAAACCAGTGGTTCTCAACCCCAGTGCCGAGGGACCCCTGTCCTGCAAACTCTAAACCAGTGGTTCTCAACCCCAGTGCCGAGGGACCCCTGTCCTGCAAACTCTAAACCAGTGGTTCTCAACTCCAGTGCCGAGGGACCCCTGTCCTGCAAACTCTAAACCAGTGGTTCTCAACTCCAGTGCCAAGGGACCCCTGTCCTGCAAACTCTAAACCAGTGGTTCTCAACTCCAGTGCCGAGGGACCCCTGTCCTGCAAACTCTAAACCAGTGGTTCTCAACTCCAGTGCCGAGGGACCCCTGTCCTGCAAACTCTAAACCAGTGGTTCTCAACTCCAGTGCCGAGGGACCCCTGTCCTGCAAACTCTAAACCAGTGGTTCTCAACTCCAGTGCCAAGGGACCCCTGTCCTGCAAACTCTAAACCAGTGGTTCTCAACTCCAGTGCCGAGGGACCCCTGTCCTGCAAACTCTAAACCAGTGGTTCTCAACCCCAGTGCCGAGGGACCCCTGTCCTGCACGTGTTTGTTCTAACTCAGGACTGACACACCTGGTTCCACTGATCACTTAATCATCAAGCCCTTGATTAGCTCAGTTAACTGTGATAATGAAGAGTTAAAACAAAGACGTGAAGGACAGTGGGCCCCCGGGACTGAGAACCACTGCTCTATGGCCCACAAGCTCCGCAACTCTCCCTTCTGGAATGTTCCTCTGAGGTTGAAGTGTTTTTCCCCCCTGTGCTGGTTGACTCAGACCGTGCTGAAGGAACCTGACCACATAGGGGTAATGAGTTGGACTTGGGGCAGGGTGTGATGCAGCACGTGAAGCAGGCGTGAAACGGCTCTCTGCCTCTATATTAGTCCTGCAGAGGAGCACCAGCAGAACAACAGAGAGCTCCTCTGTCACAATACATTACATAACATTTATACAAACAGAACAGATCAATATGTTTTCCTGTGTCAAAATACATTATAAGATGTTTATACATACAGGGGGGATGAGGCAGACCAGACAAAAACACTGTCCCTGAGAGATGTCGGTCAGTAACATAAACACTGCTTAAACAGGAGTGTCTAAACAAAACCAACATTCAGAGGACAGGAAAACTCAGAATGAACGCGTCTGTTTCAGTCACTTATAAAGCACCATAAAGTTTTGGCCAGTTTGACACAAAACGTGTTTTTTGTAAAGCTGAGGTTTTGTGTGTAATATTGGTCTGTATTTAAGCATTTGCACTGACACCTTGGCTCTCTCAACGCGATGGTCGCCCTCCATACAAAGCATTTCCAGTAGAGTAACACACAGCGCTGCTCAGGATACTTACTCCCAGGGCCCACAGATAAAACCCCCTCAGATTTGATACATTTAGACAATTACAACAGAGGAAATGTCAGCCAGTGACAGTGAGTTTTTTGGCCCGTTACCATCCCTGGGGTAATAGATAAACCCAGACTTTGACCTCTGTGTATTTAAGGTTAGTGTCATCCATATCTGGACGAGTCTGGACTGCACGCAGAGTGTCTCTGAAGGGTAAGAAAAACGCTGCACATTCAGGGGTTTTTTCACAATCTCTTTAAATGAAATGGGCTTTTAAGGTTACTGGGGAGTCAGAGAGATAAACATTTATTATACAAGCTTTTTCTGGCAAAACAGAGTCTATAAATATCTGGATTATTTTAGGTGTGACCAAAGCAGAATAGCCTGCTCAGTTCATGTGTGGAAAATACTCAAATGTGGCGTGAAATTAAACAGACACTAAATCGTCGAGTCAGCTAAGAGTCGCTAAACACGATTTTATTAAAGAACTACGCACTCCAAAGAAAATACATTACATTTGTGAAAGAAAGAACGACAGAAAAGAAAGAGGGAAGGAAAGAAAGAGAAAGTGCTTTCGAGTGTGTTAATAAATAAGAAAATGGATCCGCTGCAGGAGGCGTCACAGATTTCTGTCTAACCAAGTGACTCTGAACTCATTCAGATACGTCAGAGTAGTTCTGATTTTGATTTCTGGCCAATTATGTAAATTAGCATGTACGTGTTATTGCAGATTAGTGGATAAAGTTAAAAATGACTGATTCTTGAGTAGAGAATCTTCGGTGTCGAGTTTATAATCTGTAAGTGTAGTAATGTGTAATGACGCTTTGTGACCGGTCAGGAGGACCGTTTACAGAGCTCTACTCGACAGCGTTTGACCCACACGGTCCTCTGTGTTCATACTCACCACAACCGCAGCCTGACTGAGTTTTAATATAACCCGGAGATGAGAGATACCGTAGCATTTATCACAATGAGGGCTTTTGTCTGTTAATATCTAACTTCAAAACTCAGATTCCATGCTCCTGTAAAACGCAGGTACATTCAGGGGTCAGTCCTAAAATATGACTTGAGCATGTTGCATATTTCATGCCAAAAGGAGTAAATTTTCTATGTTAACATAAAACATCTCCATAAGAAGATTCTGCTTCATCGCTCTCTGGGAACATTTCCTTTCTGTCGCTGCCCAGGGTGGTGACCTCACCGTGAGAGAACCATGTCCGCTGCCTCCGTCTCTCTCTCCACTGGCCAGTGTATGCCACTGCTCGGTCTGGGCACATGGAAGAGCGCACCTGGGCAGGTAAGAAAAGCAGCTTTCCTCAATGACGTGTTCCTGTGAGAGCCAAGTTACTGAAGCGTTCTGCTGTAGCTTAGCATTAGCATGCTTCGTGTTTGTAAGTAATCGATTTTTATGCTGTTTTTATGAATGGATTGGGCTCCTCTAAGCCAAAGACACTCAGGTCAGTGATGCAGGGAAATGACTGATTAACACTGGTGTTGAAACTCCTCTTTCCAATTATTACCCAGAGCTGGGTCAAATATGCTTAATGTGGTGAAACAACAGAACTGTTTCTAATACGCGTCCACATTTGAATCAGGTTATTGATTAACTCATAGTAAGGATTGTTTACCTATTGAATGATATTGCAAGTGCAAGTAACTCTCTGCTAATGAGTAACTGAGGCCATTGTGTTTCATGTGTCTGTGTGTGTGTGTATGTGTACATGTACATGTACATGTGTGTGTGTGCATGTGTATGTATGTGTATATGTACATGTGTGTGTATGTATGTGTATGTATACGTATGTGTGTGTGTGCGTGTGTGTGTATCTGTAGGTGAAGCAGGCTGTGATAGCAGCCTTGGACACTGGTTACAGACACATTGACTGTGCTGCGGTTTATGGAAATGAGAGTGAAGTGGGAGAGGCCTTGTCTGAGAGACTGGGACCCGGGAAGGTAATCACAGCTGAGGGACACGTCAAAGTACAGACCCCACTCACGTCAGAGTACAGACCCCACTCACGTCAGAGTACAGACCCCACTCACGTCAGAGTACAGACCCCATTCACGTCAGAGTACAGATCCCATTCATGTCAGAGTACAGACCCCACTCACGTCAGAGTACAGACCCCACTCACGTCAGAGTACAGACCCCATTCACATCAGAATACAGACCCCACTCACGTCAGAGTACAGACCCCACTCACGTCAGAGTACAGACCCCATTCACGTCAGAGTACAGATCCCATTCATGTCAGAGTACAGACCCCACTCACGTCAGAGTACAGACCCCATTCATGTCAGAGTACAGACCCCACTCACGTCAGAGTACAGACCCCATTCATGTCAGAGTACAGACCCCATTCACGTCAGAGTACAGACCCCATTCACGTCAGAGTACAGACCCCACTCACGTCAGAGTACAGACCCCATTCACATCAGAATACAGACCCCACTCACGTCAGAGTACAGACCCCACTCACGTCAGAGTACAGACCCCATTCACGTCAGAGTACAGATCCCATTCATGTCAGAGTACAGACCCCACTCACGTCAGAGTACAGACCCCATTCATGTCAGAGTACAGACCCCACTCACGTCAGAGTACAGACCCCATTCATGTCAGAGTACAGACCCCACTCATATCAGAGTACAGACCCCACTCATGTCAGAGTACAGACCCCATTCATTTTTAAAAGCCAAAGTGTGTCCGTGTCTAATGACCCCCAACACGACCCCCTCCACCCTGTGTCCTCTGCAGGCCCTGAAAAGGGAGGAGGTATTTGTGACGTCTAAACTGTGGAACACTAAACACCACCCAGATGATGTGGAGAGCGCCTGCAGGAAGAGTCTGTCTGACTTGGGCCTGAGCTACCTGGATCTCTACCTCATGCACTGGCCAATGGCATTTGAGTATGAGGCACCAAACATCTGCCACACCCTCTTATACAATTAAACAATGTCTATTTATACTAACCACATAACAGTAAATAGCATGTGTGTGTGTGTGTGTGTGTGTGTGTGTGTGTGTGTGTGTAAGTGTGTAATCTGAATGTCTACAATACATTCCTAACAGAAAACATCACACGTCAACTATCCACACACATCCAGCTATCAGCTTATAAAATGTTTCTCTTTGTAGGAGAGGGGACGAGGTGATGCCCAAAAACCCAGATGGAACCATTCGCTACTCAGATCTTCATTATAGAGACACCTGGTTGGCCATGGAGAAGCTGGTGGACCAGGGCCTGGTGAAAGCCATTGGCCTGTCCAACTTCAACGCCAGGCAGATGAATGACATCCTCAGCTTTGCAAAACACAAACCGGTCGTCAACCAGGTAAACATGAGCCGCTCCATCATTTACGGACACATCAGCGCTGGAGTCATCGGACAGGGGTGTGACAAATCACTGTCTGTCTCAACCAGCAGGCAGGATACACATCACCAGCATGAAACTCTGCGCCTCTGTTCCACGTTCAGTACTCTCCTGTTCCTTAGGCCTAAAACCCCTCCTGTGACCTGCTTCTTTCTGTCATAAATATGACTTAACACGGGGCTTTAACTGATGTACATTAACTCTTTCCTTTATGTTCCCTCATAAGCGCATTACTGTGAATTAACCACCACTGCAGTGACATGGGAAAAGGCTGGTCCACTCACGCCTGCGCCTCCTTATGGTATAACCCATCCTCTGCTCAGGCGTGGTATTTAACGCAACACCATCTCTCTGGGTTTTTCCCCCAGGTGGAGTGCCATCCCTATCTGATCCAGACCGAGCTGATCTCGCACTGCCAGAGTCAGGGCGTGGCCATCACCGCATACAGCCCCCTGGGCTCCCCCGACCGCCCCTGGGCCGCCCCTGGGGAGCCCACTCTCCTACAAGACCCCAGGGTCGTCACCATGGCGAAACGCTACGGCAAGACCTCGGCCCAGGTCATCATCAGGTACCTGGACCGGGTCTGGAGTCCGGTCTTACACCTGGACCTTCAAAAGCGGCTTCTGATGTACAAAGTTTGCTTGACGTTACAGGGCGACATCTCACCCTTGTCACTGACATCAGTCAAAAGAAAATTCTTTATGTCATAACCCATGAAATTTGGAGGTCAGAGTTCAGTTTAGACAGCACTGACACAGTGACCTAGGCCTTAGAGTAACGGCTGGCGTGAGAAACATCTCTTATTCCCTCAGTCCGTTATCTCACTCCACTCTGTGAGTCTTTCATTTTGTTTAATCGTTTGATCTTGTGCAGGTGGCAGGTGCAAAGAGGAGTTGTCTGTATCCCTAAAAGCGTCACTCCATCCAGAATCAAGGAAAACTTTGAGGTAAGAAACAAAAAAGCTCTCCAGACATACCCTGAGAGTTAACGCTCTGGACCGCCCTATTGTTGCTACTCTGAGACGAGGTAGAGTGGACTCTACAGCGACCTCTGCAGGACAGTACACAGACAGTATATTGATTACTCCTGAAGACCAGACCTCTACAGTTTGAATGCTGGGGTCAGACAATATTTAACGTGTGGAGTTTTAACAAGGACAACTCCCCCCCCCCACAAACTAATAGATTAAAGCAGGGAGGGCCATTTTTGGAGAGGTAAGACAGTATAGAGTCAATCCCTCGGGACACAGCCTTGTGGCAGGACCACCTCACTCTAAACCAGCTCAACCAATGACCATTCAGACCGTTTTCAGGGCCTGGAGCAGAGTAAGGTGTGTTCAGTGGAGGGCAGGGAGTGGTTGTCTGTGTGTTCAGCCCTACGGAGGGACAGTAGCCTAACTATGAGTTTGTCTGTGTGGTAAAGTGTGTTGGATTATGACAGTGTTTCCAAGTCCTGCTCCTAATGCCTCACAGCTCAGCACATTCTCTCTCTCTCTCTCTCTCTCTCTTTTTCTCCCTGCTGGAACACACCTGACTCAGTTAGTCAAGGGTCTGTGTGTGTTAGAGCGGAGAGAGACCTAAAGCACACAGTGCACTGGGCCATCAGGAACTAGAGCAAGACAGAGCATCAAAAACACACACACAAACGGTTCTCCTGCAGGCAGTCACATGACAGCTTTTCTCCTGTGGGCAGGTGTTTGATTTTGCACTGACTGAAGAGGACATGAAGCAAATCGAGTCATTTAACAGAAACGAGAGGCTCATTGTTCCAGCTGTGGAGGTCAGTGAGGCAACCAACCCCATTACAGAGAGACTTTCCACAGCCATCACACTGTCGCAAAGATCTACAGAAAACACCTAAAAAACCCCCATATCATTAGTCTAGAAATGCCTAGAGGCGTTTGACTCATTACTGGTCTTTCTCTCTCCACAGAGAGATGGGAAGAGAGTTTGGAGGGATGCCATTCATCCGCATTTTCCTTTCAACAACCCTTACTAGCCGCCGTCACCCGATGTCTGCAGCCTGTCCGCAGTCCAGCCGGGCAACGAGCACACAGACACTCTCACATCTTAAGGGCACTGGTATATAATAAATATTATATACCACATTCACAACATCCAACAGCCCTCGCTCACAGACGTGTTCTCTCACATGACTTGACAATATCAATGTTAAAACATCTCGGAGATGGGAATGTTCGACTGAACATGTAATTAAAAAAATGGCGACAAAAATTCTGTCTCTTTCATCAATCACAGAATCACCTGTCTACCCACAAAGTGTCTAATCAACTTCAAACCACTCCTCATCTCATATTCATGGTTAAAATAATGAACGTCTGATGCTATATCCCAGCAGTAGCCTTGTGACCTGTTATTTAGAGGTACGGTATGACACGTAAGCCTGCTGTGATGGCCTGTCTGTTTACCTGGTGTCAGGAGTGCCTGTTCAGCTGAATGAATACATTATAGCTCTTCAGAGTAAACGTCTAAAGACTGCAGAGCCTTGTCACTGTTAAAACTCTGCTGTCACTCACCACATACATGATTCAGACGGTTGTCTCTGTGTATGAGCCAAGGCTGGATTACGGGCCGGGCCAGCGGGCCAGCGCCCCTGCGCCTTAGACTGCCAGAAGGCCTCCGATCCTCAGGCTGCACACAGTGCGATGCCCAAGACATCCAAAGGCAGCTGAACGCCAGGGCCCTCTGTGTGCACAACACAAGCTGACCACTAGGGCCCCCCCAGACCACTCAGTGCTGACAATGTGAGGGGCCCCAGATCCCCTGGCCTCACGGGACCATGACACAGCTCTGGTATGACCTGCTTTTCACTCGACTTCTACTCGTAACTGAAAGTTGACCTCTCCACTGTAGTTAACTACAAGGTCATGACCTGTCAGCTAACGGGACATTTACCAGAACACTCTGAGGTAGCTCCACTGCAACGCGCCGTCAGCAGGGCGATCCGAAATCTATTCCAGTCCTACGTCTCTCATTTTGGTACAGTCCTACATCTCTCATTTTGGTACAGTCCTACGTCTCTCATTTTGGTAAGTGGAGATAACAGATCGTTCAGTCTTCTCCAGATCAGTCATCTTGCCGCACTGAATACTCCGCGTACTTTTGGCCGTTTAAAGTTACTGAATGAGACGCAATACCCTACTCACCCTTCTGAGAGCACACTTACATACCTGTCCATCCCAAACCCTTTAAAACCAAACACTGTTACCAACCTGTCTGTCCTAAACCCTTTAAAACCACACACTGTTACCAACCTGTCTGTCCTAAACCCTTTAAAACCACACACTGTTACCAACCTGTCTGTCCTAAACCCTTTAAAACCAAACACCGTTACCAACCTGTCTGTCCTAAACCCCTTAAAATCAAACAGACTTACATACCTGTCTGTCCTAAACCCCTTAAAACCAAACAGACGTACATACCTGTCCATCCCAAACCCCTTAAAACCACACACTGTTACCAACCTGTCTGTCCGAAACCCCTCAAAACCAAACAGACTTACATACCCGTCTGTCCTAAACCCCTTAAAACCTCCCAAAATGTTAAAACGTGGCTACAGACAGCGGTCTGCAGTGGAGTTACCATGGTGACAGACTGGATCTGAGGAACCCGTCCAAAGTCACGCCACAAACCCACGCACCATTTGGTTTCCATTTCGTGAATTTTATTTTAACATTTTTTCAAACCTGTATTACATTATATGCTACATTCATAAAAAATGAAACTGATAGCAATTCGTTTTTTTTGTTGTTTTTTTTTTTTTTAAGTTTCTTTTTTTATTTTTATTTTTTTTAAATCTTTCAACAGGCTAGTGGGGACCCCCGTCTGTAAAGCTGCTCACAGAGGCTGTGAAAAGTTAAAAGTATGTAGCCAGTCTACTGTGTATGAAGTCATTGAAACACACCCTCACCCACATCACGAGAATATCACAGATTAGCAATAGTCATCCTTTCACAAACCACAGCAAAATACAGGCAGCTACATGCTTTTGCTCCGAGGACAGGGGGGAGAGAGAGAGAGAGAGAGAGAGAGAGAGAGAGAGAGAGAGAGAGAGAGAGAGAGAGAGAGAGATGAGAGGGAAGAAGAGGAGGATAATAAAAAAGAAACATTAAAGAAGCACAGAGTCCTAAAAATGTGGAATTTTTATCTTGGTTGGTTGTATTGTACATGGTGGCCTGTGAGACTGCAGTGGCCAGCTTGGTCTCCGGGGTCTATCCGTACAGGTCGTCATCGTTGTCCTCATTGTAGATGTTTCCTCCACTGCCGCCGGAAGAGCCCTGGCTTGGACCTCCTCCACCCTGATTACTGGATGGGAACCTGTACCAGGAGCACAGTCAGTCAACACACTGCCTTCTTAACAGTACACACCCAGCACATTTTAGCATGAGGACGTGGAGTTGTGTTACGTGTGTGTGTGTGTGTGTGTGTGCGCGCGCGCGTGTAAAAACAGTGAGCGTGAGGACGTGGAGTTGTGCCTGCGTTGACCTCTGACCTGAAGCTGCCGAATCCTCGGCTCTGCTGCAGCGTCTGTGCGAACATCTCGTATTTGCGGATGTCGTTGTCGCTGACGGAGCGGCGGGCGAAACGCATAGCTTCCTCAAAGTGGTCCTTCCTGATCTCAGGCACGGGGTCGTCTTCCTCCACCTCCTAAACGACAGAACGTTCCAGAACAGCCTCATCAACTTCAGCTGCGCTGACTACACTCACACAAAAGCCTTTAACACGCAGACAATAATGCGCCAAACCACCGGTGAGCCTATGAGAGCAGGCGGAGTGGAGCCATCCTGACTGCTCTTATGATGGGTTAGATTTAACACCACTGACTTTGCCTACTGTATGTTTATCTCTGCATTACTGTTCTGACAAACCCTTTTACATCATTATGTGAAACATGAAAAATAAAATAAATTATGAAAAAAAGAGGACAGTAATTGATATGTAAATGAGATGTCACTCAGCCTTGATCTACAGGGAAATACAATGACAGTTACAATCGTTAAACATAATAAGGAAAAACAGACAGTGTGAGAGCAGACCATGGCAGCAGGGTTGGTCTGTCTCTCGCGTTCTCTCCTGATCTCGTTCTCGATGGACTCGCGGATGGCCAGTTTACAGGCCCTCTGACAGATCTCCGTCAGGTCAGCTCCAGAGAATCCGTTGGTCATCTTAGCCAAGAAGTCCAGGTCCACGTCCTACAGCGCCAAAAGACGGACAGATCAGCACAGCCTCGCACGGGTCAAAGGTGAATAAAGGTCTGATGGGCCTAAGTGTTGTCAACATCACTAATACAGTGTACCATGACCAGGAGAACCAAGCGAGTCTACTGAAAACTGTCCACTTCAGCTATCAAAAATCAATCAAAAGTGTGGATCTGAGCAGAGGCTCTGTGTGTCTCTCTACACAAGGAACTCTGGGAATGTAATCAGTGCGTGAGCTGACCAATCAGCTGTGCCTAATCTTACTTTGGAGATAGGCGACTTCCTGAGGTTGGCTTTCAGGATGGCCATGCGAGATTTCTCATCGGGCAGAGGGATGTAGATGAGCTGGTCCAGACGGCCGGGTCGCAGGATGGCCGGGTCGATGATGTCCGGCCTGTTGGTGGCGCCGATGATGAAAACGTTCTTCTTGCTGGACATGCCGTCCATCTCGGTCAGGATCTGGTTGATGACACGGTCGGCGGCTCCGCCCCCGTCACCCACACTCCCGCCACGGGCCTTGGCGATGGAGTCCAACTCGTCGAAGAACAGAACGCACGGGGCGGCTTGGCGGGCCTGAGGAGAGAACACGGACGTCACATTCACATAAGAATTACGTAAACAGCCATCGCAGCAGAGCGCAGGGAAAACAGACAGACAGACAGAAAGAACAGGAACTGAAAACAAAACCCTGAGACACTGGGTGAGGAGATTAATGGACAGACATTGCTGCCAGATCCACTGTGTATCCATCTGACTGAGTGCCCTACACAAACACAGGCCGTGGGGCATGTCTGAGGAGTGTCAAGCCCTTTAAACTCTCCTCACAGGCACAAAGCCAGGCCTTCTGAGAGCAGTCGCAGATCAACAAACCTTAAAACAGAGCTGCTCTGCTTCCTTTCAGAACCACAAGCGCAGATGTTGGTATCTGGCATACGAGTTTTCCTGTTTGTCAAAAACTAAAACTGCTGAATGTACCTGTCTGCAAACCATAATCTCCATGCTCAATGTACCAGTGCTAAATGCCTTACAAAAAACATACATAGTTGTGAACTGATCCGTGTATGTGTCCAACAGTGCATCACAAATCAGTTTGACAGCAGTACACAAGAATCACACAATTAACATGCTTCCCTCATATCTAAAGTTCTAAAACGATGTCCTTTTCCACCATTATAATAAGGTAAGCCACGCCCTGAGAGGGAGGAGCAGATCAGGGTACCACCCCAGTCTCACCTTGTCAAAGATCTCGCGAACGTTCGCCTCAGACTCTCCGAACCACATGGTGAGGAGCTCCGGGCCCTTGATGGAGATGAAGTTAGCCTGGCACTCGTTGGCAATGGCTTTGGCCAACAGAGTTTTACCGCAACCCGGGGGACCGTAGAACAGAACGCCCTTAGACGGGGTCATGCCAAACTTCAGGAATTTGTCAGGATGTTCCACTGGGTACTTCACAAAGAGAAGGAAAAGAGAGAAAACACAAACTTAAAACTTAACAGGTTAATTGTGGAATGATTTCTATTTATTTATTTCTCTCCTCTCTAATATGGTTTACTTATATTAGTAGATCATCTACTTCACCCTGAATGTACACCACCTGATAAACAGAGGTTTCATTTTAACTTTAGTTTCTATTTTCACTTTCAGCTTCACACACACACACACACGACCTCATGACGAGGATATTCATATTTCCATACCAAAGCCCATCCCAGAAGTGTGGGGGATTCCTGAGCCGTTCAGCAGTGACTCAGAGCGAGATCTTTACCTGCACCAGCTCCTGCAGCTCCCTCTTCACATCATCCAGACCACCAATGTCCTCCCAGGTAATGTTGGGCACCTCCACCACCGTCTCACGCAGGGCGGACGGGTTACTCTGACTCAAAGCCCACTGAACACACACACACGCACGCACACACACACATTTAGACGTCAGAAACTTTACAAAAAAAAATGACTTGAAGTTTAGGAGTGAAAACTCTAACAAGACCGAGAGTGGCAGAGTTATGATGGGAAAACACTGATGTCCTTCCTACCCTGAAATCGTCCATGGTGACGGCCAGAGAGTTCATGACCTCTGCGTCGATGGTCTCGTCCTCCAGGTCGATTAGGTCCATCTTCTTTCGGATGGCCTGCAGGGCGGCCTCAGAGCACAGCGCAGCAAGATCAGCACCAACGTGGCCGTGGGTCTCATTAGCAACCTGGGAAAACACACACACACACACACACAAAGGTTGAAGTGAGCTGTTAATGGCATGTGGGTTACTATGTGCAGACGTGAGACAAACAGGAGGACATGGTGAGTCTGAATACTGCATAAGGATCGAAGGCTTTAACGACACAGAACATGTGTCATGGTTTCCATGGTTTAGAGGGAAATTAGACTCTGACCAAGCAGAGAGCACACTGTCTGCATCACATGAGCCACTCTGACTCCGGGACACAAACCCAGCGCACCGAGGAATGTAAGCAAGATGCATATCTTGGCCCACGGTGAGCGGCAGATACCACGGGCTGTTTATCTTCAGTCCAGTCCCAGAGACCAGAACAAGAACAATGCTCACATTTCAGCACAGAGAATCAGCTAACGCTACACAAGCCCTTTACATAGACAGCCTCAGCTAACGCTACACAAGCCCTTTACATACACAGCCTCAGCTAACGCTACACAAACCCTTAACATACACAGCCTCAGCTAACGCTACACAAACCCTTTACATACAAGCTTAACTTTACACTACAGAAAACACTCTTTCCCCCCCGTGTATAAAAACACAAACTGCTGCAACAGAGAAATCTGCTCTGGTGTTACTGCCACTCATCTCACCGAGTTTTAAACTCACCCAACCTGTGGCTCTGCCTTTCTTTGGCACTGTATGCCCAGAAAACTCTACCCAGAGCAGCTACAGCCAGACCACTGTTCGCTCTACCCAGAGCAGCTACAGCCAGACCACTGTACGCTCCACCCAGAGCAGCTACAGCCAGACCACTGTACGCTCCACCCAGAGCAGCTACAGCCAGACCACTGTACGCTCCACCCAGAGCAGCTACAGCCAGACCACTGTACGCTCCACCCAGAGCAGCTACAGCCAGACCACTGTACGCTCCACCCAGAGCAGCTACAGCCAGACCACTGTACACTCCACCCAGAGCAGCTACAGCCAGACCACTGTTCGCTCCACCCAGAGCAGCTACAGCCAGACCAGTGTACACTCCACCCAGAGCAGCTACAGCCAGACCAGTGTACGCTCCACCCAGAGCAGCTACAGCCAGACCACTGTTCGCTCCACCCAGAGCAGCTACAGCCAGACCAGTGTACGCTCCACCCAGAGCAGCTACAGCCAGACCACTGTTCGCTCTACCCAGAGCAGCTACAGCCAGACCACTGTTCGCTCCACCCAGAGCAGCTACAGCCAGACCAGTGTACGCTCTACCCAGAGCAGCTACAGCCAGACCAGTGTACGCTCTACCCAGAGCAGCTACAGCCAGACCAGTGTACGCTCCACCCAGAGCAGCTACAGCCAGACCACTGTACTCTCAAATTTCTCAGACATAAAAGAACCCAGACGCTTTTAAAAGACATGAGTACAAACCTGCTCCAGGTCCACGTCATCTGCCAGCTTCATGTTCTTGGTGTGAATCTGCAAGATTTCCAGACGGCCAGTAGCGTCAGGAATACCGATGTCCACCTCCCGATCAAAACGTCCTATAAACAAACACACACACACACACACCATTAACACAGAACAGAGATGGATAATACACTCTGTAGACAGACAATCTCTGACAGGTGAAATAGTCTAAAAACACTGACTATAGCTAAACTCATACAATGGCAATACATAAGCCCTTCATGGAGATGATGCAAGGTTCCTGTAAGGCTGCTCTACTGTGAGACTGTGATACAGCTCCAATTCACTGATGTGTCTGAATAAAGCTGAACCCAAAGCCCCTCTCAGCTCTGAACCCAAAGCCCCTCTCAGCTCTGAACCCAAAGCCCCTCTCAGCTCTGACACCAACACAACTGGACCACAGCTTCTCTGGCCCTTAATGAGTGCACATGGGCAGCTCTGCACTGAGAGGCTCTGTTCCTAATTTTGTGTGTGAGAGTGAGCGTGTGTGTGAGCATGTATGTGCATGTGTGAGCGAGCGTGTGTGTGTGTGAGCGTGTGAGTGTGTGTGTGTGAGCAAGAGCGTGTGTGAGCGCGTGTGAGCGAGCGTGTGAGAGCGTGTGAGCGCGTGTGTAGTACCGAATCGCCTGAGTGCAGGGTCAATGCTGTTGGGTCTGTTTGTGGCGGCCATGACGATGACATGAGCTCTCTGTTTGAGTCCGTCCATCAGGGTCAGCAGCTGAGAGACAATACGCCTCTCTACCTCACCGTGAGTCTGTAAACACACACACACACACACACACAGATCAGCACTGCAACACAGGCATCTCTCTTCATGAATGCCAGCCTAGGATTATTCCTGGCCTGTCTTCAAGACGAGGACTTATAGTGTTTTTAAAACGCTGTCGGCTTGGACCTCCTGTCGGGCAGCGGCTGTTAAGTGTGCACAGTGGGGAGAGGCAAACGTCAGGCGGGTTTTTATAATGCTGTTGTTTTAGCACACCGTCACTTACATTAGAAGAACTAAAGCGTCTCACTTTCTGTCTGTCACTCACCCTGTCTCTGTGTCTGCCCTGCTGGCCGGTGGGCGGAGTCAGAGAGACTCCGCCAGAACCTTTAACTTCAGCTTTTAATCTTTAATGTAAATTCTGGGAAGTTCAGATAACATGCAAGCTTCCTAAAACAGTGGGAGGTACTGGTCTACCTGAGAACTCACAGGAATTTCTGAAACTTCGCTACCACTTGAATGTCTCTTAGTTTTTATTGTTTGTTTATTTTCTTGAGTGTGATGTAATGAAAATGTACTTTACTTGACACTTAGACCTTCTGAGTGTCATATGGTTTGATCCACAAATATAAAATGTCACATTTGTATGTTATAATCAGTTCTACTAGTCCTCATGAGGCAAGCACAGAACATGTTGAGAACATTTTGTGTGTGTATATATGTTGAAGACCACACCAGACTGAGTTCTCGGGGGCTGAGGTGCATTTTGTTACGCTAATGTGTGTAAATATTCCTCTAAAAGATTAAATCACGACTCCTGACTTTGCTGGGATACACCTGAACAAAGCCTTACTAAAGGCCATGACATTCAGGGATTTTATTCCAGCTTTTCATTCAACTGAAGAGTCAGGAAAGAAGACACCTCCCAAAGCTGCCCATGACTGTACAGAAACACCACAGCACCCTGCAGTGTCTTTAAACCAGTACAACTCTCCCACTCTCTCCCTGTTCCCATGATCTCCATGATCTACATTAACACACACACTCTGACTGGGGCATACACTGCTCTCCTCTCCAGTCAAACACACACTTTACATTAATATTTATGATTCTCATTAACACAGTAACCAGGCAACACACAATCATCCCATACAGCAGCACACACACAGTGCCTCATCCATATACCAGACCCAGTAAACAGGTGCTGAACCACACACACACACACACACACACCAGACCCAGTAAACAGGCCCTGAACCACACACACAGCACACACGCTCGGTCGTTCCTCTCACCTTCTCCCTCTTGGGGGCGATGGCGTCCAGCTCGTCGATGAAGATGATGGCAGGGGCGTTTTTCTCAGCTTCCTCAAAGGCCTTACGCAGGTTACTCTCCGATTCTCCAGCCAGCTTACTCATGATCTCAGGGCCTACAACACACACACACACAGCACACTTCAGTCACTAATGTCAGACAGAACTTCAGTCAGACATACACAGTGTTTCAGAGACTACTGACAGTGAGACGAAGGTCTGAGCTGTCCCAGTCTAATTTTGCCCAAATCCTAATGCTACACAGTTATGTTCACCTACAGACATTCATACATTTCTTCAAATGATAAATCAGCTGGTTTAGAGAACACATGTTCAATACTCTTGGTCAAGGCAAAACATAAACCATTCACATGTTTCCTAATACTCATTACTAATGTGTGGGTTTGTGTAGGACTTGGAGTGAGGGCAGACTGATTTTGTAGTTCTCTGACCGTTGATCAGGAAGAAGAAGGCTCCGGTCTCGTTGGCCACGGCTCGGGCGATCAGCGTCTTTCCAGTTCCGGGGGGTCCATACAGCAGAATGCCACGAGGAGGCTGCAACCCAGAACCTCATTTAAAAACCTCACAGACACAACAGGCAAACATCTCTGAGAGGAAAGGGGCACAAGCGCGTTCCTCACCTTCACGCCGATGGCCTTGAAGAGGGCGGGGTGACGCAGGGGCAGTTCCACCATCTCTTTGATCTGAGCCAGCTGCTTTCTCACGCCTCCGATATCGTCATAGCCCACCTCGTTCAGAGACTCCTCCTCGTCCTGAAACACAGGACACACACACACACACACACACGCACAGACATCAGTGACCAGTCCCTTAACAACCCAGTCTGACATCCACCAACCCAGCACTGGGACCGCAGCTCTCTACCTCGCGTTTGATTGGCTCGCCCTCACAGTGGATGACGGTGTCTGGGGCCACGATGCAGTAAGGACTGGGGTCGGTCTCCACCACCTTAAACTCCACGGCACGCATGCCCCCCCTCACCAGGAAAATGTCACCTGACAAAGAACAGACACGCTTCAGTGATGCAACTGCGACTGGTGGACACTGAAGAAAACACCATATATTTTACACCTCCTGTTTTGGCCTCTGGACAAAAACCAGCGCAAACTGAAACGGTCTGAGGTTGTAAAGAAGCCTTGCTAGAATCCTTACAGTACCGCTCACAGTGTCAGGACCGAACTGGGCCGCGCTGTGCTCTCTGGGCCGGGTTCTGATTCTCCACAAGCCCTCCAAAAGCCAATGTCTATTCTCTCCCTCTCACAATAGAGTATTTCTGCCCTGGACACGACCTCACATTCAAAACAGTCTCATGTTTCATATCTGACCTCTGCAATAACGGTGCTTATAAAACACCCCAGCCGCCAGTCTCTGATTTAACCCCACCCAAAGGCTCACCACACAGGGAACACTCTGACAGTCTGCGAGCTGCTTCTTCAGACACACATACACAGCCTCTCATCTTCACCACTGTTCCTTACCCTTGCGAATGGGCCTGTAGGCCTCCAGGAAGTAGGGCTTGAGGTACACTTCAAACAGGTTTCCAGTGATGCCCTCCACAGTGTCATCGATGGGCAGAACGTGGATGCGCTTCCCATACTTCACGTCTGGACACGGCTGGATGCTGAGTTACATAACAGTGTGTTTTAAAATGCAGTCATCACAATCCAACCAATAAATAAGACTTTAAATGCATTAAGCCTTAAGTGCAGGATAAATGCAAACACACAGTTATTAATTTTGAATGAGCCGAAAAAAGTACACACAGCTGTAGCAAATGGGGGGGGGGGGGGGGGGGGGGGGGGGATGTACACCACTTGACATGTGAGGCTTAATCCACACAGGTAGTCCACAAATGAAACAGGCCACACCATCATTTTAAATCCTGTCATCTTTCTACACACACACTCTCACTCATTAAAGCCCACCTCTCTAGAGATCTTGGGCCTGAGGCCCGCCGGGCATGGCGGTTCTGTTCTCACCTTATGACGTCTCCCAGACGCACCCTGAGGTTGTTACGGACCACTCTGTTCATGCGAACCTTCTCATCTGAGCAGGTGTCATCAGAGAGAACGATGCAGACAGTCTCCCTCCTCTTCTTCCCCTTCAACAGCACCGTGTCTCCTCTGAAGAGCTGCAGCTCATCCATCTTAGCCTACACACACACACACACACACACACACACACACACAGAGTCACATGAGGCATAGTACATGCAAACACACATACACACACACATATATATATACACACACACACACACACAGTGGTTACACCAGAGAGGGGGGGGGGCCTGGGGTGTAATAAGAGGGGGAGGGGCTGCTTACAGGGGAAAGCATTCCAAAGGGACTGTACCTGAGAGAGAGACACCACACTGTTGTCTTCATTGATTGATTCATCAACGATCAACCTGTTGGGTCTGTTCTTTTGCTTAAGAATTGCAGTGGAAAGATCATCATTTTTGGATCTGTGTGGCAAGCAAACAGAAAATGTTCAGGGGAAAAAAAAAACAAACTTTAACACAAATTATTTAAACGTCAGCTATTTTTCTCAAATAGTGCGACAATTTTATTTTTCCATCAAAGACGAAAGTGAAAGGCACATGTATTTAAATGTACCCGTGACATCGTAGTGACATGACGCATACGAGTCGATCTCTAATTAACCTACCTACATGGATCTTCGATTTAAAATGGCCACTTATTACACAGAGAGCTGGTTATCTTCTGACTCAACCACGGACAAAAACGGTTAAGATTACGATAACTCTAGAGTTTTCTACAGTGATCTAGTTGGCTCGTTACCTCAGCTTGCGACGCAGGCCGAGACGTAGCGATACACAGCATGCCACCTAGCAAGGAAGCGCAGTACGGCTAGCAGCCTATAGGCCTTCACATGACAATGCTAAAAGCGATCCCATATTTCATATGTTGGAATTTTAATGTCTGCTAGCGAGTGAACTGTCCAAGAAATACACACGTCAGAACAGATGTTGGATATACAGCTTGTTTTGACGCGGGTTACCAATACGAAACAAAGGCTAGTTATTGTTCCGTTAGTAGACATCCGAATGACACAGCAAATGTCCCGAAACTTAGCTCTACATACAAGCTCATTTCTGCCGAAACTGCTCAATCCAGCAGATGCTTGCTATTTAACATTAAACGTGAAAGTAATGATCGGTAAGTCTTTCGCCGAGTTAAACAAATTCAATCACACCATCAGTGCGTACACTATGTCACAAGTAGCTAATGGTAGCTTGCTAATAATATCGAGAGCGGATACTGACTAGTAATGTGGACAACTTATTACAAGCGTATGCTAGTTAAGCTATCTGACTTGCGTTGCAACGCCTGTCAAAAACATTGGTCACCCATCCAGCCAAAAGAGCGACCAGAAAAGTGATTCCTTAAGTTTTTAGGCCATCATTAGACATTGTTCATTTGCATAATTACTGTTCAAATGAGGCCGTGCCTCCCACTCAAACAGCTTGCCTGAGAGAAATGCATATGATGCCGGTAGGCCACCATGCCTAACCGAGTCAGAATGACTCAGTACGGTTAGCATAGCTTACTTGGCTAACGCTACGTTACAGTTCGCATATGAAAGCTAACGGTAGCCAACTAGCATGTAACTAGCTAGCTTATCCAAATGATGATAGCATAACAAGCGGCACCAGGAGTTCACTAAGCATCCGTTTCCAGTTTCGAAGCCGATGAAGCAATGCAAGTATTTCACTTCAACGCAATCTGTTGAGTAAACAGAACTCAAAGCAACGTATCGTTGAGATTATTTTTATGCTATAAGCTTATAAAACACCTCGTTAGCGTTTAAGCACTCCATTGTCCTATGAACTACAGGTACCAAACCGGTTAGCTCAGAGGCTAAATACCGAATGTTACATTTGACGCGTCTCGGGTGAGCTAAGAGATGTTATACAAAATAATCCGAATACACAAATGTTTTAAAAAATAAAGAGTAACGTTGGTTTTACTCACTCTCCACCCGAAGCCATGCTGCTTCTCCGGTACAATTGTACAAATATTTAGATTGTGTTCGAATAGCTTTTTTAAATTGACCGATTCCAACCTTCACGACAGCTCTGCTTCTCTGCAATGAATTTCAAAACGTCAGCTTAGCCTGAACCTCCTACCGGATAGACAGCCAATCAGACTGAGTTTACGAACAAAAAATTGGCCAATTAAGCAATACATGCGTGGAGACATTCGTACATCATTGGCCAAGGCGGGTTTGGATATACTTGTATTGGTGTATTTTCTGATGCCTGTGAACTGTCTCTGTCGGATTGGTTGAAGTAGAATTTAGACAATTAAATTTCCAACAGGGTCAGGTAGATTGGGTTAAGCAGTTAACGTTGCAACATGAGTTGCCCCGATCTTCCCAGCGACAACCTACTTTTTTAAAAATCTAAAATATAATCGTGTTTCCACAGTGCAGCCAGGATTGCGGTCGCAGAGTACTTTAATCGAGTCAATCCAATACCTCAGTTCCTCACGAACAAAAATAAAGTATCTACGTAAATGATCAACAACTGTTAAACCTTAGAGTTTAACTCTGATTCTTTGTTGCATAGGCAAATACCCCCCTGAGCCCTCTTTGCTTCTCTTGGTTGAACCAGCAAGTACAGCAACAACATTTTTTCAGGTACAAGTTTAATGAATAACAATTTTCATCATTTTGACACAATCATAAACAGGTAAATAGTCTGGGTTTTGATCATGTTGTTACGTCTTGTGTCCACTCTGAATGAATTTCTCCATTTTCTTCTCAAGGTTGTTGTGGTCTAGGGACAGGCTGTCTGAGTAAAATCCTTGCAGATACAGGGGAAGATCTCTGAAACAGAAAACATCTCATTGGGATTGAACCCCCTCACACCAACTACATAAAAATAAAGTTGTGACTGTTAATTAAAGGTTAAAGAAGCCTAGAACATATTTATGAATATGAATAACATGATTCAGTACCATACCATAATTAAACCAGCTCCTGATTAAACACACACTACTGTCTGAGTTCTTAAAACTACGACAACTAGAAAAAAAGAGTAAGGTCGTTTTTGGAGATGGCTCACTCTAATGATGGAGTCTCTGTGGAGCTGCGAGCTGCTCTCCAACAGGCCTGTGCCTCCTCCCTCCTCTCCAGCCTCCACAGCACCTCCACCCGCCACAGCTCCGCGCTCCTGCATCCTGCACGCAGGCCGTGACATTCTCATCGTACAGATTTGACAGGCACAAGTCTCATTTTGTCCGATAAACAAGAGAAAATCTCCAATGAACAATATTAAATGGAGTATTACTAACACAGCATAGCAATGGGCGAGGTTCGTATGGTGACAGATCTAACGTGAGGTACATTCAAATGCATAAGGACAAACAGGCATCTAAAACAACCATCCGACATATGTTGAACAACTAATAATGTTATGCCTCAAGCTTAGAAAGATGAGACTAGAGAAAGTTAAAAAACAAACCGGGCGAGATTTGAAGACTGAGCTGGAGGTCCCGTAAAGACTCTTTTAGCTGTCCTCTCTCAGAGAAACACACCGCTCTGGCAGCCAACGCCTGGCTCTTCAGTGTCTCCAAAACCCTGTGCCCTGCCTCCCCGCGCCCCTGCCCACACACACCACCTGAAACAGTGTGTAACAACTATCTAAACACCATGGGTCGTATTACAAAACAAAACATGCAGAGTTAAACAAAACTGCATCAGTCTCAGTCAGCAACAGAAGGAAGGCAGTGCACACCAGCCTCTGCTAATGAATGATGACTGACAGGTTAGAGCGATGACTGACAGGTTAGAGCGATGACTGACAGGTTAGACTGACAGGTTAGAGTGATGACTGACAGGTTAGAGTGATGACTGACAGGCTAGACTGACAGGTTAGAGCGATGATTGATAGGTTAGAGTGATGACTGACAGGCTAGAGTGATGACTGACAGATTAGACTGATGACTGACAGATTAGAGTGATGACTGACAGGTTAGACTGACAGGTTAGAGTGATGATTGACAGGTTAGACTGACAGGTTAGACTGACAGGTTAGAGTGATGATTGACAGGTTAGACTGACAGGTTAGACTGATGACTGAAAGTTCAGATTCGATAGGTTAGACTGATGACTGACAGGTAGACTGACAGGTTAGACTGATGACTGAAAGTTCAGATTCGATAGGTTAGAGGTAACAGAATCAATTATCGGGGTGAAGAGACAACCTTGGTGTTCAGTTCATAGTTCAGAGACAAAAGTTGAGATGAATATGGGTTTGAGATCTTCTATGAGGAGAGAGAATTTATTTCTCTGATTACTCACCTCTCTGACTAATGCACACCTTCACCAGTACACCCACAGATCTACAGAGGTAACAATGGATATCAGCCAAAAATCCATACAGAAAAACTCATATTTACTGAATATGTCTAAATTTAAAAAACCAATGACACACAATAGAAGATCACACCAAAGAGAGCGTAATCAGCACTGAAGTACACAGACAGACTTTCACCTGGTGAAACTGGTTATGGCCTCTTTGGTATCCATGAGCTGCCAGTAAGCGTGGCCCTGGAGGAAGTGGGCTGCCCCGGTCCACACCACACAGTCCAGCTTCTCCATCACTGATTCCGGCCCTTTGTCTGTCAGTGTTGCTGATGCTGCGTCGCTAGGTAACCGGTAGCAGGTCAAAGGAAGGTCAAGCGTCATTCTCTCGGGGATGAGGTCAGCAGTCCTGGTGATGATCTCATCACAAACGGCGACAGCGTCCCAGAACCTGCCGGCTCTGAGCAGAGTGAACGCCACCTCCAGGTAAAGCTCGGGAATTCTGGGAAAGTCTGTGCTGGTTTCACCTGACACCTGTGAAGTTTAATTTCAAAAACATGCATCTTCCCATCTTTACCTCATGACATTTTGACCTGAAACTTAGCAGAAGAAACATTTTAATAAGCATTTTTTTCATTTTTGTTAGTTTATTCACGGGCACTGGGACTTACAAACGGTATGTTGTCTGACTGGAGAGACGCCAGAAGGTCAAGATAAAACTCAGCTCCATCTGAAATCCTGACAGACACGGAATTATTAAGCCAGTTACACAGAGAGATGGGGGAAAACCTCGTGCTATTCAGAAAAACAATGTAAGTATGGATTAACATTAGCATGCTGAAAGAAAAAACAAACCGAAAAAGCCATGACAAGAGAATTCAGAGGGTCTGTCAGTGCTGGTGAGTTTGGTCTGACACAGAGCACAGAGGACAGGCGTGTTGATTTGCCCGTCACGCTACCATGACACGTACCGGCGGTTGAGGACACAGGCGTGTGCGAGGGTGTAGAGTATGACGGGAGGAGACGGCACCGCACTGATGAACGCCGTGTGTTCAGTGCCGAGTAACACGGCGGGAGAGACGAGTGAACCAGAGACAGGGTCAGGTCTGTCGCCACTCTGCAACATCACTGCCTGAACACGGCGTTAATGCAACACATTTACTCGACGAGTCAAGAACAGAGTTTTCCCAACATCTCCACAAACATCTCTCATGCTGCACTGGTCTTAGAGACAGTGGGAAAGGTGTGACCAGGAAAAGTGTGACCAGGCCAAAGTCTACAGGAGGATCTTTCTGAATGGCCAACAATCCCCAGTCAGTCACAGGCTGATTAAAGTGAATATTTCACACCATTACTCTCCCACTAATCCACCGCCTCTGAACCCAGTCTAGAACTGGACGGTCAGCTGACAAATCTAACACTGATAATGATATGTATGAGTGTGTGTAGGAAAACAGTTTGGTAAAGAGGAGGCTGTATAATGATTAGTCACAGTGAGGGAGTGGAGGAGCAGGATAGTCACAATGAGGGAGTAGAGGAGCAGGATAGTCACAGTGAGGAAGTCGAGGAGCAGGTTAGTCACCGTGAGGGAGTAGAGGAGCAGGATAGTCACAATGAGGGAGTAGAGGAGCAGGATAGTCACAGTGAGGAAGTCGAGGAGCAGGTTAGTCACCGTGAGGGAGTAGAGGAGCAGGATAGTCACAGTGAAGGAGTAGAGGAGCAGGATAGTCACAGTGAGGGAGTAGAGAAGCAGGATAGTCACAGTGAGGGAGTAGAGGAGCAGGTTAGTCACAGTGAGGGAGTGGAGGAGCAGGTTAGTCACAGTGAGGGAGTAGAGGAGCAGGTTAGTCACCGTGAGGGAGTAGAGGAGCAGGATAGTCACCGTGAGGGAGTAGAGAAGCAGGTTAGTCACAGTGAGGGAGTAGAGGAGCAGGTTAGTCACAGTGAGGGAGTAGAGGAGCAGGATAGTCACCGTGAGGGAGTAGAGAAGCAGGATAGTCACAGTGAGGGAGTGGAGGTGCAGGTTAGTCGTAAGCAAAGTCTTACAGAGTGGAGGAGTCTCAGAGCTTCCATTTGAGCCTGACTGTTTCCAAGCTCTGCGTACAACACTGCGCTGTGATGCAGTGAACTCAGGCAACCAAAGTCCACCTCTAACGCTTGTCTGTAGCTGCGGAGGGCACTCTGAGGCAGACCCTGCGGACGAAAACAAATCTTTATTCGTTGTCATTGAGTTATTCTTTTCACTCCTGTGTGTGAAAAATGCAGATACAATACTGAAATAACGGATGTGTTGCTCAGTGATACGCCTGATCGTAAAATATAAAAAAACACTTTTTAGTGCATTCACTCAGAGTGATTAGACTATGACTGACAAGAGCAACTTCATTTAAAGTAAATCAGTGTAAATGAAAAGCTAACAGAAACTTCATTTAAAATAATTCAACTAAAATGAAAAGCTAAGCAGAAAGTCAGATTATATTTTTAGGGGGTAAAGTCTGCATAATCCAGGATGTTAATCTCATGGAGACTAATTCTCACCAGAGAGGCAAAGCAACGGCCGGCGAGATTATGCGTCTGGGCCAGGAGAACTCTGGGCGTGGACAAGGCCTTCGCTCTCTCAAACCCCACCAGTGCCTCCGAGTGTTTCCCCTCTTTTATTTGCTCAATACCTGAGAAATAAAACCCTCACCTGAAGAATAAAGTCGAAACCGCAGCAGACTGGTCACTCTTCATCGCGATACTGGTCTCTCTCACACACTCTCACACACTGGTCTCTCTCACACACTGGTCTCTCTCACACACTGGTCTCTCTCACACACTGGTCTCTCACACACACTGGTCTCTCACACACACTCTCACACACTGGTCTCTCACACACACTGGTCTCTCACACACACTCTCACACACTGGTCTCTCACACACACTCTCACACACTGGTCTCTCACACACACTGGTCTCACACACACTGGTCTCTCTCACACACTGGTCTCTCTCACACACTGGTCTCTCTCACACACTGGTCTCTCTCACACACTGGTCTCTCTCACACACTGGTCTCTCTCACACACTGGTCTCTCTCACACACTGGTCTCTCACACACACTGGTCTCTCACACACACTGGTCTCTCACACACACTCTCACGGGCTCTAAGGCAGTGATTCTCAGCTCCAGTCCTGGGGGCCCACTGTCCAGCACGTCTTTGTTTTAACTCAGGACTCACACACCTGATGCCAATGATCAATTAATCATCAAGCGCTTGATTAGCTCAATGAACCGTGACAGTGAAGAGTTAGAAGAAAGACAGGACAGTGTGCTGGAGATGAGAGCCACCTGCTCTAAGGTACTGTACACCTGCTCTGAGACGATCACTAGGATAAAAATCATAATTACATAATGAATTTAAATCAATATACTTACACTTCCACATGACAGTTAAAAGCTGAAAGTTTAGTTAAAATGAGAGGACTAAATCAAAATACGACCAGACAGTAAGACCAAAATACGACCGGACAGTAAGACCAAAATACAACCGGACAATAAGACCGCGACGTCTCTGGATAGGCTGGTTACCTAATTTATTTATATTTTTTTATGTTTCTATATTCTGTTGTTTCCTGTTACTGAACAGTACAATCACATTTAATTTACAAGTACCTCTTGCAATAACCGTGCAGATGTGCAAGAGGTCCTTGAGTTCCTTGGCTACCATGGCAACCTGCAGGGCGGGGCTCTGCTCCACACTCAAGCCAAGGTCTCCGGTTTCTGCCAGCAGATCACTGAGGGATGAGGTCATCTCTGCTCCCTGTGTGTAAATGTCAATAAAAAAAAATAAAAAAAAAAAAAAAAAGAAAGAAGAAAAAAGAGAAAAGCTCACAGTGGCGCAAGGTCGAGGGACAGAATTTCAGCACGAAGAGAGAGCGTGATTAACATAATGCCACGATTCATGGTACCATGAGCAAAAAGATTAAACACCATTCTAAACGTGTAACAGCGCTAATGAATTAGCCTTTGTTTTTCGACCCAATTCCTTGCTAAGACACATGGAAAGTTAAACTGAAATCCTATTTGACACAAAACTAACAATACCAATTCCACCAAAGTTATTCTGTAAACTACATAACTGGAAAAGAAAGGATAAAATGAGAACATATATATCTTTATCCCCTTACTGTGTGGTTGACTTGCACAAGCAGTTGATGGATCCTCTCAAACTGGTGTCCAGGCAGCCACAGGGCCCACTGGACAAGCAACAGCCTGTGTACGCTGGACACCGACACCGGGTCGCTAACTGTCCGCAGCACGGACAACCACACATCACCTGGCTCTGAACTGTCAACCTGACATCCAACCGCCTCTGTAACTACAGAGAAAAGGAACAAGCGAAAAACCCAAAAGAATTTTATAATCACGTTGATCAGAGTTACTACTAGTCTACAGTACACTGAACGAAGGGCGATGTCTTACGTCTGTTGAGACACTGGGTGAGTAGCTCTTTCGCCTCATTCCTCTCGCAGTATCTCAGCGAAAACAGAAAGGTGTTGTATGCAACGGTCAGTTCGACCTCTAGGTTTTTAAAGTCAGGGGGTATGCCTGTGTGTAAGCACAGTTAAATCACAGTTTACACTTATGTGGAGACAGAATGTGTAAAAATGAATAATAGCAATATCCCAATGCGACTCGCACCTTGAATCTTCCGCAACAGTTTGAGACTTTCTGTGTAGTATTGCATCTGAACGCTCCGATTTCCTTGATAACATCTTTCACATTCCTGAAAGGACAGTAATTCAACACATAATCAGGGCAATTGATCACACGTACACTTAAACGCAAGTCTCAGTACCAGATCAGTCCGCAATTACCTTCCACTTGGTAATAATCGTGTTGTTTTCCTCCGTCCATCTGTCAACTAAACATGAAGCGATGGACATATTTACAGAAATGCATCTGAAATATGGGCTATCGGATATGGTAATATTTTACGAATAAATGATACCATAAAGTATTACATAGTATAATTATTCAACGTATGGGAGCTGTGTAAAATCAAGCTCCGGAGAGACAGCACCAACAACCTAAGCCCTAACAATTCCTGCTTCGAACTTTCCCTCCTCTTGTTTTTCTGACACAGCCAAATCTGAGACCTGTGAAGAGATCTACTGCCATCTACCGTTCTGGCGAAAATGGGTAAAAACAACAACAACAACAACAATAAAAACCATACTGGACATCTATAAGGAGTGTTCTAGTACACTCCTAATAGGTGTCCAAAATGAATTACTTGCGTGTGATTGGGCAGAGAGCTGGTTATCATCGCAAAAAGTGTTTTCACTGTCCCCGGCGTTTCTTTCAACATGATGCATTTTTACTTCATGACTTACGACCTCGAAAGTGAAAAACATCACTTTAAATGCGACATTATTTATACTGACACATTTATTAATAGTGAACACAAGAATTTTCTCCTCATATATAATACTCAGTTAATATTATTCTTCTAGTCTGCTTCACTAAACATTAGGTAATGACAAGCAATGACAGATCTAGTGTTTCGGTATATTGCATAAGACCTGTTAGTGTCGGAATGTGTGACAAACAAATATTCTAGATTGTGTGTGACAGAGCCGGTGGATTCTGGCGATTTATATTGTGAAAATTTGATCAATTCTGAATTAGAGCATTGTTAATGCTCCTAAGTTTAAAATCCACAGTTTTTAAGTTATTTCATTTTCATTTCAAACGGAGTGGTTCTTTATTACCTGTGACTGATCCACAGTGTAGCGTTTAAAATACAGCCTAGCCTTTCTTTATGTAGAGGTAATTATGGAACTAACAACACGAACATTTACCAAATTCATTACCATCAATCAGCTGCTTGGCAGTTTCTGATTCTTCTGTAAAACAACTGAACAACAGCAAACAGACAACGTTTAAAACATCATCATCATCATCATCATCATCATCATCATCCTTATCGTTATCATTATCATTATCATCATCATCATCATCGTCATCATGGCACTGTAGCCCCTGACAGTAATAATAACAACTGTTGTTGTGTTGTCCCGGTGCTGTTATTTATCCTGTCCTGACTTCTATGCTGGGCAAGAAGAGGGGAAAACGGTGCAGTCAGTCACGGAAAGCTAATTTGTTGCACTGTCAGGTGAGCTTATTCAGGTCAGTTCGGTCCATATGACTCTCTCCACATGACTCGACCGAGGTGTCTGTCGCAGTTTAAACTGAGATTCTACGTCATATTCTCTCTCTTTCCCCCAAGTCCTCCAACAGAGAGGAGCGCCGACCGGGTACCGACTGCTAAGACTGCCCTAGACTTGGGAATCATTCGCCAAAATGGTATGAAATATGAGTCTGTGTGGTAGGCTGTGATAAGTAATGTTATATATGTCCTCTACCAGCCCAATTCTTCTTTTTATTGCGACAGTTTTTTTTTTACTGTCGGTTCCGTCGCTGTATCTGATTATCATTTCGTTTCGTTCTTCATATTAATTTAACGATGACGTAATGACAACCTGCGTGCAAGATTCTCCCGTGCTCCACAGCCTTAAACTTGACTGCTGTTCTGATATTTAAAAATTGGTGTAATGTAAAATCCATCTGAAATGACGCAGTAAATATTTTCAAAAAGACAGAGAACGGGTGGTTTATGCAGGGGAATAAATACAAAATTTAGTTTATACGTGAAAGTAACTGTTTGAGTCGTAAAGACTTATAAAGGCTAATGGTCATCAAGACAGACAAAATTACAATTTGTCGCGTGTGCGTCGTACTCGCTGAGATGTGGGTCTCCTTTTAGTTGGCGTGTGTGCTGCGTTATTTTCGGGATATTGGCTGCCACCATAGCATAAGCAGATATTGGAATAACGTTACCCTCTCGTTATAAATAGAGCGTGCACGCCCACTGTTCCCAGAGATGTGCGTATTAAAGTTTCATGACCAGACATTGGACAAGAGAAGCTTCTGGTGAAGAGCTGTATAAATGACACAACAGAAGGTTAACAGTTCTTTAACAAAAATTCCTTTGCACCTGAAACCAGTGACCCAGTCCGTCCAAACCTGTCTGCATAGTCTGTGGTGCGGGATACTGCGGCAGCTCCCCATACGACGCAACTCATTTGAAAAACATTAAATTCCGAACTCAGTCAGCTGTCGCGTGTCAGTGCCATCATGTTATCACGCGAATGTGTGCATTCGATGTCTCAGTGAAATCCAAAGTGTGAAAAGATTGCGCACGTGGGAAGGTAGCCTGGTTCATTTCAGCTACTTTCACTCTTTCTAGCCGTGAGAAAAACAACAGATAAACAAATGTCTTTTTTTTGCCCGATGTAAAATATCTAAGCCCCCCACAATGTGTACATATCAGAAATCATGGAGTTATAAATGTTGGGTCAAAAAAGAGGTCATATATCACGAGGAAGAAAACCCAAATATTACGAATAAAAAAAAAAAAATCCTTTACTTCTTCCTAATAGAACAGTCTCCAGCATAATGCCCTGTGTTTTTATCACTGTCAGGTGAACTTCACAGTAGACCAGATCCGAGAGATCATGGACAAAAAGTCCAACATCAGGAACATGTCCGTGATCGCCCATGTGGACCATGGCAAATCCACACTCACCGACTCCCTTGTGTGTAAGGCCGGAATTATCGCCTCGGCCAGAGCTGGAGAGACCAGGTTCACAGACACCAGGAAAGATGAACAAGAAAGATGCATCACCATCAAATCCACGTATGTGGGTTTTTTTTTCCCGCCCCAAACCCTGTGTACATCAGGACATTAGTCAGGGTCCATCTGAGATCAGATTCAGTCATGTTCTCTAAAGCTGGATCAGTTCTCATCTCTTCAAAAACTCACCATCTCGAATCATCACTAAAACTACCGTCACAAATCTCAAGCTCTGTTCATCAGCTAAACTGAAAAAGCTTCACTCCAAACTTCTGTATTCCTTAGAAAAATAGAAAAAGAAGAGTTATCAGAGAAAAAATATCAAATCAAAAGTATGACCTTAGACACCTCATGTTACTCACAGTATTTATGAAACACGTACAAAATCCACACAGTTAAGTAAACAAACACACTTGTGTTTCATCCGTTTTCCGTCTGCTGGCAGCATTTTCATATGGTACTCAGAGCTATCTCTCTGTACTATGTCATTCTCCTGTCTGAGCTAACACTTAGTACCATGTCATTCTCCTGTCTGAGCTAACACTTAGTACCATGTCATTCTCCATTCAGAGCTGTCTCTCTGTGCTATGTCATCCTCCTGTCTGAGCTAACACTTAGTACCATGTCATTCTCCATTCAGAGCTGTCTCTCTGTACTGTTTTCTTCATTCAGAGCTATTTCTCTGTACTATGAGCTGAGTGACAATGACCTGGCCTTCATTAAGCAGAGTAAGGATGGCTCTGGTTTCCTCATCAACCTCATCGACTCTCCAGGCCACGTGGACTTTTCCTCTGAGGTCACAGCCGCTCTGAGGGTCACAGACGGAGCTCTCGTGGTTGTCGACTGTGTGTCAGGTGTGTACCACGTCGTGTGTTCAGTGTGTGTCAGGTGTGTACCACGTCATGTGTTTAGTGTGTGTCAGGTGTGTACCATGTCATGTGTTCAGTGTGTGTCAGGTGTGTACCACGTCATGTGTTTAGTGTGTGTCAGGTGTGTACCACGTCGTGTGTTCAGTGTGTGTCAGGTGTGTACCACGTCGCGTGTTCAGTGTGTGTCAGGTGTGTACCACGTCATGTGTTCAGTGTGTGTCAGGTGTGTACCACGTC